>NC_085033.1:5203007-5562920 GCF_963692335.1 Osmerus eperlanus
GATCTGAATTTTTAAACACCTTAAATAACAGAGCCTACTACCAATGTTTCATCCTGCTTATGTCTTTAGCCTAAATTAATAAATGCATTGTCTTATATATATAAATATATAATGCACATTCTATGTACTGCATCTTTGTGTGTATACCCTATGCATTATTAAAAATCTGCTTTCCATCTGGCATCAATTGGTTCAAGTGACATATCTGTCAATATGTGAAACAACCAGGCACACTGCATGCCCCAAATAAAGTCTAGATCAAACTATATGTAGTTATGTTGGTTATAGACTGTATGTAATGTCGGCTACAACAATTCTAAATATACAAAATACCTATTCTCAAGTGGGAGCTTCTAAAGTATCTTGTCTTTTGTAACGTATTTTCATTGATCAATTAACTATCTTAGCATTCATCGGTACAGGTATTTTAGGAGTTCAGTACATAAGAGGGGCATGTTTTTCAATAAAAGTTGACAGTAAATGTTGCAGCAATAATTACAATACACTTATTGAATTAATGTGAATTTTATGTTGGGTTTTATTGTTGCAACTCATATTGTACCTTTTAAATTACTGACATGGCTTCTCCCCCCAAATTTCCACAGCAGCATATTTTGATTATTAGACAAAAGAGTTTGCTCGTCTTTACACATTTTGGTTCAGCAAAATAGGGACCAGTGATATTTAGCTGAGGATTATTTTTGGGAGCCGAATATAAATTATTTATCATAGTGCCTGTTTATTTAGATTGTTAAGTTATTATGTATCTGACGTATTCAGTTGTGTGTATGCATGTCTTATCTGGAGGCCACGAAACAAGCTGTTGTAAAAATGTGACTTGAATAGCTTTAGTATTATAATAAAGTTGAAGGCAACATAACTCACTCATTTACTCACTAAATGTCCTCTGATTATATGAGAAACATTGTATGGGTGCAACCTTAAAATACTGTACAAGGCGGCATACAATATGTTTCAGACTCTTTTCTGCAGGGATACCCATTGGTTATACATGTGTAGGATAATGTGCACTGACCACAGATCTTAAGCTACCAGATACCATCTAGGACGAGCTTTTGAGTGTGCAAGCATCTGAACTTGGCTGCTTGCACCTTTAGTATTTGAAGTGATGGCTGAGAAGTAATGTTCACAGCTGCTGTATGGTCAAAGTCGTTTTAGCCACCTCTGCCACCAACAGGAAGCAAGCTAAAGAAAAGCAAATCAAGCAAATGTTCTTGAGAGATTGAGATAACTGACAAACAGTAACCAAATAACTATATTATTAAAGCAATTTTATTCAAACAAACTCTGGTGTTGACAGATGCTCGTGTTCATGTAGAACGCTGTTTCAATCAACGCAGTGCTTGGAGGTATTATTTTGTCATTTTACAGCTTATTTGTGAAAGCTGCACCTGTCATTAGAAGTGCAATTTGTCCCTGGTCCTTTATTTTGGAATTCTGGGAAAGGACGCCACAGACTGAAGACGCTGTCGGCGGTTCCCTTCTCATGTTGTTTTGTATCATGCTATGTGGAATTGTATAACTTTTTCTATGTATATTTTTTCATCGAACACGCATAACGATGCCGAGGGTTCCAGCTGAACTTGAATTTGAAACT
Source organism: Osmerus eperlanus (assembly GCF_963692335.1). Lineage (NCBI taxonomy): Eukaryota > Metazoa > Chordata > Actinopteri > Osmeriformes > Osmeridae > Osmerus > Osmerus eperlanus. The sequence goes on from NC_085033.1 coordinate 5,204,626, forward strand.
CTGGCCGAGGTGAGTTGGAAATTATCCTTGCTATCCTACGCTAATAACGCTAATAAACTTTGTGGCTGACACAGTGACACTGACAGCTGAGCTAGTCTGTAGAACTTGTAGGTAGCTAGCCTGCCTAGCTTCGCTAGCTAGTAGCTAGTACTAGTAGCGAGACATCAGACGATAGTTCGCAGTTGGAGTAAGAAGTGAGAAAAAACATTTATCAAACAACAAAATGCATTGTGTTGAAAGCTAACAGTTTGGGAATTAGTCTTGATTGCACCTGACTTAGTAATGCAATGCCAATGAATGCTATTAACCGACATACTACTACACGCAGAACTAGAGTACAGTCATTAGTAGCTACTACTCTGAGAATACGTAGAAAGTTCCCACAAAATTAATCCACATTTCTTTGTTGATTGTTCTACTGATTACTATGAACCACAGATTACTATTGTTACTGTAGTCACAGAAGGGGTTGACTGATTTGCATGCTGTTTTACAGTGTAAATACAATTTTCCTGCGGAAGCACTGAGGGATATCAGGAGTGTCACAGCAACATACGGAGATCTGCGGATGTATGTGGACTTCTACTGTAAGTTCAGTTCAGTCAAAAACCAACACGCGTGTCCAGGTGGATGAAGATGGTCTTAGCACTATATTTGCAGTGATCTTGAGTTGTTCTTCACCAGTTTATAGTGGGTCACAATCGGACATTGACTAGTAATCCTTGGTGATTTATGCACTTTCCAAGCCTGCTTGGCTTATCTTCAGAGAGATGCCCTCTCAGGCCATTCCTTTTATTTCTCCACCACTAATATATTATTCAACCTCATTAGAGATTCCTTGGACTGGATATTCAATAATTGATAACTGTCCTGTTAACACTGCAGGTTACCCCAACAAGGAGAAGAAGAAGTTGGTTTGTTTGGCTGGCACTATTCCAGTACCATATGATGGTAAAAACACAGAATAACAACAGACTATGGAATAGTTAACTGTCTTATACGTTGCAGTATCATAGTAGTGTTTCTTGTGTTTTGTTTGGCCTTCCAAGGTAATACATACAACATCCCAGTACGCATTTGGCTTCATCAGACACACCCCCAAAACCAACCAAGGTGCCATGTGTGTCCGTCGGGTTCTATGGTGATCAACCTCCAATGCCCTTGTGTGGATGCAAGTGGGCATGTCAGTCTCATTTGTCTTAACAACTGGAAGAGTGTAAGTTGATGGCACAGTTTTATTGGAATATTTACAATGTTTAATAGGCTTTTTTGAACTCACCTGGGGAAGGTTTAATGGACAGGGTTTCAACAAGGCTTGGAGTAGGCTAAATGTAATGATGTTAAATCAATCTATCGTAGAATAAAACAGAGAGTAAAGGTAAACTCTTAAATTCAACAGTGACTACACTGTTGTTACTACTTCCAAACCATTTAAGCTTCTATCAACAAATAGGATTGCTTATTTCCAGAACTAGGCCTACCCTTAACTGTTCAGAATATTTTTTGTTAGTACATTGCAAATGTACAATAAAGTCTTAGTATTGTTAAGGTTCAAACAATGTTAAGGAAAGAAATCCCACAATGTCCTTTATGAAGCCAGTTCTTGTGTCTTCATGTGCATCTGTATGTGTTTAAACGAGCAGTCTTGGAGTATTTCTAGAGGGCTACAGTAAATATTTGTGTTATGGACAAGCATGCCACACTAAAGGATAAGATGGTCAGATCTTCTAATGAATATTGCATTGATGTCGGTGCATTGAAATTTGCAGGGTCAGTCCAGTCTCGCACAAGTTGTCGCAGAGATGAGATCTGCCTTCCTAAAAGAGACTCCCCTCTTTGCCACACTGAGAGCTGAGACGCTACCTACCCCAGCACACAGAGCACATGCAGAGTGTCTTGATGCTCATGGACAGCATCTATCTGATGGCGGGTAAACCTGGGCTCTCCGTTTTTCTAGACAGTGAATTCATACGTACAATATACAGTACAATATACAACAAGCAGCATAACTGTTATTGAGAAAGTAGCAGCATTACACTGTAGAATATTGTTATTGAATATGCTGTGGATCGAAGTAGTATTGAATGTTATTGTTGATTCTTTGATTTTGTTTTGCTCTGTGTTCAACACTAGCTGGCTCAACCCAAGTAGCTATTCTACCCAAACAGTTGGACAGTCATTGATGCAGACCCCGAGAGAGAGAGGTGAGTTTTGGTTTTAGAATCCCTAAAAAATGTAGTCCACAACAGAATCCACAACTGTCATTCAGTTTCACAAGTCTTTTAGTGAGTGCTGTATTAAGTGCCTTTGGAGACTATGGAGACAGTGTGTTTGCCACTCTGCTGATTTACTCTCTCAGGAATATTTAACACGGGCCACATTTACCTGCACACAAACATTGTAGTTCCTTAAGTTTAGCATGCACATTTGGCCACTGTCTGTCTGACACAGTACACCAACTCTCTATTATACTCATTATTTTGTCTTCCTGCATAGACATAATTTTGAGTTATGTCATATGTTACAAATATGAATATTAATCTTAACTGTTCCTTTCCAGATTATAGAGCTGTCTTTTACTTTTGTTTCCCGTTGGCTCCACTGTTTCTCCTTTAGCTTCACCCAACGGTTTAAAGTCCAGCCAGTCTGAGGTAGTTGGGGAGTCCAGGGTGAGGCGATCCTACACGGAAGAGCTGTTGGAGATCGACTTCAGACCATCTGACCCGCCTTTACAGTACTCCTCCTCCAACCCTTTCATCGGTAGTGGCTTAGGTAGGATTCACCCCCAGTTGGTCTGTATTTCGGTATGTAAGCAGATTGGGGTCACCATTATGACCCTCTCTTAGGTTCATCTGTTTAGGGAGGGAAAAGGGTCTAACAAATGTATGCCGTGTTTAGTAGTGGAATAATGGTGTGTGCACCTGAGCATAATGAATAATGAAAAAGAAGTGAATTTTTGATGGAATAGGGACTACCTCACATACGGTTGTATTTTGGTATTCTACATTAATGAAACTGGATTCTATGGGTAACGGAAAGGTAACACTACAAATGTATCTCATTGCACTGTATCCAAAACAGTGACCCACCACCTGTAAATGACAGTATACTCCATTACGGTACATTCTATAGGTCTAACATTTTCCTGTTCTCTTCACTACAGCTCCAAATGCAACTCCATCCAGCTCGGGGGACATCAGCAACCTATTCAGCAGCCTGCAGTTGGAAAATGTGGTCAACATGTACCAGCTTGAAACCAAAGATAACACTTCTAAAGGTAAAGAAAGAAAGAAAATAACAATTTAAAAAAAATTAACAATGGTTTGAAGGACAAATAATCGAACAATCTGAACTGGGGGAAAAAAAACTCCTGGATAGGCTACACTGCAAACAATGCAGCTCAGCCTCTGCTCTGCTTGGAAGGCACATCAACCATCAAGTATATCTGAATTGAACATTGCAGGAGCTGCCACACTTTCCCACACTCCCTCTGGAGAGAGCCAGACCACTCCCAAGCCCTCCCCCACCCCCCTGGCCCTGGTGGATGACAGCCACAGGGTCCTGGTGAACAAGCTGCCCGTGGGCGTGGTCCCTCGACACATGAAGAACAAACTGACGCTCTACTTCCAACGCAAGACCAACGGAGGAGGGGAGGTTGTGGATGTGACCTACCCTGCAGCCCAGCCTGACCAGGCCTGCATCACCTTCCACAGCTCCATAGGTGAACATACAGATGGACCTAGGCTGGGGTTGACGTCCAATCTTGTTAATAGCTAAAAAGAGGCATCTGCACGGATTCGCTTGATCCCTGACAAACTAAAAGTGTGTCTCCAAGCTATGCACATTTCCTATAATTACTCATGTGCATTTGACTGTACTTTTACATTCATGTCATTTTAATCTGTTTATAGATGCAGAGCAAGTGTTACAACAGGCAAACAGAATTATCACTTTGAATAACAAACCTGTCCTTATCCAGTTGAGGAGCTTTGACAGTTGTCAGGTGAGGCTGTCCTACTATTTAAGACAAAAACTAGTAACAACTTCTACTGTGTGTAGATACACAGTGAAGCAGTACACGTTATTACACAGGGAGAACTAGGTGTCCTTTTCCCATCTCCACATATCACTAACCCCTTTCTCCTACACTGTACCTGGTTAAACTTGTGTAGTAAGGTACCATTAAACTGTAATACCATGATGTAATTAATGACTTCTTATAGTTTCTTGTGGCCATTTACAAATAGCAAACTATTCTTTTGAACAGTCCTCAAGCGATCCAAAAACTATTTTAGTTTTTCTTTTGTGGCTTTTCATATAGACTCCAATCCCAGATGTCATCTCCGGGGACAAGGCAACCATGTTCAGGAGCCTGTTGTCCCTGGAGGGGCAGAGCTTCACCCCTGCTGATGTCCAGGAGGCGGTGCAGTTGTGCAGCGACTTTCCCTCGGCTCTCAAGTTCCTCTCCCACGAGTGCCCCATCTGCCAGGAGATGATGTCCTTCTGCAAGGTAGGTCAGGCTGTGGTCAGACTGGCATTATGTTGGTGTTCATGCACCTGCTGCTTTTTGTCACTATTTTACGAGGAAGACTGAAAGGACAAATTGTCCTGTGTCAGTGAGCCTAACAAATATGACAAATGTCATGATGCTTATGGATTTGCTGATGATTATATTACTTCTCAGGGAAGGGATATATAAGTATGTGGATAGCTGCCTCAACACTAATTGCGCCCAAAACAATGAGTAAACATTTGTTTAAAGCAAATTTGGACCGGAACCTATCCTATAGAAATAAAAGCATCCGACCTACAACCTTTGACCCTCGAGCCTCCTCCATGTAACCTTCCTTTACCCCTCCAGATCGTCACTATGACCCACTGCTCGTGTGCCTTTTGTGAGGCCTGCTTCAAGGCCTACTTCTCAGCAGCCATCAAGGAGAAGAGCATCGCCCACATGGTGTGTCCCCTGTGCAGCCAGCCGGACGTTCGTACCCAGGGGCTCACGGAGGGGTTGATGGACTACTTCAGCCTGCTAGACACCAAGGTGACGACCTCCCGCACTCCCAAAAGGCTTTAGCACAATGCCATTTCGTTGGACATATCCCAGCACAAACACAGCACTTCCAGATAACAACGACCATACTACACTTTTGACCATTGGCATTTAGTAGCATCAGCAAATTCTTGCCCACAGTATTTGATCTAAATGCTACTGTTTTTTCCTTTTTAATCATTTGATATTTATAATATTTATTGAATAATGATACCCATCTGTTTACAGATCAGACATTATCTGGATCCTCAGACCCATGAGTTGTTCCAGAGGAAGCTGAGAGACAGAGCCTTACAAGAAATGCCCAACTTCCGCTGGTGTGCCCATGTAGGGAAACATCCCTCTTCTCTCTGTTTCTGTAAATCAGTAGTTCTCCGTCTATCTCACTTTCAATGTGTCTTTGAAATGTAAAATACATCTAAATGTATTGTATGGTCAGTGGCTTGATTTAAATACTTGCAATATGAATGATTGAGTTATCAAAATTCCCTATACAACCCTTGTATGCAGTCAGTGGTGGATATGGGCCAAAACACTTGAACACTGTTTTGATGAAATTATTTTTGACTGATTTGATTGGTCAGAAGATCATGCAATTATTGCTCCAATCCGAATCCAAAAAGAATACATGTGCATTCTGCTATCAGTTACTGAAAACTCTTGTATCATTGTGGAAAGTGAGTGTAAATCTGTGTGCTCTTCAGTGCTCGTTCGGCCTTCTACACGAGGCAGACCGATTAAGGATGGACTGCCCTAGCTGTGGGAAAAGCACCTGCTCCCGATGCAAGACTGCTGTAAGAGGGATTACATGCACTCATTTGATATCTAGAAAAAAGCTATTAGCTATTGATCTAACCATGTGGTTTGTGTTCCATTTTTCTCCGGTGCTGTGTGTGTTTACCAGTGGGCTACCCAGCATGAGGGGCTCTCATGTCAGAAGTTCAAAGAGTGGAAACTCCACAATGACCCAGAGCACCACACTACACGACTAGAGATCCTCCTAAACAAGAACAAAATAGGTAAGGACACACACTTATTTAGGTGTGTAATGAAATATGGATTTGGACCTTATGCTCAATCCAGAGAGCTAGCTATAGTCCACACTGTGAATACAATTATTTTCTGTAGGATACCTAACAAAACAAGTTAAGATGAAAAATGAAATTAAATAGATGTATTTGTCAGTTGTGTAGATAATATACATATAATGGCCTGGTAATCGGTGTGTGAATACATTCCTTTACGCGGCAAATGGTAGCATGCCACACAAACTACATCCATAACCTGTTTGTTTCAGAGTGTCCAAAATGCGAGTTTGTGTTCTACCTCTCCAAGGGTGGTTGCCTCCATTTCAAATGCACCCAGTGCCAGCATGAATTCTGTGGCAGCTGCAAAAGGTCCTTCAAATTAGGCTCCGTAAGTGTGCCATGTCCCTTGCTTGAACACGACTGAGTTACACATTGTTAGTATTAAAATGACCCGCGATGACTTGGTAAATGCAGTTGTGTCATCTTCTTAGGCTTGTAAGTTCTCTGCTGAGTGTGGTACTAAGGGGTTACACGCCCACCACCCCAGGGACTGCCTGTACCACCTAAGGGACTGGAGTGTGACCAGACTTCACAAGCTACTACAGGTAAGTGTCATCTGTTTAGGCTACAGATCTTACATAACTCACTCACTCACTCTTTCACCATAGACTGGCTGGTGTACGATGATGGCCATACTTATCCGGGTGCTTACTGTACCAATTCTGTTACTTACTGTGCCATAAAACTAATTTCTTATTGTAGACTGTTACTGTACTAATGATGGTCGGTCTGTATGTTGAACTCCAGCATTACAGAGTCTCCCTCTCAAATCGGATCAAAGAAGACTTCACTAAGACAGGCTTTAGAGGTAAAGCCCATTTCAACCATTTGCACAAATGTATCTACATTGGATTTTTACCTAAATGTATTATTTACGTTTGGAGAATACATTTGTCCTGTTTGACACAACCAACTCCCTGGCATTTGACTATCTTTTTTAAGACGCTTTGACTCCCTGTGTATCAGGTGTGTGTGCTGTTCTGGAGCTACGAGACACGGGCGGTAGGAAGGAGGAACCGTGTGGTCGACCAGCTCTTACTGAGCACAACGGCTACTGCGCGTAAGAGACATAAGAGAGTAACAGGGCCCAAGTCGTGTCTTCTAAACCTGCAGTGGAATTGTTTTTGCTGAGTGCTCTGTGGGATGCAAATGTTTTGGTTTTTTTCTTCTTCTTCTTACCATTCCCCAGACTCCATTATAAGGAGTACCTGGTTGAAATCATTAACCGAAGTCAGGCCGACCCAGCGGTTCTGTTTGACGCAGCAGAGATTGTGACAGATTTACAGAGATGGCATGTCCCTGTTCCACAGAGGAAGCCTCAAGAACCTGAGCCACTCTACATACACCGCCTCAGACTGGTGAGGAGTAATTCATTATAATGATAAGAACAATTATTCAATTTTTTTCTTTTTTTAGTTAAAAATAACTCATTGCATGTTACACTGTAGCCCTACAACTATTAGACTCACATTTCAATCATGTTTAGCTCTAGGCACAGGTGAGGACTCATGTAGAAGCAGACAAAGCAAAAATCAAAAAAGGATGTCACCCTGTGTGGCTTTAAGAGTCACATTTGAATCCTTTCTAACTTGCTGCCAGTTAGCATTTACATTTGCATGTTAGGATTCAAATCGTAACGGTGCACTGTGAGCTCAAATGCTACGCAAAATGCACAGGGCTCATTGTGTGTTTAGTTTGCGTGAGTCTCAAGTACCAACCCACTTACCTCTACCACTTTCAGATACTTACCCAGAGTGTTCGCCTGAGGGACCATGGCACTCCTGTGAAGGTGAAAGGTCACCTTTGCCCACCTATGGGAAGCATGTGGCCTGCTGCCCAGGACATCTCAGCTAGTGGCTTCTCAGAAGACTCCCAGTTATTGTTACTACTCAATGACTAAGGATGCCAACCAGAACAATGTTATGCAATGACCTCTGACACGCTTATTTAGGATTAAATTGTCTAGTGTCGTCCTGTTTAAATATATGAAATTATGGTCAGACTTAAATAAAAGGGAATAATATCCATTTTACAGAATCTAATTGTATGGGTACGGTACGCCCATCAGTCTCAATGGTTCCACCTATGTTGGACTAATAAACCCGTTGGATTAACCCTATAAGAGACCCTGCTCGGCTTCTGAGCACATGATGGGACTGCACACGGCCTTGTTTACATTTCACAAAATGTCACAAGGCGGCCACATGTCCTGAGTTGACATGGCTTGTGACATTTTGCAAACAAACAAACAAACAAGCAAAGTAGGGACATTTTAAGAATTGTGGTGATTCTATAGTTTAAGTGGATCTCACTGAAAACTCATTTCAAACCCAACTCAAATACATCCTTGTTCTGTCTATGAAGGATATTTGAAGTGCACGTCACTACATAATTGATTAAGTGGATTATGTGGTATGAAATGAATGTGTCCATGCACAAATGCATAAAAAAGGTTGATTAGATTGAAAGATAAAAATAAAGTGAATGGTATGAGTGAGAGTAATGATTATGGAGAAAAGCTCATTTTTTCCTTTGGGATGTTTGAATATGCAGGATATGTCTATTTAACACTGCTAAACTGTTTTTTTATGCAAGTCTATAATGTGAAATGAATGAGCTACTTAATGCACTTTTTGTTTCCTTGTTTAGTAGATTTTTGGCCCCTAAGGCTGTAATGTTTTTCATAAAGTCAGGACTAATGTAGGCACTGGTCTCAATGTGACTTTACCTTAAACAAAGGTAAAGTAGGTGATTCAAATAGGTTCTCAGGATTGAAGTTAGAGTTAAGTACATCCAATAAGACGTTTTCTTGATTATGCACTGTACATTATCTGCTAGTATGGTACAATAGTCAACACACTATTCAGTACGTTCTAATGTTTTACACAAATATTTCCTCTTAAAATGTATAGAATTGTTTTCCATATAGAGCTAACACAATTACAGTAATTACAAAGTGTGTTATTATTTATGAAATATATTCTATTAAAATATTCACTAACAAGCCTGAAGTCATTGTGAATTGGTTAATACTTCATACAATAAAGTTTTCATAGTACACAAGTGTTAATATATTGAAATTGATATTCCTGATCCTGGGACAATGACAAACATTGCCATTTGCTCATCTCTGACTGCACTATGGCTCTTTTTGGAGTGAAGAAGGAAAGCAGAAGGAACATGCAATGTTAAGAAATACAAAATGTGTAAAAGGTCAACCTTCAGTACAAGAATACGTTTAATTGTGAGGTTGCCCACGGTAAATCCTGTGTTTAAACTGGACTTTCCACACACTTCTAGTTCAGCCTGATCTCAGTTACTGTGTAACTCCAAAACAATTCTCCACCAGCAGAGAAGTATTTGATGTATTTCAGCAGTTAATCCTAGGAACATGAGGAGTCTAACGTAGCCCAGACTACAAGCCTACATTCAGTACAGACTTGCCTAAAGGTTGCACCAATCATTCTTCTACCTACCAAATGACAACAATGCTGTTTCAATAATCCAAACGGGTAGTCTATCAAAATGTTTTTACAATGTCACTTACTGAAAACAAAATACATTTAAAAACTGAAATGTGACAAGGCTAATTTTGGGACATACTAATATGCATACTTTTATAATATACAAAGTTAGCCAAACTTCATAGATAACGCACTATTTTGGTTCAATAGGTGCATCATCTCTCAAAGGGGTGAATGCATCAATTTCTTTGACAATCCTTTCAGCAATATTCCTGTTGTTGGCAGCTATTACTCTTCTAGACATGAGGTCCAAAGGCCCACCTAAAACCACAACAATTAACTGCATTAGTGGCCATAAAATGGTAAACGACACCAACTGATGAAAATCAACACAATTTGGAGATCATACATTGGTTGTGCGTTCGAGCGTCCAATTTTCCAATTTAGTTAACTGTACCTGTATCAACTGAGTAAATAGTAGACTATCTTATGGTAATGAATATGTGTTACCGTCCATCATGAAAACAGCTAACCAGGTAGGACAAGGACATATGATGACAAAGTACAAAATGTTACACTACCTTCTACATCCATGAGGACTCCTCCAGCCTCTGTGACTATGACAGCCCCGGCCGCAATGTCCCAGCAGTGGATCCCTATCTCATAGTAGGCCTCCACACAGCCGGACGCCACCAGGCACATGTTAGTAGCAGCCGTACCCACTCCTCGCATCCTAGTGGTGAAGATGACAAAGAGACACAGGGTCATAACAGATAGACAGATGCATGCTGGGACACACCAACCTGCTGGCAGAGTATCAGCATTTAAAACCTTACATAGACCATTGTTTAAGGTTCTTCAGCTAATACGAGAACATTTTAGTTCAGGTCTACCTAGTTTAATTAGCGTTCAGGTAATAAGGTGTTTTATAACCATGAGAGCACGTCATCTACGACACTACACATTTTTGTGTAGTGTATTAAAACTACCAGAACGGTTGTCCAAAAGAGGCTTGTAAAGTCAATGGGCAGAATCCCATTTTTTACCCCAAGTTATTTGAAATGCCCCCCAACTCACTACTGCCTTGATAGTCTAATGACATTAACACTTTATCTCTGTGGGCTTACCCATGGATCGGTAGACACAGGATCTTTCTCATGCTTGAGAAGATCTTATCTACAACCTCCGCATCTCTGTTTGATCCAAACTCCGTGGCGATAATGGATTGGCTGATGTCTGCAATCCAAAATGAACAGACATACTCTGTTTGACTATTGTACTGAACCTTGACTTTTGACAAGTGTAGTCAGTCGAGAGATACATTTGACCGTCAGGTACATGGGAGGGATAGAAGGTTACCCTTCTGGTCTGACACTTGAAGTGTCTGTCCATTACAGAAGGCTCCCTTCCCCTTTCTTGCTGTGTACATCTTATCTTCTATGCAGCTGTAGACTACACCAAACTCCATCTGTTGAATAAAGCGATTTTAGCATTGTATTGAGAATTAAGGGTATCAGTGCCTTCAGAAAGTATTCTGACTTCATCAGTTTTTCAGATGGTCTCACTCTATTCTTAAAACTATACAAGGAAGTTTAAAGTATTCAATTGTAAGAATGTAGTATAGCATCACATTTAAAGAGGACAACAAAAAAATCATAATATACCTTTCTGTTGACTGCAAAGCCAATAGAAATAGCAACAAATGGATATCTATCAGGATGAAGGAAAATAATGGTAATAAATAATAATAAACCATAAATAATGATATAATTCATATTTCGTCAACCAAGAGACACATTTCTTACCCATGGACAAAGTTAGTGGTCCCATCCACGGGGTCGACTATCCAGGTTGGGTCGTCAGTCAGGACACAAGGCTCACCAGCAGCCACAGACTCTTCACCTATGAAACTTGAAAAGCAAAAAGAACAGGTGTTAAGAGGAAACCCTCAGGTACTGTCTGATACAGTGCATTTTCATTTTCAAGTATTCAGACCCTTTCCCTTTTTACACCTTTACATTACCTTACTGTAGGTAGTTAATGCATCAATATAGTAGAGTAAGACTGTAACAAAATTGGGGGAAAGGGGTCTGGATACTTTCAGAGTGCACTTTTACTACTTGCATAGTGCATTTGATGTTTGGCTTCCTGTTTAGCAGGGCTTTGCACAATGTTTTGACATTCACCTTAATGAACAAATCTAAAGCATTTCACTACCATATTAATTGCTTACTAGACACACCTTAATGGGAGGGTATCAAATACACATTATGTGAAGAGGATATTCTTTAAAGTGACTATACCTGTGCTTGGGAAACTTCTCTTTCACAGATTCAACGATGAGCTTCTCCACCTTTTGGTCAGTCTTCGTCACTAAATCCACAGAGGAGCTCTTGCAAGTAATGGTCATTTCATTCTGTACTGCATCCCTCACCATCTAGAGATTGGAAGATTGTAAAAATACTCACCAGTGTGATAAAGATACTTGTCTAACGGGGACAATGTAAAACAACAATTGCCAGACTATGCAAACAAAATAGAAAGTATGGATAGAACCAGACTCAGACAAGTTCATACTAGCATGCACGCACACACAGACACACTCACAGATCCTGCTTTCCTGGCCAAAGCCACGGCATGGTCCATGGCATCCTGCCATGGGTCAGGCATGGTGCTGTGATTTTAGGAAAATGCCCTTAAAAGGATGCTGGAAGGTTATTACATAAAGGTTATTCTGGAAACCAAACACTGGACATATGTACTGTAGATTACATCTCACAACTCAAACCTTAAAAATTAAATGGTGTGAACAATTTGTCAATGGTCACGGAGACAATGGACATTATTCTGTCTAAAACTATTACTATCAGAGATAGTACCACATCAGACCACATTCAAGCTATTTATGAGAATGTATGAGAAGCTCTTCAGTCAGTTCAGGTCAGTATCCAATATTTTTACACTGATGTAAATCCTCACATTTGATGGCAAACATTTAATTTGGGCAAGCACATACTGCCTAATCTAATCACCGATACGGGTTTCTCTTCTTTATTTGGAAAATATTTACTTTTCGTATATTTAACCGCTAGCTATGTCTAAAAGGGGAGGTTCAGCAAAGTGAAAATAAAGTAAAACAGACATTATGACGATCAAGTTTTGTTCTATATTGGATACCTCTTGGGGACTAAAGTCTTACCTGTGTAAAATAATGAGCTGCTTCCGTAATCCGTATGTTTTGCTTTCTTCTTCGTCGATCGAATGGATTATCCGAGATGAACACACGTTGAAGTATGCTGCCGCACACGCCACTGTGGCCAATTACGTACACTGGACCTGTGCTAAAACCATTGGTAGTAAACTTTCCATGGTGATTTTATTTTTTTTATAGCTTGAATATTGATGTTTTAATTGTTTGAAGTGAAAACACAAGGCGGGTGACTGATGGCTTACATATTGCATAATTAAACCGGATGTATGTCATCACACCTTTGGCATCTAACAACAAACTCCTATAGTAATCTATGCCCCAAAGGTCAGGAGCAGTAGTGTAATGATCTGATGTTGGTTTGCTACATCAGATTCATGTTTTTTATATCTTGGCCTAAGTATTTTGTACTAAGAACCAAGACTTGAGTAAGGCTGATGGGTCACAGGCTTAGGCAATATGTTTTTTTTTTTTAAAGATTTAAAACAAAGATTTTGGTAAAACAGCTACACAGGTAACTATCCCTTCCTTAATTTAATGTTTTCTCACAGCACAATATCATTTTTAGATGCGCATGTTAAGCACATTCTTTTACATTGAGTCCATCTTGGAAAAAGAAGAAGCTATCTAGATTTTACAGTGACCTACAGCATCAATGAGATCCATGATAGATAGAAGTGTGTATTGTCATTACCATGTTTGTGTTTATTTTGTTTCTTACATATATTTTACCTTTATCTAATCAAAATACTGATGTAAAAACCCTAATATGGACTCAGAGTAATACACTAAAATGTGTATTACCCAACACATCTGTACAAACCAACCATCACACAAGTCATGGATCATTTTACATTATAGTTAAGGCCATGCAGTGAGACAGGAGTCCGTTTTTGCTCTTGTGGATGAGACAGGTGTGTCCGTGGTTTCCCTCATTTCTTTCTCCATCATTTGCCTTTCTTTGTTTTGGAAACCTTCTCTTTCCGCTTCTTTATGTGTTTCGGTACTTTGTTTTTTCTTTTTTCTCTCTGGGCTTCTTTGGTTGTTTTCTTCCTTTCCTAAAACACGAAAACAAAATTGGTATGGATTGATATTGGATTCAAATATTCACCCAGTGAGATATTGCCAGTTTCTTCCAACATGTGTGTTGAGCAGAAGTACCTTCTTATCCATCTGTGACTCATCTTCTGGCTTCCCTTTATCATCATGATCTTTCTCGCTCTCCTCATCCTCGCTCTCATCCTCGTCATCGTCACTCTCGTCCTCTGAGTTCTCCAGCACGTCACAGTGCTCCAGAAGAGCAGGTACCTACAGTACAGTGACATATCCACAAGAAATGACTATGATTTGCCACTGAATAATCAGTGCCCAGGTTACATATTTTGTGAACAGTTTTTACTTGTATTGTGAAAATAGAATAAATACAACTACAATTATACAGGTATACTAAGTCTTAAAGACCTATATAACGATTCAACACCTCTGATCAGTGTTTTTGATCTTTTTGCCAATGTAACAGTTCCCTGAAATATAGCTAAGTGGTCAGAGCATTTGATTGCAGATCAAGATGTCACAGTTGAAAACAGTTCAACCTTTGCTGTACGTCCATTTAGATAAAAGCATATCCTACATGAAGACAATTAATACAAGATAATTACATTTTAAATATACATCTCGTGTGGGTCTTGCACAAGTAAACATGAGTCAAACTTACCGTTTGAACTCCAGAAAGGTCCTTCTTTAGGCCTGTCACTGTTTGGTAGAGAATCTGGACCACGAAGTAAACAAATACATTAATAAACTAGCCATACACTTGCATTTTCTTCTATGTGAAGCAAATGCAAGTTATTCTGGTGTATCTGCATACAGTACGGTATATAGTAGGGTAGGAAAACACATTGTTCAATTAAATAAATAAAAACGTTTTTCAGTCATTGATACTTTTGGCAATATTGCATACTGGACTTTTAAGCAGTTTACATTGTCATTCTGCCTGTTGAGTGAGGACTCATTTTCTGTCATGTTCATCATGGTGTCAACATCACGTTCGTAGTGGCTCACTTCTGTAAGCGTACGCGGAATGTAGGCATTCTTAAACACCTGCAATGTATTAAAAAATACTCATTAAGAAAAACTGAATAAGAAACAGAATATATAAAAGCAAAGACAAGTCCAAATAAGCTAGTTTAGGAAGTGTCTAAATAAAATTGGCTTGTTCAATAGGTCACATAGTGTAGATGTTGCAGTGTGATCATATGAAGATATGTTCAAATGCAACTGCATTAGAGGGGAATATTGTTTCCTATACATACCTCTTCATTCACGCTTTCCTGATTGGATCGTTCCTCTACCGTCCTCTTAGACGCAATGTCCATTGCCTTCAACAAAAAATAAACAGGAAGTTATCAAAGTGAATACATAATCAAAACATACCTTCATGCCTATTGGGTTATGATCTTGGGGGGACATAACATACATGGCACTATTCAAACTCAATAAATCCTCAAATTAACATATATCAAACACAATTCCAATAATCTAGATTGACTCCAACCCTGACATGTATTTGTTTTAAAACAACATCTAAGACATCCTTATCAACGCACCTTTTCTAAGTACAGGTGGATGTTGCTGCTTGTGATTGAAGGGTCAGTGACAAATTCAAAAAGCTCTCGCAGGGTCATCACAGCTACCCCACGCTTCAGGAAGAAGTCTAGAGAAAAAGGGACAAATTGAACAACCTTGAGATGAGAATTCACATCCATTAACAACATGACTGACACTGAATGTGAATATGCTGAGCTGTCAGAAGTGGTCCCAAACAGACGTTAGTGGGTTCCAAACCCACCGTTAACATTGGTGCAGTCTTTACGCAAGAACTCCAGAGCGTGGGGGTGGTCATGCTCAACTGACTGTGACACATCAATGATGTACGCATCCCCGTTGTGGTACCTTAAGAATATCAATTTAATAATATCACATTTAAATTATATTAATTGATGAGAATTCATACATTCCATAAATTCAATAAAAAAGGTTCTCATTAAAATGGTTCAATAAAAAATAACAGCATAAGAAAGCAATATTATCATTACATAATTGTCATTTTGTAAGCCTTTATTCAATATAAAAAGAGCACACAAATATTCAACACTTTAGATTAAGAAGAAACATACAGCATGTTGAACTCACTGAGGTCCGCATGGACCAGTCGAGCATCCTGGTACATCCTTCGCATGTTCTCGATCACTTGAAGATAGAGCTCTCTAGCCTTGGACTCCGAGAAAGCTGCGTTTTTCAAAAGGGGAGCAGCCCTGAGAATTAAAAAGCACAAAACTGATCAATCACTGAAAAAAATGCTGTAAAGATTTACCTTTGAAGTGTATGAAATGTCATTATAGTAAATTGTTTGCTATTAATTAGTCACAACTGCATGACTAGAAGCCTAAGATGTAACAAAGGGGTTTTTGTCCATCTAAGTGGTTCTTACATGTCATCCCTTCCAATGAAACTCATGAGAAGAACATGGCTTCGCAGCATAATTGGCTCAGGACTTGGGATCTCTGCCGTCTGCAACCTTAAATCAAAAGACAGCTGTTAAAAAGACAGCCCAATGACATTGAAGAGACGCCCCATTTTTTCTTGTGCAGGACAATGTCTAATGCCAACAATGACAGTTACAATTATTCATGTCTGTTATTTTGGACCTATGAATAATCCAGTAAGTGCCCCGTGCCAGTGTAAAGCAGCATACCTGATAAGATTTCTCATCTCCTTCTCTGCCCAAGTTCGCACCATCTTCCTAGGGTTTCCTTTACAGTAACCATGCCGGAATCTGAAAAACATATTACTTTTAGTTCAACCTACTGCCATTTCTTGAAAGAGGATGAAGGAATTAAAGAGAGTGGGTCAAAATGACACGTCCTTAGCCCCCTTATTAGGACAAGGTTATTGCATAGTGTTTGCATGTAAAAACCAAAGTTGTGGGTAACTTTTATGTCCTTCATAGGTAAAAACGGAAATATTTCTTACCTGAATTCTCCACTGACATACTTGTCACGGTCTTTGAACAGCAAGATCGAGGTCTTGTATATCTTGATGGCTCTGTTCTCACCATTTGCAGTGGTTGCATGGTAAACATTTGCCTTATTGTAGAAAGAATGTATGAAGCACAATCCCATTAATGACCCATTCATTTGTACAACAACTGTCACTATCCAGTCTATGAACAGTCCTAAAAGTAAAACTGGTCAACAGTTTAGCATACTTGCCTCTTTTCCTGTGCTAATACATCCGTTTATCTCAGAAATGACCCCCCTACTCAGCATTTTGAACAGAATCATACGAGTCCGTGGATCCAAGACCTTAAAAAAACGGAACAAGTAAATTACAAATAATGCACTACCAAATGTATATTGCCTATACAGCATGTCATTTGTCAACAGGTGCTTGTGAACCTTAACAGATCATAGTTGAACCCATTGATATGATTTATACTAATTTATATTGGTCAAACACAATCATCATTATACCACCCACAAAATACATTGAATTGGTAGCTTTTTAGAGCTGTAGCTGGATAAAGCGGCAATTGAGTTATATGTCCGAATATGTGAAACTGTAGGAAAGTCATACCTGCTCCACTGTAGCCCGATCTGATTTGTCTTTTACTCGATATCTAAGTAGGAAGAATTATAGAAAATTATAGGTACCAAAAATTGATTTGCATTTTTATGATGTCATGAATAGTGGTACATACGTGCCAGCGTCCCGTTGTTTCTGCATCATAGTCACTTTGTTGGTCACAGAATCTGCATATTTGAGCTTATCTAAAATGAAACAGATAAATCAGTTGGTGCTCTGCATTTCCTCTTACACAATATTTTACAACAATGCAGGCAGCCTACAGTCCTCCTTGCCAAAGTTGCACTGCTGTGTTTTCACATTACTAACATAAATGAGCATTGGGGAAAACATTTCAAACATACCTAGGTTTATCCTGTGTTCAAACTTTCTCAAGGCCTTGTCAGTGGGGGTTGAAAGTTGCTGTGATTTGCTTGTGGAGTTTTGTTTATTTGCCTGCAAACATATTTAAATATGATTTAAATATCAAAATAATTTAGTACTTCAAATAACCCGTTTGGTTGAGAGATGTAGGCCAATTAAGTGATCTTTGATACACATTAGTCTACCTGGTGATTCATTCCTGTTCTGTTGGCTGTGTAGCGTTTTGTCAAGTCCATCCCTGACTCATCCCAGTCCCATTCTTCATCATCATCATCATCATCATCATCATAATCCTCCTCCTCCTCTTCAGCCATGGAATGTATTGACGTTTCCAGATGATTTCGTTCCACCTGGCACTTCAATGTAGGGATCCCCGCTATTGGTTGTATGTTGGCAGAACTGGAATAATAAAGCCAACCCCATAATTATGTAATAGTTAGCTAGCCCAACTGACAACACATTTATCAAGGCCAATTCTACAAAACACTTGCTAAAATCAAAAGAAAGGCAAAATAAAGGACCCCAACACTGTCTTGCTCTCTAGTTAAAGTAATCTTACTGTACTGACTGGAATTTCTGCGGATCATGTACACTATTGTGCACTGCTATATCTAGTAACATTAATATTAGCGACATACAGTACCAGTCAAAAGTTTGGACACGTACATTTGAGTATTAAACATGTCAGACATACAAGTTTTGAAGTAAGACATTCACACTGTTTCTACAATTGTATGGTATAGCTAAAGTTAGGCTTTCAAATTTTAGATGTATTACCCTTCTGTTTCGTCTGCATCATCAAATTGACCCGGTACAATTTGGGTCATAGACATAGTTTTAAACTTGTGGTAAAATGTCAAACAAGCTTTAAAGCCACCAAAAAAGATTAAGAGGGTGGTTGCCTGGCCGATACCAGCGTGCCGTGAACATTTCCGCTCACGTGAGTTGTTGGCTACGGATACTGGGAGGTTCAAAAGGGTCAAAAACATAAAACAACTCAAAAGGATAGGACTGGTGTTGAAACCACTGTGAGCTTTTTTCAATTATGAGCTTGTGTATTTATTTATTTATTTATTTTCATTACATGTATGTTTGCTTTATTAGGCATACAGCACTGTCGTGTTGGTTGTACTGGTTAGTGCCATTTGATATTGAAAGCTTTTTTTTTCACTCCAAGGCAGTGGGTGGCAGTAATTCTCAATAGATGTGTTGAAAGAAGAAAATTTGTTATCAACATGGCGTCAACGAGCAAAACTCAAGTGATATCTTTGTACAGAATGCTTATGAAAGAAAGCAAGAAATTCCCGTCCTATAACTACAGGTAGAGATGTAATGTTGTATGATGATGTATCCGTAGCCTGATATGATTTTTATTGGAGTGTTGCAGCACATATTTTGACTACGTCATGTTAAAACCTCACAGGCCACATCACAGTATTTTCATAATTTAATTGCTCTACCTTTCCCCAGATAATAATTTGGAACTTCATTAAGTGTAATTTCCATGGATGGTAGACTAGTGGTTATTGTTAACCAAGCGTCTTACAAAATACATAGATAATGTAGTAATTATTATTCTATTCTACTATTTTCCAGAACGTATGCACTACGCAGGGTCAAGGATGGCTTCAGGGAGAATGTACATGTTGACAACCCTAAAACGTTGGACTTTCTTCTGAACCAGGCCAGAGAGAGCCTGGCCATCATCAAGAGACAGGTAAAGACTGCCCCATGAACTTGGAACCTATTCATCACAGTGTCTGATATTTATTTGACTGCAATAATAATTCACCTAAAAAATGTGTGGCTTGTGCACCTGACTCTTTAAGAATGTCAATAGCTGAGTGGAAAAAAAGTGAAACCAGAAAAACATGGGGATACTTGGAACTTCTGTCCCCATTGGCTAAATATGTGTTCTCAATGTGCTCTGTGTTTAAAGTAGAGTTTATAGAAACAACATTTAATTAACCCTCTCTTACTGACAAAAAATGTCTCTCTCTACAGGTGTCCATTGGTCAGCTGTACACTGCTCAGATGACCATTGTGGAGAGAGTAGGGGCTTGAGGTCTTCAGAAGTGATGGTAGTTCTAGTGAGGAATGTCTCCCTGCTGAGGAGAAGGGACTAAAACGAGACTGGGGCTGAGTCAGCTCTGTGGCTTCTTTAGGCTTCAGTCTCAAATGTTCTCTGTAATGTCCTGTAATTTATTGTTATATAAATCATTGTAATTAAACTTGTATGGATTCATACTTCACACTACAATATGTACTTTTCTTGACTGGATCAATACGCAACATTTTATTCTGTGTTTTTCTCTTGCAGAGCTATCTATTATTTGTCTCCTTTGTAACATTAATGTGCAAAACACTGTACACAACATGTACATTGTAAATAGCAATATGGAAAATTGAAATTGACAGAAACCCTAACAAGATCAAGCATAAAGTGTGATGTTTGGTCTCCAAAGTCAATGGGTAGATTCCACTAATGGATAGTTTTCATTGCAGTATTGGTTGAATTGATTTGAGTTGATTCCATTTGTCCCCTATCCTTCTTTCAATCCTGACTTTTTTGCCATGTGAATATGCATAGGAATCATCAAGCATATTCAAGGTATGTTACCTTCCTTTGCAATACTGTAGGTGAGAGCCACCTGTACCATACCTTTACCAACTGTACCATACACCTACTGAAGTCCGCCACCAAAAAGGGTAGGCCTTATAGGTATATTAAGTGCTTTTAACATTCAAGTGTAAGTGTATCACAGCCTCCATAAAATAGAGACTTACATATATAATATTCTATTCCAATACAACAGGGGGCGACAGCGGACTATGAAGTTAACCTGCGTTTAACAAATGAACGAAATAGAATTGAATGACGCTGGTGAAAGGGGACACAGGCGTGAAGTGTAGCTAGTACCATGAGTGTTTACTTTTTGTTTTTCTAAATTATTTTTAAGTCAAATCTTGATTAGAATGTCTAGTGCTGAGCTGCAAAAGTGTCCTAGAACGTTGCTTGTGTGCGAAAAATCTAATTTTGAGGACGAAAATTCTAGATATCATACTCACGTGTCACATCATTTCTTTAATCATAAGGTAAGGAAACCTGTAATTAACCTAAAGTTTACACAATGTTATATGCAAAGAGGTTGCTCCTGTACGTAATCAGTCAGCCATTTAATTGAGTGTTTGAGTGATGTTTGTTCGATCCTTTCAGGTGTCGCTGTTTTTACCTGACTGTGGTGGCCTTACATCACGTCTGACCAGTGTCTTTAACGGGTTCAATAAGTTTTATTTACTCAAGGATTTGCCAGTTTATAAATTGCTGGAAAAAGAGTTCTTGGACAATGTTCTGCATAAAGGTAAGTGCTAAAAATGCCTTTGATTAGTACATTTAGATAGGGACTACTACTCCACGACACTTCAACTGGCCCCTTTCAGGAAAAAGTGTACCGACTTGTTGACAATAAGGTACCCACGTGTCTGTTTCAGGTGGTGTTTATGCTCTGTCCTACAAGACAAGAATTGATGAAGATAACACCATAGCACTTCTTCCGAACAGTGAGTTGGTTGCACTTTGTGGGGGAGGATGCAAAAATACATGAACATGTCAAGGGGAAACATTGTGAATACTAATGAGTTAACTGTTCCTTTGTGTTTCTTAAGGACAGCTTATTCTTTCACTGGATAAGGACACGTATGAGCAGCTTGGCCTTGAAGGAAAGCCTTCGCGTTACAATCACAGGCGGGTCATGAGATATGGTGAGAACCATGAGAAATTTGGTTCTACATTATGTATAGTTGTGTATTGATAACCAAGAGGGCATGTGTACAATAATGATGACAGACAATGTAGAAGAAAAATTGGGATATTAACATGTTTATTGGTTGATTTAATAGTAGTGACCATCAACCTGACTGAGAAGGCCATGGCTCCTGGAGGGAAATTTCACAAGAAGGTTCTCACCAGCCTGCAGGAGAGGGTCACCCTCAAAAGTGACTTCCTACTGTCCCAGCACAGCTCAGGTAGTTAATACTTTCTCTTAACCCTTGTGCTGCCTCCGGGTCACAATGACTGATGGGTCAAAATGACCCGAAGATAACACAAGGGTTAAAATTGTTCACATCAGTGGAATGCAAACTAGAATTGAGATGTCATTCTACATAATATGTAGAATTTTGTATTGTGTATGTAGATGTATTTGTACACTGTCAACGCTATGAACCCCCACAAATCAACAATCTTATATTGATTGTTTATTATTTTTTTCTGAAAAACCAAAGCATGGTAGTCATTAGTGCTAGGCATGTTCTTTTTACACATAAGCAGAATGAGTGTTGACCAAGGCTGCCTGATGTAATCCAAAATGCCACGTTCCAAAATGTTGCCCATACATTCTTAACTTTATTGGATATTTTTGTCATTGTTGTGTTGACCTGTAGGAGTGGATGGAAACGAGACCCTGCAGAGTTTCCTGTCCCATTGCCAGTGGACAGAGCACAGGCCTCATGTCAATACCCTCACTCTGAGGGACTTGCCATGTCCGGCTCTCCACCACTCGGATTTGCGGGGCGACCAATCCTCCTGTGACCCCACAAACTTCCTTGAGTGGCTTGGAGCTGTAAATGCAGATATTGACTGGTATGCGGGGAACTCAGAATATCTATCCTGGTGTCAACTCATTTGTTTTAGTCTCTTTGTTGTGAGAGACCAATCAATGTTTTGGCTGTGTGGGACTGAAATGAATGGCTAAACACTTTTTTTGTAGTTGAAAGTCTCCCATCAGTGTTTTGTTTTATCCTTTACAGTGACAATACTGCAACTAGTTTCCTGTCAACGTACGCTTGTCCTGAGCCCCATATTCCAGTAAGCCGTGCTCTACTGTGCACTATCACAGGCTTGCTTTTACCTGAAGACATCTACAAACTGTTGCAGGAACTTCGGTACGTTTTACATTCTGCTACATTGTGCAGACCACAATGTGCAGTCTATGGTCATGTATGTGTTGTTGGTTTTTACACGGCCAAATCTGCAAGATTAATGTTGTGAATATTTCTCACTGTTTCAATTTCTCAATGCATTTTTAAATGCATTCTGTGAACATTCTGCAATTGAAATACTAATACTTTGACAAGAAATGGCCTTCATACAATCCCTAGAAAGTTCTCAAAATAGAATGATCAACCAATGTTTCATATTGATTATTCAGGCTGTTAATATAATGGGCAACAACTTTACTATTTGGTAAAGTTAGTTATTAAATACAGCAAATTCTATTGAATCAAACCATTGAGGTAGGTGGATTATCATATTTCCAAAGAAGCCACTTACTTTATCAATACATCTACAAGTAATAATTGAAAATGCTAGTGATTGACAAGTGTTTGTTCTTCTCTTTTAAGGAGTTATTTTGATGAACCAAAATTCACATCCTGGCTGTCACTGACTGTACATGGTTTCATGGACAGTCCAGTTTCCTGGGGGTTCAAAGAACATTCATTTCACAAGGGAGGGGAAAACTTCTATAATTTTGTCATCTTCAAAAACCAAGATTACTGGCTGCACATGGGTGCTGGTGCTCATGATGAGTGTCCACCATAACCATGTGCCTATTAACTTTTACAAAGATTTTCACGGCAACATTTCTTCCAAAATGTCAACAGTAGGTGGAACTAATTGGACTGAATTACAGAAGTATGCAGTTCAGGATGTAATTTTCTTTAAACTGTATTTTTTTAAGTTGAATTAATAAATCAGTGTCTAGCGATCATGTTGTAGTTTTTTTTTTATTCATCAAAGTTGATAAGAAGTGTTGTCAATTACTGTTTTTTTTTCCCGTTCAAGCACAGTACCTCACCAGATGGCTTGGTATACAGAGCAGAGGTTCAGCTCCTTCAGGCGACACCTCCTCCCCCCCCCCCCCCCCCCCAGTATCAAGCAGAGAAGACTGCTGATCTTCTCATGATTTCAAAGCCTAATTTAACATACTTGTCAGTTTTTTTTTTCATTCAAATTTGGATGGGTAATTAACAACACTTTCTTCTGTGGTTTGATGAACTTAAAACTCATTTTCAGTTCTGCTTTACAGCATCTTTAAAATGCAGCATGGCACTCTAGCACTTCGGGAAAGCCACATGTACTACTGGCAGGTGCAGGGTCAACTGTTGATCACTGGCTTGCAGTGGTGCGATTTTGTAATCTGTGCCCAGGAGGACATGCTGGTGCAGCATATATATGTTGACCCAAAGGCAATAGCAACCATCAGAGAGAAGGTGGATCACTTTTATTTTAATGTGTATTTACAGAAGTACCTGTCTTTCTCTAAAAGGTCGTTATGACAATGGATAGGACAACAGAAATGATAAAAGTTGTAAAGTTGCTTCATCTTTTATTTGATTTTTTTTATCAATTGATAGATGATTGATTTGGCATTTTTAATGTTGCACAGTATGTCCTTAAAAAGGTGACACAGTAATAATTGTTTATTGCAATAAATGTTTTGCCCCACACAAACTCTATAAAACCTGTACATATCTATTTAACAACATTAAAAACATTATGAGAATGTGAGGCATAAAAAAAATACATAGGCCTACTGTCTGTGTGACCAATGACAAAGTGGGTTTGGCTGTTCAGGTCGATGCCAATACAGCCCTATAAAAAGAGTTCATGCATTTACTCTCACTTGGCCCATGCCTGGACCAGTGGCTTGTTTTGGTAATTTGCTAGAAGGCAGGTTACCGCAAAAAGCTGGTTAATACTGCCAGCAATGGTTAGAGGGATAACTGTGTCGAAAAGTTTGTTTTCTTTGATGTGCCTTATTGCTCGCTCTACATGTATCCTTAGTCGTGCGTTGTCCTGAGTGACCAGCACTTCACCGTGAGACAGCTGTAATTTTTTGGTCAGAAATGGTGGCATGTAAACTTTGCAGGGCATTAGGTCATCGATTCTGAATCCCTTGTCCACCATTACAGCCATGTCTTTATCTAAAAGACCGATAATGCCAGATCGCTTGAACAATTCTTTGTCACTGACAGAACCAGAATAGAGTGAAGAAACAAATGTAACAGCACCATGTGGTGACACACCGATCATTCCTTTCACAGTAGTGTTGGATTTATACTGAGAAAACATCTCACTCTGTAAGAGTAAAGACGAAGGCATCTGGCATTTCAGCTCTGTACAGTCAATAATTACTTGGGTGTCTGAGTATTTGCCAAACACACTTGGCATTGTGGCTCCTATTTCCTCTGGAGACATCCATATCCGAACAGCACCCAGTAAGGTGTACAAAAAATTAACCCAGGTTTTGATGATCCTGCTGACAGTGGACTGATGAATGTTGAAGCGATCACCAAGATCTTTCTCCTTCAGACCCAGCGACAGGTACACCAAGAACAGGAACAACTCATCGATCAGTGGAAGGCATCGGCTCTGGTGGATACAGGGGGAACAAGTCTTAGTTGTGATAAGAATCCTTGCATAATACTTGTGTTGTGTGCCAATTATTCAGCAAGCTGCTTTTAAAAGCAAAATGATGGGTAACATGTTATTTTAAATTGTCCTTGTTACACATTTTACATGTAATTACAGTCAAGTATGCATATGACATTCAACTAACCCTAATACCAACCTTATTGTAAGAAGGACACCTTAAAATAAAGTGTAAGCAAATTATGTAATATGAACTAGGCTTACTGGTCGAAGAGGTTGAGCTGCTGTTGTGCTGGTCGGTGTTCGCGTACCCACACGCACAATCCTCATAGTTGCAGGTTCAATCTGTCTCCAAAAAGCATCTAGATGACGGTAGCTGGCAAATCTAAAATAGTGAAAGAATTGTGACATGTACAGATGTGCCAGCGGCTCAGTGTTTGGACATCTAAGATTATACGAAGCAATGTAAATATGAAACTATATGTACCTGGTGTAGAATCTGATGTCATCGTCCGATGCCGAAAACCTCTCCAAGCCAAATGATTGCTTCAGTGTAACCTCTTCCACCCTCTTCCGCAGTTCTTCGATTATCTGCTTTTGCGCCTCTATTTTTTCATATGCCATATCTAGGGCTGATGGTTCTGGTTTGGCACAATAGTCGTGGCACTGAAGCAGCACATCAACATCCATGCTGTCCTCTACTTCATCCTCTGGCCGTTGTGCTCTCTCACACACGCTTGGTTTGGCTGCCGGTAGGGAGTAGCCGTTCCAGGCAAACAACATGGGCACAGCCCCCTCTTTTAAGCGTCGTCGACCACCGTCAATGACATCCGTGGAGACGAAATGTCTACTGCACACTGTCGTGGTCCTCTTAATCACTAAATTTGCACGTCTAACATTGCGTATCCATACTTTTCTGACCGTTTCATTCTTTGGGAAGTGGTGGAAGCTGACGGTGGAATTAAACCTCCCCGACATTTCACACTGAGGAACGCAGCAAAAATCACTGTTCGGATTTTCCCGATTCTGGTACTTAACCGGTTTGGATAAATACATGGTCTTCACAGTTAAATTATTTAAAACGCCCAAAATGCTTAGAATAATAATAATGTTATTGTTGATTGTGTGTACTAGCTAGGTTTGCCGTTGGGTTAGCACAGATTACCCTGCAAGTGGAAGTGGTGAGACCTGTTTTCCGGTTTAGTCATGTGACGTTCGACAAACACCCTTTGATTTGAGTTGATGACAACTTGTCTACTGTTGTTTTGATTTGAGTTGATGACAACTTGTCTACTGTTGTTTTGATATGAGTTGGTTGCAACTTGTTTACTGTTGTTTTGATTTGAGTTGATGACAACTACTTAAGAGCTAACTTGGCTGTTGTTGATTCATCCACAATCTGCACTGTCTACAGCGAAGTCATCGATACGAAAGGTAGGCGACGATATTTAGCCATCGCATTCTTTGAGAACAAATGAGCTAACATTAGATAGCAGATAGGGAGCTACCTTTTCAATTTAGCAATTTCACACTCGAAGTACTATTATTGATGATTTATTGTCTAATAATGACGACTGAATCACCGCCGTGCTGATACAACTAAAATGCATTCGGTCATGTAACCGTTATAACAATTCAAGGTAGAAATAGCCTACTCAGGAATTCTTTTCTGTTTTGTAATTTTTACTAAAATAAGGGTAAAATATACACCCATTTAGGAAAAGTCAGGGTCCTATTGTTATTTGTTTTTTTCCCCCCAATAGCTATTACATTGCACATTGCAGTCAAAAGGACTGCAAATTCCCAGTAATGTTATCTTAAAATAACAGCACTCATGCCTGCCTGATGCCTGCTGTCCATTTAAATTGCTTGATCATAACTTACTAGTATATTTGTTCTTATAATTCAACATAGATCGTGAACTCAATCATAAATATACCATGTATAAGCCGAGAATCCCGGAAATATCATACGAACACTGTATGTACAGAGGAACTAAAATGTGGGACCTCTATGTCGTCACCTGCCTCGTCACTTGGGTGCAAGGCGTGCTACTCATCCTCTTCAGGAAGTTGACTCAACCAGTTGTCAAACCGCACCAGTTCTTGCTTCCGACACGTCACAAGGCTAAGTGCAAGGTGAGCAAGAGTAGGAGGTGTTAGGTGTTACAGGGAGGGTAGGTGTTAGGTGTTACAGGGAGGGTAGGTATTAGGTGTTACAGGGAGGGTAGGTGTTAGGTGTTACAGGGAGGGTAGGTGTTAGGTGTTACAGGGAGGGTAGGTGTTAGGTGTTACAGGGAGGGTAGGTGTTAGGTGTTACAGGGAGGGTAGGTGTTAGGTGTTACAGGGAGGGTAGGTGTTAGGTGTTACAGGGAGGGTAGGTGTTAGGTGTTACAGGGAGGGTAGGTGTTAAGTGTTACAGGGAGGGTAGGTATTAGGTGTTACAGGGAGGGTAGGTGTTAGGTGTTACAGGGAGGGTAGGTATTAGGTGTTACAGGGAGGGTAGGTGTTAAGTGTTACAGGGAGGGTAGGTGTTAGGTGTTACAGGGAGGGTAGGTGTTAGGTGTTACAGGGAGGGTAGGTGTTAGGTGTTACAGGGAGGGTAGGTATTAGGTGTTACAGGGAGGGTAGGTGTTAAGTGTTACAGGGAGGGTAGGTGTTAGGTGTTACAGGGAGGGTAGGTGTTAGGTGTTACAGGGAGGGTAGGTGTTAGGTGTTACAGGGAGGGTAGGTGTTAGGTGTTACAGGGAGGGTAGGTGTTAGGTGTTACAGGGAGGGTAGGTGTTAGGTGTTACAGGGAGGGTAGGTGTTAGGTGTTACAGGGAGGGTAGGTGTTAGGTGTTACAGGGAGGGTAGGTGTTAGGTGTTACAGGGAGGGTAGGTGTTAGGTCTTACAGGGAGGGTAGGTGTTAGGTCTTACAGGGAGGGTAGGTGAGATTATGAGGTGGTGCTAGGAGCTACGAGTGTTAAACCCATGTCATTCACAAACCACGCTGTGTTTTTGTTTCTGAAACAGTGCGTTGCTCCGCCATCTTTTTTTGACCGCGTAAAAGCGCATGCGTCAACCCTGGTGTCGCGCCGACACCCACATGGACGCTTCCTGGTGAGCACGGTGAATCCCAGCCTCACTCACCCTCCCCCCCTCCCCCAGCCCTACAGGCCATAATAATGTAACCGCACCTTTTCTCTGTCCAGACGGTGTTAATGTTCTTCTTGAACATGGTGTCTTTTGTCATCTACCTGGTCCTCACCATGAGGTGAGTACAGAGAGCCAGCTCCTCTGCCTGGTCCAATAGCTGAAGAGTGTGAGGTTCCCTCTCATGTTGTGCCTGACAGGCCAGTTGAATACTGTGTGAAGGACTTGGACGCCCTGCTCCTTGTGGACATGGGTTTGGGCTTCCTCCACCATATGCACTTTTGGCTCAGGGTAAGAACTTCCTCTGATGTACAACACCAATAGTCGTAAATGCCTTTCATCTTCATGCAATGTACAACACCAATAGTCGTAAATGCCTTTCATCTTCATGCATTAGCATGAGGTGGAACTGAGCGGTCGAGGGTTGGACCGCAGATTAGGAGGTCACAGGTTCTGATGGCCTCTGGATGTGACGTTGGCTTCTTGTTATTAGTTCCTGTTTATGACGGCATTGTGTCTTTTCTTGTCAGTTTCTGTCTGCCCAGGATCTGATGGTCATGTGGTTGGACTACAAAACCATCGTTGACATGTTCACTGTCACACCATCATGTTTTACAGTAGTCACCGGTCGGGCCTGGCTTGGTAAGACCCTCCCCCCTCCCTCTCTTTTCCCCTCCCTCCCTCCCGTCAGGCCGTCTCATGATGTTCCCTCCCTCAGGCCTCAGGTTCCTCCGGGCCCTGTACATCCTGGAGCTCCCAGCCGTCCTGGGGATGCTCAAGATCCTGACCAGCAAGTAGGAACTGATGGAACGAAAGACCCCGGGTTAGGATCACATAGAACTGTTCTAGGTTGGCGTGAGACTTCACTTCTGGTCCTTTTCTTCTTCTGTGGTTCCACAGGACATCTCAGAGGCTGTGTCGGCTGGGAGCCATCCTCATGGGATCCCTGTTTTTTTACGCCGGTCTCATTCACCTGGTGAAGACTTGAATCCAGCAATACACGCCAAATCATAAACATGAAATAATTGATTTCGCAGGTGCTTTCATCCAAAGCAAAAAACATGTAGTAAAGAATATAGAAAGTACTGCAGAGATTCAAGGGACAGAAGTGCATAGTTCTAACAGTATGACGATGGTCAGAGTCAAGGAATGGTCTGTATTGACCAGGCAAGATGCAAGAACAATATTAACTCAACTACAGTGCATCTCGTAACATCTCAACTACATTATAACAGTATAGCATAGCACAATGCAGAAAAACATTGAGAGCAACATAATTTAATTTAATTTTGAGTGACTGGTGTTTTCAAAGACAAGAGTACATCAAAGCTTCTGAAGTTAGAATCAGAAGGTGTTTCTCTCCTCTTGGTTGCCCCGCTGTAGGTGGAGAGCTCTGGCGACCCCTGGCTTGAGAACTCCAACGCCTCAGGCCGTCCCTACTTCCTGTTTGTGTACTTCCTTACGGTGACCATGTCCACAGTGGGCTATGGGGACGTCTTAGTCTACACTGTGTCAGGACAATTTCTAATCACCGTGTTCATCTTCATCTACCTGGTACGCCCCCCTTCCCTCCTGCCACCTTCCTCTCCCTCTCTCTGTTCCATCATGTCTGTTCCTGGCTCATCCACGGTGTCGTCTACAGGGTATGTTTGCCAGCTTAGTACCCCAGATGATGGAGATCGTAGCAAACAGGAAGCGCTTCACTGGGGCATACTCCAGCGTCTTGGGGAAATCGTGAGTCATCTGTCAATACAAGGCGGACCTACCCAGTCTCTGTCTGGAAGAAACTTCCAGATTCTCATGTGCTTCAGAGACCATCCCTTTTTTTGATGTTCTGTGTGTGTGTGTGTTGCAGGCATGTAGTGGTGTGTGGACATCTTTCCCTGAGCAACATTGAGCCGTTTGTGAAGGAGTTCTTCCATGAGGACCGGGGAGAGGTTAACACCGACCTCCTCTTCCTGGGGGAGTGAGTGCAGCTCTGACAGCCTCTGTCAGCTACACCAGTTCATCTGACCCCCCCCAAACATTATCCAAAGTGTCCTACATGGTTTCATATTTTAATTTTCAGTCTCCCCCTCTCTGGGTTCCTCCTCTCTGACACCCCTCCCTCCCTCAGCTTCTGCCCTGACGCTGAGCTGGAATATTTTTTTAGTCTCTCTGGGAAAATCAACTTTTACCAGGGCTCGGTGAAGAACAGGCAGGACCAGAAGAGAGTCATGGTAATTGTGTTCACACACACACACACACACACACACACACACACACACACACACACACACACAGGAGAGAGTCATGGTAATTGTGTTCACACACACACACAGGAGAGAGAGTCATGGTAATTGTGTTCACACACACACACACACACACACACACACATACAGGAGAGAGTCATGATAACTGTGTTCACACACAAACACAAAGACGTGTGTGTGTGTGTTGTAAGAAGATGAAGGACTTGAAACATGATTGATTGCTCGTATGGATATTTAATATCCATATTGTAGTGGAGATGATGTTGTTGCACAGTCTAGTACTGTAGCTAAACAGTGTTCCTTGGCACCAACCACTGAAATACTGTTGGATTTGTGCACTTGTGGTCCTGGATTCTGTGCTGAGTGTCCATTGTGCACTCTGATTAAAGTTTCTGCTGACTGGATGAAGTATAAATGTGTGTGTGTAACCCTAAAACTAGAACCCTGGTAGATGCGCAAAGCGTCCGCCTGTGTAATTCTCTGTGACAGGTTTGCTGCCGACCCAGATGCAGAGGATTCGGACACATTGATGAAGTAAGCACACACACTCACAGACACACACACACACACACTCACAGACACACACACACTCACAGACACACAAAGATCTCCACACATCAACAAGGTTTCTCCTGTGTCGTCTCCTTCTAGTGTGATCACCGTCAAGACCTATCATCCCAAAACCAGGGTGATCGTCCAAATGTTGAATCCCAGCAGCAAGGTAACACCTCCCCACACTGTCTGTGTGTGTGTGTGTGTGTCTCAGGGTGTCAAGTGCTCCTGTCCCTGTGTGTTCCAGGTCATGGTGCAAAAGATTCCACACTGGGACTGGAATCGTGGCGATGCGGCGTTGTGTCTGACGGAGCTCAAGCTGGGAATCATGGCCCAGAGCTGCAGGGTCCCAGGATTGTCCAGCTTGCTGGCAAATCTGTTCACAATGCAGAGTGATGTGGAGGTAAGGAGTCCGCCTGGATACACCCACACACACACACACATGGGCCAAAGACTGTCAATAGATTCAGATTCAAACTGCTTTATTGATCCCTAAAAGGTCAATTTATCTGCTGCTCACCCAACCCATACACACAACTTCAAAAGTCACAGGCAGGGAAGTCATATATCAAAGTCACAGATAAGAATATAGTACATGGATCAATACAACAACAAAAAACATTAAAAAAAAAGAAGATTGGCGTTAGTTTTGAACCGAGTTCAAAAGAATATAACACTCATTTGAAATGTCACTGGACAGAACATGTTTAGGTTGGCTGTATTTTTTGCTTTCTGGGTTAAGTCAGAGTATCGAGTCTCTGATGGGCTCCCAAGATCTTGGAGCCGACATTCACTACAGCATTGACGCAATTCTTGTCCTTCAGACAACCCATTATCAGAGACACTGTACACAGACACACACATACCCACACAAAGACACAGCACACACATGCAGTACACAGACACACATGCAGTACACAGACACACATGCAGTACACAGACACACATGCAGTACACAGACACACATGCAGTACACAGACACACATGCAGTACACAGACACACATGCAGTACACAGACACACACACAAGCTAATGCTGACCTCCCTGTGTTTGCTTCCTGCAGCAGAAGGGAGAGTCGTGGAAGAACCTCTACATGGAGGGCATGTTCAATGAGATCTACACAGAGCACCTCTCCTGGCCTTTTATAGGCATGTCCTTCACCCAAGCCAGCAAGTGAGTCACTGCAGCCCGGCTTCAGCATGAGGGGATATGCATCCCCAGCATGTGTCTCCACAGACACATGCTAGTTGTGTGTGTGTGTATTGAATGTGTGTGTGGTGTGTGTGTGTCGGGTACTTCAGGCTCTGCTCCCTGAAGCTGGGTCTGCTGCTCATTGGCATAGCAACCTACAGCGAAGACAACGAGATGAGGTGCGTGACTTCCTGTTTACACCCCATGCATTTCCTGTTTGAAAGGCACGCCGGTCATCTCGCCATGTTATCGTACATAACAAAAAGTATTGTGTCTTTCCTCTCTCTCTCTCTCTCTCTCTCTCTCTCTCTCTCTCTCTCTCTCTCTCTCTCTCTCTCTCTCTCTCTCTTCACGTTAGTGTTCTGGTGAATCCTCGGAAGTGCATCAAAATCAAGCGGGGGACTCTGGGCTTCCTGGTGGCCAGCGATGCTAGTGATGCCAGGAGGTACAGGCAGTCTCGGAGCCCCTCTCACCCCAGGACTCACACATTCACATCCTGTTAGCCATGAAGCCTGTCAGCTCACTAGGAGAGATGGCTCAATGTCCACCTGTGTATGTTTGTGTTCTCCAGGGCCAGTATCTACTGTGAGAGGTGTCACAGCCGGGTTAGAAAGCCATCCAGGATGAGACCGTGCCAGTGTCCTGAGTTTGATCACGGTAAGAACTCCCAACACTGGGGTTTGAGAGATGATCCCTCTGGCTCATGGGAACAGTGACCCGAGATGTGCTTCACACCAGCTTGCCTGCCTCCGTTTTTGTCACAACTGGTGTCTGGCCTCTACACACTCTGTGACGCTGTATTCTGCCGGATGTATTTATTTAGTCATCTGTCTGGACGTGTGCGTGCATTCGTGCGTTCATGCGTGCGTGTCTCCACCAGACGGCTCTCTGACCTCTGCCATGAATTTAAGACGCCCATCTCTGGGAGTGCTTCCCTCCATGTAAGTACACGCACAGACACACACACACACACAGAGGTCCACCATGAGATGAGTTAGTGAGAAGATTTCATGTGAAAGAAATCAGTCCAAGGGATCTATTCTTCCTCCCTCTCGGGCTGTATTCTCACCTGAGCCCCAGATGGAACGTCTCTACTGCCAGTGAGCGTAGAAAACATGTTGATGAGTGTGATGATGAGGTCCACATGAGTGTGTGTGTGCTGCCGTTCCTCCGTCTAACAGTCCTGATCAGGAGGAGGACGGTGATTGGACCCAGGAACTGGAGACGGAGGGTCAGGTGACGCTCGACTCCACCGGAATGTTCCACTGGTGTTCCCCTGTCTCCCTGGAAGAGGTTACCCTGGTGAGACTGGGACACTGGGATTGCACACACACACACTTGTAGAAACACACAAATACACTCTCACACAAACGTGCTTGCGTGTGTGTGTGTCCTGCCCCCCTCCAGACCAGACAGAGTGCCAGTGCCCTGGCCCTCCAGAAGCACGTGGTGGCCTGTGTGTTTGGGGACCGTGGTTCCAGGCGGCTGGGCCTGCGGGCCTTCATGATGCCTCTGAGAGCCAGCAGCCTGACCAGCCCTGAACTGCCCACCGTGATCTTCCTGGGGGACAGAGACTACTTCCTGAGGGAGTGGCCTGACATCCACTACTTCCCTCACATCTATTTCCTGCCTGTGAGGGTAACGGGAGGAACGTGGGTTTGTGTGTGTGGTTGGATGGGGGGGTGTTAAAGTGTGTGGTTGTGGGTATGTGTGTGTGCGGTTGAAATGAATGGGTGCCTGTTGTGGGGTTCTGGTTCAACGTTCCGTTGCTCCATCTGTTCCTCATTCCACCCCCCTCCCCTGCACCCCCCAGGGCTCGCCCATGTGTCTGAACGACCTGCGTGCGGCGGGGGTGACCCGCTGTGCGCGGACGGTGATCCTGAACTCTACGGGATCCACCGAGGACACCCAGACGCTCCTGTCCTGCTTCAACGTCAACGGCCTCAGCCCGCAGATGGAGGCCCTCAGCGCACTCAGCCTCTCTGGCAACACCCACGGATCCCACCCACCACGCCAAAAGTCGACCGGACAGTCCGTCCCTCTGCTCGTGGAACTCGGTACTCGGTAACTTGGAACGATGCTGTCATTGCACTACCGAAGATTCTCCCAGACACCTGACTTACCCCCTCTCGCCCTCCCTATTCTCCCTCCTACCCTGTTTCACCCCTTAGTTAACATTTTGAAAGTGAAGCTTATGAATGAGACCGACAAGCTGGAGGAGGCAGACAGCTTCCCACTGACAGACGCCTTCTCCCAGGGGAAAGTGTTCTCGGTGGACGTGCTGGACTCCCTCATGGCAGCCGTGAGTCACCAGGAGGTTTGAGTCCCTATACTCATCCCTCTACTGTCATCCCCGTGACCTCATCAGTCTGTATGGACACAGGGTTCAGTCTGGGGATACGCCCCTCATTTAGCTCCATCCACAGTGAATCTACAAAACTCTCCAGCTAGGAAGTCCAGACCTGAACATTCATAGACACCGCAAATTAGGATTGGGGTTCAGGGTTAGAGTCAGGGATTGAGTCGCTATCTCATACAACAGCACGTGGTGCTAGTTGAGTGTGTTGTGTGTGTGTCCAGACATTCTTCAACTCCAACGTACCGCTGCTGGTGTCCACGCTGGTGACGGGCGGGGACACGCCCCTCCTGGAGGCCCAGCTTGTGAGGGACAACCAGCTGAAAGGAGGGGTCATGTCCTCCCGGCTCTGGGCGCTCCGCCGGCGCTCCAAACTGGCCCAGCTGGCCCTGAAGGACCAGCCTCTGTGTCAGCTACAGGTGGAGGAGAGAACACACACACTGAGAACACACACACTGAGAACACACACACACACACTGAAAACACACACACACTGAGAACACACGCACACTGAGAACACACACACACACACACACTGAAAACACACACACACTGAGAACACACGCACACTGAGAACACACACACACACACACTGAGAACACACACACTGAGAACAAACACACACTGAGAACACACACACACACTGAGAACACACACACACACTGAGAACACACACACACACTGAGAACACACACACACACTGAGAACACACACACACTGAGAACACACACACACACACACTGAGAACACACACACTGAGAACACATGCACATACACACGCGTACGCTCGCACACTCTCTAGCTGTCTCTCTGTCAGCCTCTAACACCCCTCTCTCTCTCTCTCTCTCTCTCTCTCTCTCTCTCTCTCTCTCTCTCTCTCTCTCTCTCTCTCTCTCTCTCTCTCTCTCTCTCTCTCTCTCTCTCTCTCTCTCTCTCTCTCTCTCTCTCTCTCTCTCTCTCTCTCTCTCTCTCTCTCTCTCTCTCTCTCTCTCTCTCTCTCTCTGCAGTGTGTGTTGTTCAGAGATCTGTTTGGCCAGTCTCTGGACTCTCTGGAGATCCTGTGTTTCGGCCTGTACCGTCTTATAGACCCTCCCAACCGCTCCATGAAGAGGTATGGACCACAACACCCTAACAGAACACAAGAGGATACAATACAACACACCAAAACACAATAGGACAAAATAGAACACACCAGTTTACAATAGAGATGAAGCAGACAACAGCAGGCGAGGTTGTAACAGCAGAAAGCAGTAAGAGCATGATGAGGTGGAGCTGCTGGTGACAGGATGTTCTGTAGAAGGTAACAGTTGTGTGTCCTACAGGTTTGTGATCACCAACCCTCGAGGTGACCTCCCTCTGCTGGCCTCAGACCAGGTCTTCTGCTCCGTCCCCTTCCATCAGTCCCACCTGCTGACCCAGTCCCAGTACTGACCCCATCCCACCTGCTGACCCAGTCCCACCTGCTGACCCAGTCCCACCACTGACCCAGTCCCACCTGCACACACACCCCGTCTGAACCCCCTTCCACAGACCCCACCTCTCCCTAACCCCTTCTGAACGCCCTCCCTCCAGACCCTACCTCACTCCATCCCTCAATGGGAGAGGGATGGAGGCCAGCGATGCCACTGACCCCCACAGTTCATTTATGATTAAATAAATGAACTGTGGGGAAATAAATAAACATTGTGGAAAAATTTAATATTTTGGGGGGAATATTGTTTTGAATAGTTTGACTTGAGTCACAGGAATAGAATAACACAGAATGACGCGTTGCGGCGCTGTGTGTGTGTTACACTTTTCTTAGCCATATGGGACATTTCATCAATATGAAGATAAACTAGAACCTGCGTTCCCAGGAGTTGAATTGTGAGCTGGGTGAAATATATAAACGCTTACCAATGAAGTGTAAATATGGCAATATTCAATTACTATTATTTTCAAGCCTCCACTGGAGAAACTTTATGATCAGTTTAAATCACGTATGACATTTCTTTATAAACATATGAAATGATGACAAAAGGAAATAATTAAAATACAATGAAAATAAATATCAGTCTTCTTAAAAAGTACTTCACTACCAAATTTGTAAATGCACCTTTCACTCAAAAATCATTTATGGTACTACCAATCACGTCACATTAATATCAGAACATTAAACGTTCTTGTTTTGTTCAAACCATGCACAGAAGAGAACATTACACTATCCTTTCAGAGAATGCTCACAGTTCAGTCCCACACGTGTTACCCAAAAGAAAATACCGGAGAACAGGCTTATTTTGGAGCTTGTTCCGTAGGTGCACTTGAAACATGCCATAAATCATAGTAACAAAAATAAAATACAATATAATTGTTAAACAAAATATTTTATATGTACTTCACCAACTGTTTCACTCACAGTGTGACAAGATACATTCAAAATAAAATACTGTATAATTGAAAAATAAAATATATATTTTAGGGATCCTTACATGTGAATGCTCTATTAGCCAGGTTAGCTTCACAGCATAAAGCATGTTTTTAAATAGAATGATGACCCTGTTTGTTTTTTTAACACCCAACACCTTAAGAGAAAGGTTGCCTTTCATGAATTTTACAAGAAGTTCAAAAGGTAATTCAGTAAATAGCCGCGTTCTCCTTTACCCTCATGTCCTCTCTATTGAATGAACTCATGGTAAAATTTAGATAAATTGTGCAGATATCACTCACTATTCTATGTTATAGTGTGTTGTTGGAAATGAAATATTACTGTCTTGCTGACGGTGGCACTGTTGTTAGGTGGAAAGGCTAAAACAGCCAATACCTAGGCTACATAAAGCAAATGAGATCACATGAGGACTCTATCATCGTAAACCCATGTTGATGTGGGTGATCCAGTAGAACAGAATCACATCCACAGTCCAAATATCATCCTGTTCCCTGGATGCATAATGGCTCTATATGCATGATGTGATACGGTGGTGTGCATGGTGTACCTTGCACTGTACTGGGTTTGATTCCCACTTGAGGCACTGTTTAATTCTCAGGTGGATTAACTCCCTGGCCTTTCTGTGTGGCGTTTGCATGTTCTCCCCATGCTCACATGGGTTTCCTTTGCAAAGAATCCCAATATAAAACCATACAGAACAGATCATCTCTCCCATGACCCTGGCCAGGACATGGACGAGCACCTGGACTGGGCCCACGGTCCCCTTGACATGGCTGATCCCTGCTCCTGGCTGACCACGGTCCCCTTGACATGGCTGATCCCTGCTCCTGGCTGCCCTCGGTCCCCTTGACATGGCTGATCCCTGCTCCTGGCTGCCCTCGGTCCCCTTGACATGGCTGATCCCTGCTCCTGGCTGCCCTCGGTCCCCTTGACATGGCTGATCCCTGCTCCTGAATGCCCTCGGAGGAAGGACAGCAGCATGGGAGAACCCTACATATGGTAACAGGTGGAAGGTAACGGTATCTAAGGTGGAAGGTAACGGTATCTAAGGTGGAAGGTAACAGTATCTAAGGTGGAAGGTAACGGTATCTAAGGTGGGAGGTAACGGTATCTAAGGTGGAAGGTAACGGTATCTAAGGTGGAAGGTGCTCCTTGATTGGCACCAGCACATACAACAAGGGAGGAAGCAAAGCATATAAATACCCACTGGACAGGAAATCAATTCAAATGTATATAATTTCTCATTAGATAAACTAAACTGGTCTTCTGGAATAAAACATTACATCATTCACACTATGGTTTCTCTCTTGTGTGTTTTCTCATGTGACCAACCATACTTTTTTTGTGGGAAAATCGTTTGTTACATTGTTGACACTGAAAAGGTTTTTCTCCTGTGTGTTTTCTCATGTGACGAACAAGATTACTTTTGTGAAGATATCGGTTGTTACATTGTTGACACTGAAAAGATTTCTGTCCTGTGTGTGCTCTCACGTGCTCAACAAGATGACATTTCTGAGAAAATCGTTTGTTACATTGTTGACACTGAAAAGGTTACGGCCTGCGTTCCTTCGAGGTGATTGTTGAAGTCCCCAAGGATCATCAGCGGGGTTCCATCATCCGGGAGGACGCTGAGGAGCATGTCCAGCTCTTCCACAAAGTTGGCTAGAGGACCTGGTGGGTGATAGAGGACAACTAAGAGTGCTTTGATAGGATCAGTTAGTATCACATAATGGTGTTCAAATGATTTGGCAGTGACAGAGAGTGGGGTGGATGTGTATTTAAGATGTGGAGAGGAGCCAACCTGTCCCACAAACTCGCCCGGTTGAGCGGGGTGAGTGAGAGAACAAGTGGTGGACGGAGAGGGCAGCTGAAGTGGCGGTGTTCTCTGGGCGAATCCATGTCTCTGTTGGAGAGTCAGACGGTATTACAGTAATATTGAAGTCTAAAGATCTGTTTATGAAGTTAGTACCATAGGCAGACAACCTGTTTAGGCCTGTTGTCTACATGTGTGCGTTTTTGAAAGTGTGTGTTTGAGAAGTGTGAGTTGAGTGTGTGTGAGAGAGAGACTGTGTATTAGAGAGTGTAAGAGAGTGTGTTATGGAGTGTGTGTCTTAGTGAGAGTTTATGGGTTCTTAAGTGTGTGAGTGAGAGTGTGTTATGAGTGTGATAGTATGTTTCACTGAGTGTGTTACCAGTGTGATAGTATGTTTCACTGAGAGTGTGTGTGTGTGTGTATGTAAGAAAGAGTAAAAGGGAGTCTCTTCCTTTCACCTTCTCTCTCTCTCCCTCTCTCTCCCTCTCTTTCTCTCTCCCTCTCTCTCAGTCTCTATCTTCCTCTCTCTCCCTCTCTCTCAGTCTATATCTCCCTCTCTCGCACTCTCAGTCTCTCCTTCTTTCTCTTTCTCTGTCTCCCTTTGTCCCTCACATATGAGTGGTGGTGTCAGTAATATGTATGTGTGTGTGTGTGACTTACATCATCGTGTTTGTTGCAGTGGTGCTCATTCCTGCCAGGTAAACAGGGGCGTAGCCAGGACATTATTTCTGGGGGGGCCAGCTCTGGCCAGTCTTTTATTTGGGGTGGCACTTGATTGTCAAAAACTACTATTTTAAAACTCACACACTGCATCACTCAGAGCAGCAGTTTTCTAACGGTATCCAGTGGTAATCTGCTAGTCTCCATTGAAGCGCTGTCAGAATGCAGGTACGTGTCTTGCACTGTTGATGGGGGCGTGGCCCAACATGTTGCGAATATGGGGCTTGTAGCATAAGTGACAAATGCCAATATAAGACAACTTTATAAAAAAAATACTAATGCATTTATTTCAGCTTTATACCGTTTCTGTCCAGGAAGGTATAAATTGTGAGGTTGGGGGGGGGGCAGCAGGGTGGCCATTCTCACCCATATTTGGAAATATGTTTTCAACTTTCAGCTTTGTATCATGTTTTTGGGGGTATTTCTGCATTTTTATGAATCAAATTCCCTTGTGCACTATATGGTCAAAAGCCTTCACACTGCCTGTGATTGTGTGAGGAAGTCTACAAATCTGAGTGCTATAAGGAGGCTTTGTGGAAACATTCATACAATGAACTGTGGCTTTTACCATGTAGAACCAAACGATGTATCTAGAAACAACAATTTGCTTAAATTAAGTTTATGAATGTTAATGTGTTTGAAGTGAACAGGCTAGTACTTTACATATCAAAATAAGAATGTGACAAATATTCAACAAAATTGATTTAATTCATGAAAATAGTTTGTGGTAGGGACCGTTATGAGGGCCTACTTGTTTCCATTCTAAAAACCAATGTATTTTCATACCAACAAATAAGTGACAGTAGGTCTGATCATAGCACAATATGTGTAATAACCATATAATGGATAAATAGTGAGACTCCTGATTGGGATATTTGTACCCTCTTATATTGTCAAACACATACCTGCAATTTACTTGAACTTGAGAGGCAACAATACAGGAGTTAGTTTAAGTCATATTTAAATTACTATTAATAAAAATAAACTACTTCTTGTACCCAAAACCCCACCACTGTCACAGCCAGCTCAGCCTAAATGCCTAAAAATAATTACAGTCAAGACATAAACTAAAACAGACAACAGCCATTAGTTACTAACATTTACTTATGGTTGAACTTATACTTTCACTTATGAATGGTAGTCCCCAAAATATTTTTGAAAATCCTCACCAATCAAGTTCATTACTATTTGGGCACAGTTTCAAGTCATCTCCAATGACTCTTTGCATGGTCCATCAACACACTGCCGTTTCAGTCATTTTTATTGTGCTCTATTGATGTCATAAGGCTGATTCATGTTCAAACAGCAAACCAACATCTTGCTTGCCAATCCGTTCAAT
The DNA here is from genome assembly GCF_963692335.1 of Osmerus eperlanus. Taxonomy (NCBI): domain Eukaryota; kingdom Metazoa; phylum Chordata; class Actinopteri; order Osmeriformes; family Osmeridae; genus Osmerus; species Osmerus eperlanus. The sequence continues at coordinate 5,245,664 of NC_085033.1, forward strand.
GTATGCCGGTTAGCTGATACTGTTCCAAGCAGCATTTTCTTCTAAAGGCCATGGTGATTAGTAAAATAGTAAAAACAATGCTTAGAAGCAAAGATCTGTGTTTCTGCAGACTTATGCAACAGTCCTGTTCTGTATGTAGAAGCGTTGTTTTCCTCCATGACTGTACACAGGAGCTACTTCCCTTGACAGTCATACCTTGCAGGAGCTATGGGGGAAGTTTGTGTGTTAAAATTCATCCGTTTTCTTCTGCAGGTACTTGAGGATGGAGTCTGTTCCTTGCAAGGAGCCCCATACTCTCTTCAGTGCCTCGCACTCACGTTCATTGGCTTGCTCCAGAGCACCTCGGTTTGTGTTTCTCATCAATGCTTTGGACTCTCGCAAGACCTATGGTGCAATAAGCAGAGGGCCCCACATGGAGAAGCGACAGAAAAAAAGAAAGCAAAAGTGAGAAGAAAAATGACCAATGACATGGAGGCATTGACTGAATAGGAATGTAGATTACATATTTACATCTGAGCGTGTCACTTTTTCATTTTCTTTTTTTACTACCATGTTTTTTCCATTTACAACTGTTACTGAGATCTTGATCATTTTGAGTCCCAACAAAATATCTGTTCCTAGACAGCCCACTAGTGTCTGAATTTGATCACAAAAGATCAGGGTGCCAAAATTATCTATTGATACTGAAAATCAATCATTTGTGAAGAGTGTGTGTGGGTGGGAGGGTGAATGGAGGGGGATGGCTTTTGATGGTCTAAAAAGCGAGACAACAAAAGATATAAACTGGGAAGCTAAACACTGCCAATGACTGTGAGGAGATGCTATAAAAACATTCAAAATAAACTTGAAAATCAAAGGAAAAGGATGACTTACAACTGAATTACAAGAGACTAGCTCCCTAATGCGAACCATCACCTCCTGAGTGAAAGTTCCTGGCCACAGAACCTGGGACACAAGGCCTTTGGCACAGGCCTCTTGGGCGGTCAGCTTCCGTCCACTCAGCAGCATCTCATTAGCCTGGAGACAGAGCGGAAAGTAACAGGTCTATAAGAAAGGCGTTGGACTGAGTGGAGAGAGCAAACAGTACTATAAGGGGGAAAGGGATTGTGGAAGAGGAAGACCGGTGGAGACTGGAGAGTGAGTCATAAGGAAGTGCATGATGGAGAGATTGTTATGTCTGGATAGAACGGGTAGATGAATTAACAGAATGAGTGAGAAATCCCAGCTGACAGAATACACATTTTCCCTCATATAAAACAGATGATACAAACAAGTGTGAGTCACATTTGGTCAACACCTAATTCAATTAAACTGAGCAACTAATGCTCAAGGGAAACTAGTCAACCAAATCTGTTCTACATAGTGTAAATAAGGCTGTAATTACCAATGGTATTGGTAATCCCTATAAGATTGTCATTATTAATTAATGAAATCCTAACCCCTTAGCTGCAACAAATATCGTAACACTACACTTATAAGAACCATAATGTGGATTCAAACAAATACCTTGACGAAGCCTAAGGGAGTCTAATTCCCTATGTTTATTCTGACACAACATGGTTATGAGATTGTACAGCCAAACTGACCGAGGCTACACCCATGATGCGAGGGAAGGTCAGGGAAGCACAGGCATCTGGTGTCTGTCCATAGGTTGTGTAGGGAGTCTGGAACCAGGCCTTTTCATTGGCCCAGACCACATCACACAAGGGGAGGATTGCAGCCCCGAGTCCCACTGCAGGTCCATTCACAGCTACGATGATGGGCTTCTTGAACTGGATGAACGTGTTAACAAATGTTCTAGAAATTGTGGGAGGGGAAAGCAGAATGGCTGTATTATTATACTATTTTAAGTACTGCCCAAGATTCACATCCACAGAAATATGCTTCTATTGTTTCAGTCTGCACAAACTTTAACAGTTGTATACACTTCACTACAATTGTGGATATGGTTTTTAAAATATATATACACATATATATATACGTATATACATATATATATATACACATAAACAAAAACTAATCTACATTTGACACTGCTCAATGGTGGTCAACAATTAAGGTTCTGTTGATAACCATAGATACGTCAAGTTGACCGAACTGCTTATCTCACAATCATCACCTTCCTACCTAATGGTTTCAGCCATCTTAATGCTTTCTTTCTTCCTGTCCTCTGTGAGTCGTCGGATGAAGTAGATGAAGTCTAGACCGTAGCAGAAGACACTGCCCACTGCACTCAGCAGGACCAGCTTACTGTCGTCAGCCGCCGCTGTTGCCATGGCACTCTGCATCTCTTTCATCACCTGAGGAAAAGTTACAAGAGGTCACAAATACTGAAAGGATGTTGTGGTCAATTTGCTATCTATTGACAAAGGCTACATATATTTTGCAATCCCCAGCGCATGACTATTTACATAAAATTGCCAAATATCTACAAAGATTATATCAATTGTGGGGGGCACATTTGTTACTCATTTCACAAGCGGCCCGCATCATTTCCATGCTGTATTTGAGTTTCTTGAAAAGCACTGATATAAACACAATGCATTATTGTCATACCTAGTGTGTGATCATTAAAACGAATAAACGAGATTCATGACTCACATCAGGATTGAGGGAGTTATTTTCAGAGGACTTGGTGGAAAGCAGGATGTGTGTAAACCCGTCCTGCTTCTTGACAACAATGTCCCTGTACCTGTAGGCACTTTCTGTTTGTCGAACACTAAATCTAAGCCGTTTGTCAAAGGCAGAGCGTTCTTCAAAACGCCGTTTTCCTGTCACATGAGAGACACTGGTGACTCCCACCACTGCACTCTGCAGGCTTGCCATCCTATTTGCTGTCAGAGTATTCATTAGTGTTGATGGTCCTAGGTTCAAAAAGCACAGAAGTAGTGATTTTACTATGACAATTACTTTGAGAAGGCCATGAGTTCAAAACATTCCAATTGTGCCTTTAAATAGGTTCATAGGTACCTATTTATAACTGCATTGGGTCGCAAAAGTTGTTAAATCGTTCATAGTGATATTAGTCAAACTAAAACATGCCACATGCACAAAAAAACAGTGGATGGCAACAATTCCTCACCTCGTCCGTTGAGAGAGCATATGGCTGCGGGTGTTACAGGGACTTGTGAGGGGGGCAATGGCGGTTGAGTAGGAATCCTGGGCCTCGTCCCCATGCGTGCTCGCTCTTCCCCTGGCCCGAGCAACACCCCAACAGGCTTCACTAGCAAGGCTACCTCTGGAGGCACAGAATCAGGCTCCTGGCCTCCCTGCTCCAAACTGTGAGCTGCCTCACTTGGTGACTGCTCAGAGTCCACATGGTTGTTCATAGGGCTTCTGGGCACCAATATTTTGATCCCAGACTTGGCCAAGTCCACACTTCGCCTTGCTGTGCCCATCAGAGAAGTTGGGGTATAACCTGTGCTGGATACTGCTCCGCTGGACTTCTGGCTTGAGGTTAGCTTCTGAGTATCTATTTGAACGTCAGTGTCACACCTGTCCTGCAGTGGCAACTGCTGTTTGGTTGCTACTGAGGTGGGACAATAAACATTCTCTTGTTTTACTTTGGCACTGCTTGCACTGGCCCTGTTGCCAGTACTGAAACTGTGTGGTTGTGGCCTGCAAATCTGCTTGCGGGCATTGTTGTTGGAGCTGGTACTGTGGCTGGCAGGACTGCGTGTGGAACGTAGTATGGAGTCGTCTCTTTGTCTTTCACTCTGTTGACGGTTATACTCGTGGATGAACGTCATGCAGTTGGAGAAGTGCGTTTCAGGTTCCCAGGTATCTCCTTCGTAACCATAGCCCCTCCAGCGCACCAGGTACTCCATCTTTCCCTTCTTACTCTTCCGTTTATCCACTATTCTCTCAACCTTGGGGATGTGAACAGGAAAATACATCATAATTGCACAATTTTATTCACCCTCAAAACTAAATTACAGTTAGTTTAAGATCAAGAGACAATTGAACATATGATAAACCAAAATCAATGGCTTGAACAAATTACTGTGAATACCAAATAAAATCCGTTGATGGTGGTTAAAAGTAGGCCTACTTTTATGGATCTTAACGTAGTGTTTCAAGCACAGGCAATCTGTCTTCCATTTTCACATCATATAGATACTATGCCCATGTCACCCAAATAAACGATGCCACTGTAGGGTTTTTGGTATGTCTACTTTACTGTATCTAGATAGATAGCCAAGTCTTTCCCAGTCTCAGCCACGCGTTGGTAAGCTAAGTTAGTTAATAAGCAAGCAAGCGAGGACAGCAAGAAATGTGCCTGCTGGTTAACTTCTCTGTATACAAGCTGACCAGAGACATTTAAAAACTCGAATGTCTTACAGATAGCTCTAGCATTGCTATAAGAAATAAGTATCATCATGTTAGCTAGCTAAGCTAGTCAGAAGTACTTGGCTAGCTGGCCAGCCCTAGACAGTACCGACTAGCGAGTTTTGTACGACTAGTCATGTCGCATGAACTACCTACGGATGCTTCATACCTCATAAAGCTCTTCTGTGGCCATTGTGAGTGGTTACAGAATGTCTTGGTGTTTGATTTTCCAGCAGGAGGATTCGGGGACACTTTGGATAGTCGCAGCTGATGTTGAGTAGCTGAGTAATGAGTGCGAGAAGCTAGCTAGCTAGCTAGCTAGCGTCTTAGCAATGTAGCCTATCACTGGTATCAAAGTACTTGATAGCCTAATTATCTCCTTGGTAATTGTCTGAGTATAAATTACGCAACATCGTTAGCTTTCCAGCTAACGAATCACGAACGCACAGGGATTCAAAGATAGCAAAACAAAAAATAACTTGCTAAAACTTTACTTTTCAGTCTTCCTACACCTGCATTGAGCCAATTTCCGGCTAATTTCTATTCCAAAATAAAAGTCATATTTCGCTCCCGAAAAGGGACTTTGAGGGGACTTGGCAAATTAAAATGACACTTCAAGTTAACTAGGTAATTGTAGGAGTAAATGTAGTCTTTAGAGGATTAAACCAAAAGAAAAGTATCCACATAATCTGCCCTGTGTAGAAAATACCACATTGGCTGATAACAGGAAAATGATTGCATAGTATTACAGTATCCGTTAATAATGATTCAGTAGGCTACACATGTCCCTGTAGTAATTGAGTTATACTGGGATGGTGAAAAAAGAGATATACTCTATGTTGGATAGTGGAAATGGATGTGGGATATTAATGGATGGAAATGAATAGATACACAGAAAGAGGAAGAAGGAAGCAAGAATGTAGTAAAATGATATAGAGGGATAATCTGGAAACCTGTCCCTAGAACTGTTCCGTATTTTAGCGATAGAATCAGAGCACACACTTCATGAAAATTCACTTACTTCCATGCAGTCACTGACATGGAGTCTTCCACTTTAACTGCATTTAGCGTCCATGTGGTTTTCAGTATGCTACACTTCATTAGTACCACTGTTTACCTTAAACTTTCATACATATGGTAAATCTCACAGTTCCAGTTATTTGGGTCTTCATGAGCTAAGTCATGTTGTCCTTATGTAAGCACTACATTACCTCGAAAAAATTACGTTGATGAAAATGATGATGTTTTACAGAAATACAACCATGTTTCACATAACTTGAAAACATGCACGTTTTATTATGAGAATCACTTTCAGTTAGGTCACTGTAGCTATTGTTCTTTTAATAATAAATATTGGACTACCACCTGGCTAGCTGCTGCTTGTTTGAAAAAGGTCGACATGTTCAAAGGAGGTTTGGGATTGATAAAAAAAGCAGCTGTCCACACTACAGCTAATCTGCCTTTTTGTCAGCCTCGCTCTTTGCCTCCGAACTGAGCTCTTCTTCGTCCTTTTCAGATGAGCAACAGGTATATAAAAAGTATATCATAATTCCAAAACCACTCAAAAAGATGATAAAGACAAAGATTACCAAAATTGGTGCTTTGGTGTATATAGGCTGAAAATGAAGAAAGAGAGAGACATGGGAAAGAGAAAGACATACATTTTTCAGTCAGTTTTTTTCAATCCACCATTTAAAGTTCATATAAAATGAACTCTAAATTAATAATTTCTGTGATATTCTTCAAACAACATCCTTACCATCACATTCAGTTTGGTGTTGTACACAAACCTCTGGAATCGCTGAAATACTCCATTACCCCCTTGAGACTGAAACAAGAGGGTTTTGATTATTCATGCAGGATGATACAGTAAGATTAACTTTAAACTCAAAGTAGTAGCAAACTATGTGCCATACGAGACATGTAAAACATCAGTTACAAAAATGAATGTATACAGATTAATTTCAAATCATATTGTTATCCATTTCAGAATCAGACTTTGGTTTATTCGCCATGTAGGTTTACACAAATACGGAATTTACTGTGGCAGGAAGGTGCAAACAATAAACATATACGGATCTTAAATTAAAAGTAAAAAGTACAATAGTCTAACTAATCAATCTAAAAATTAAACAATTTAAACATTTGTATTATTCTACATGTTGGCATATATTACAGTTGCCTTACCTCGAAGCTACCATCCAACACACCATTAATAAATTGCACCAACTGCTCCTCTGTCTGTACTTCATCAGGTGGCAAAAAATATCCGTCATTTGACATGTTTAACATAATAATGGAAGGTATGGCCACTTCCCTGTCAACAGAAAAACATGGTCCTTTAAACATGATCTTGATATGGAGACTTAATAATCACAACATGAAATAAAAAATTACACCATCACAACCACAATTCTTGTAATTATGTGGGACATTGTCTATAAAAGGTGTCGGAAATATTTGTCTATGCTGACATGATCACATCAAACTGCTGCAGATAATTCAACAAAGTTGGTGTGGTACATTCATGATGATAAATGATATGCAGAGATTTAAATGGTTGAATTCATAGGTAATTTTTCAATCATGTTTCTATCATACATACCCCATGATGAGTCCATCAATGTAATCCTTCCCTTCCATATAACCAAACTGGAGTTCACTGGAAAGACAGTAGATATTAATGCATGCATAATTATGAAAATCCTTATTTGGACCTTTCTAAGAAAATATTTTTCAAGTTCTACATAAAATCAAACTAACCAGTTTAACATGAATTGTGTTTGGAAGGAAAGGGCAATTTATGCACAAAAATGGTCTTCCTTGGCAAATATGTGTTTGATAAATGTTGTCCAAAAAGTCTGATAGACCAGTAAACCAGTTTGTTAAGATAAGGACTGATATTGATAACAGTTTTTTTTTGTTACAATCAGTGTAAGGGTTTTTGATAGACTCACCTGCGGTAAAGCTCCTTGTATTCTGTAGACACTTTTTCCACCATTGTCTTGTAACTGGAAAATAATATATAGTTCCAAATCAATCTCTGTCTTTGCCTGTTAGCAACTACAATAACAACAACATGTACTGCATGAATAATGGATGATTAACTCATGTAGTGTAGATGCAGGGTTTTTTCCAAATACATTTAAACACTACTTAGAAACACTGTTGTATTCAACTTTTGTAGTCTAGTCAAGAATTGTAGTCTACTGGAATAAACAAATCCTGATACCGGATGCTATATTGTGAAAGTTTCTTCTCATCAACTAGAGCCAAAACCACCAGTTTGTCTGAAAAGAGAAAAAGGACAGAATCAGCAAAGCTATCATCTTCAGCTTAATAGACAAGCAAAATATAAAATGCTTAATTGATTTCTGATAAAACAAAACTATGGATTATGTTTTTCTTATAACTAATATATATTTCCTGTCCAATTCAAAGATACAGAAAGATCTATATCGAAAATAATTGTTAACAGAAGGCTAAGACTAAGTCAACATTTCAGTGTTGTCTCAAAATGCTAGGAGAATGGGCTAAAGTCATAACTAAAGAACAAATCCCTCTTAAAATGTACAGTACCTGAATCTCCCATTGCATACAAAGTATAAGTATCAATCTTCAGGTAATAAGGGAAACGCTCTCTATTTATCCAGGATGTGAGATCACCATCTCGGTCCACTGTTAGAAAAGCAAAAAAACATTTACTGGAAATGTTTACAAATGTTGAGAAGCATGTACAGTACAATCCTTTTCTACTATTTATGATGAAATGATAATTGACGGAATATTGTTAAGTAATATAGATTTCTCCCAACAGAGCAACAAATAACCTGCCCTGTTAACCTTTTATTCACATGCCAGACAGGCATCTTTATTTAATTTAAATATTCATAACACTTCTAGAATTTTAAGCATTGGGAAATCTGCATACTGTATCATAAGGGATGACATCCGCAGTGTGTTTGACGGCTTCTGTATGGCTTGGCTCAACTACAGCCATTGGGTTTTGGGTTCATTATACACAAACAAAAAAAGATGCTACTGTATGTCCTAAACAGCCTTTTAACAGCAGGCAGTGTAGGGTGTGTGTGTTTTATCTGCATTAGTTATCATCAGCATTGTACTGGGGGTTCTCTTACTGTCATAAGTATAGTATGTCCCCTCCTTGAACACAACAACAGCTGGAAGAGGATGAATGGTTACTCCCTGTCAGTAAAAAAAGCAGAGTAATTGATTTCATAAGCTAAACAAAGTTTAGATACATACAGTAGGCCAATATAGTGCTAACTAGATATTCGAAGGCAGCACTGAATTCTGTAAGACATCAACTCATTATTACATGAATTCCCTGGGGAGAACACAGGTTTAATACATCTTTTCAGTTTAAAATGTATTTAGGAGTTTCTGTATCTTGATACAACTGTATTTCTGACTTGAGCAGCTGCCCGCCGAATCATCCTTGCTCATGAAGTCTCTTGGGAGCGGGGTGGAGTAAGGGTGTGAGAGCGTTACAGAAAAATGGTCCTCCTGGCATCCAATCAGAGCCAAATGGAAGAATAATTCCACAAACAGCAAATCCAGATACAGAAGCGACTCATGAATACACTTTTAGATACAACAGAAAATCATATATTTTTTAAAAGGTTCAACAGAATGAAAATGGTAAAAGGTGGTTGGTTCACTAGATTGCTTACTCCTTAATGTGGGATTAGAGAGGAGGACAAGTGAGATTGACAGATTTAGAGGGACTACAGCAACGAAACAGATGGCAGACTCACTCAGGGTTAAACACCTATGTGGCGTTGCGTCATGCTAGGCTAGCTTACTAACTGCTAAACCTCACCTTAGGTAAAACATCCCTTGAGGCAGAGAAGAAGTATGTATGCACAATCAGCTCCTTGGCTGAAGAAACATAGTCTGTCTGAGAATCAAGAAAATACAGAGGCCTCAGAAACAGGTTATAGAAAATACTGTAATACACTAGCTAGGTAGGTATGCTTGGCAAGACACATCAACAGAACTGAATTTAAATTTACTGTGTGTGCATGTATGTGTGAGGGCTTGATTTTTGGAGTGAGACTCGCAGAGAGAGTGTGTATTACCTTTAAGAGGGAAGCCCCACCAATGTAGACAAAGAGAACAGTGTGTCTACTTAAAGCATGTTGAAACAACTGTGGGGTGGTTAGGGCCCTCACCAAAGGTCTAGAGCAAAGAAAAGGAAATTAATGGACAACAATGGTCAAACGAACTAACGCAGTAATCATTAGTTCGTTTGACCATAACATATCTGATACAAGTTTGCTTAAAAATATTATGGAAGAGAAAGATATTTGTAAAGAAGTGAAGCACCCTTAAATTAAAACTTAATTGATGGCCGCTACAATACCAAAGTAGTAATCTACAAACAATAACAGTTTACACTAAGTCCACTTTCAATGCAAGACATCACTCTTAAGTTATACCAACAGTCTTACCCAGATACTCTAGTAGCAAAATCAAGGATGCCATCTTTGGTTCTAGGGCCTCGATAGTTGTACTTCACATCATCTTTCAACCTAACAGAGAATAAAGAATATCAGTCAACAAACTCACAGGACAGAATGTTTGTGACAGCGTTAACCAATAAAGTACACAATTATTTATGAATTTCTAAACCTCATTTAAATGTATACTCTAGTTTACTGCTTGCTCTGCAGCCTTTGAAAACAGAGAACACACAACCTTAAAGATATGACAGGCCTGTGAACTACAGAACGGGAATTATTGCATATACTGATTATGTGGGACCTCAATTGACAATATGTGAGCGCTATCTTAGTTACTCAGAGCGTTAAAGTACAACGTTTTCACAGTATTACATTACAAAAATACTTACATCTTTATAGCTGGATAACCTCCCACTCTGAACTCCTTTGTAATACCTAAATGTAGAAATGTAGGTAGAAATAGAGTGGAACGATATTTCCAGGATGAAATTCCAAAAGGAGTGTTATTTTACCTTTCAAGATATATACATATGCACTACTAGCAAACCATTATTAACCATTGATTGATTTATGTAATTCATAGTACTTGTTAGATATAATCAAGTGCCGCATTTGTGGTGCATGACATGTTGAGACAATCCTTATTAGTGGCATGATGACTGGAATTCAAAAGCCAATCACAGATTCTAGGATCTGATAGCCATTTCTGGTGACTGTGGCATAGTTGCGCTTTTTATTTTGTGGGCCTCCTTGTGCACGTTTAAATTGGTTGAATTCTTGGTGATTCTTTGATGCACTGTATGTGCCACATACAGTTAGCCCCATTTTTGTTATTTTGGTTATGTACTCTAGCACTTAATTAACTTAAAGTACAAATATTTACAATACGATTGAAGTGCAGGCACAGCTGTTATCTGAGGGTTTTTAAAAACATTGGTAACATTGTTTAGAAATCAATTTTTTTATATAGTTCCCCTATTTTATTGCATTAAAGTGACTGTAAGTAACATTATGTTTAAAATTAAGTTGTGTGTCTTTTACATTTATGGACTACTAAAAGAATCAATTGAAGTCCTCTCTCTTTAAACCTCACTACTTTAGGGAGTTTGAATGCCTTTTAAAGCCTGGCAATGATACTGAAATTGCTAACTGTGCTTTACAAGTCTATCTGGAAGCATGGCTCAGCATATGTTGCACAAATCACATACACACTTGGAATAGGTAGACCATGACTGCTTTAGACTTGTAAATCTTTTGTAATCCTATTAGTGTGAATAGACTTCTTAGGAATAATGTTGACGAGTCAGTCTGGGATTGGTTGCCTTATTTTATAGTTACAACCAAGAGGCAAGCTACCTGAATATTTTATTTTATGATGAAATAGTGGTTTACAGAGAAGCTACAGAGGTGTGCTTACTTGTGTAAGAATATATAGGTGCTGGTCTACAGGGAACACAGTTCAGAAATCTCTGTACTTTTATATCAGTTCTATGGAACTGCTGCGAGATCTGCTGACTTTAGAGTTGAATTTGTAGCTATGGCTTCCTCAACAATTAGAATTCAATCATCCCAATGTCTTACCATTTACCAATATCAGTTTAACAATAAAATGGGATAGGCTGAAAAAGTGTCTTGTCCATAGACATACAACTTACATACAGACATGTAAATAAGGTATTTACTGATTTAGGGACTAGCAACCCCTAGACTAAAATATGTATATGTGTAGATGAGGCATGAAAACCAAGCTTCAGACAAAGGATACCTTACTTTGTATTAAGTAGGTATGTTTAGTTGGCCTTTGGGGAATTAAATCTAGATGTTCTCTATATTCATCCTAATGATGCCTGGATACTCACTGGTCTGTGTTGAGGCATCAGCTCTTCCCACATTGACCTCTGACCCCATACTTTTCAACTCTGCTGCAACTTCATGCCACACTGGGCTCAATTCTTTGCAGAATGTGCACCAAGGAGCATAGAACTGTCATGCACATATAAACACAGATAAATGCAGGTATAAAGCAATTAGAATCAATACATTAATAGATTTTAGACTGTGTTGATAGATTATCCCACTGTATTCACGTGCAAAACATTTTTCTAAACGAATTTTGCATAAATATATATTTATCTCAACTTTTCAAAAGTTTTTTTTACCTAGAAGGTTTTTAATTGTTTGTACATGACAAGTGTGATGGCTGTCATTGTGATGATTTTCACACGATAAATTAAGTTAATGTCAAGCATGTCTGCTTATCTGAACATTGCAGAATCGTTGTCGCTATATTGACAACTTTGTGAGATTGATGATCGAAAGACATACATAGATCTCTTGGTAAATGTAAATCCAGGCTTGATGGACAGTTTGCTGTAGGCCTACTAGCCATCACAATCAAACATATTTGTGAGAACACATCAACAAGGCTGTTTCACTGCTCGGTCTTAGCATAGTCCCTCATACCAGAAGTTTTTTTAATTGGTTTACCTTTTTGACCAATGGCAATACTGCTTAAATGCTATACTATTCTACAATCAGAATTTCAGATTATATTTCTTCAGTTAAATATATGCTGATGGTCTATATCATTATTCTGTATTATTCTTATGTCCAGGACAAATGTCCCAAGGGAGCAATAAAGTAAGGGACAAATAAAGTGGTCTTGAATCAAATTATAGCTTTTACTTCTGTGTAACCTGTCTGGAATACAATGCATGCATACTTTTATCAGCCATATATCTTCTCCTTTTGTTTCAGTAAACCTGCAAAATAAATGTAATTCAAGGTGATTGGGGCAAGGAGTCACAATTGAGACATACAGAACCTTACAATTATAAGTATATCTGGGAATCAACTTCACTAGAACGCATGGTTAGTGCACTGTGTCTAACCTTGTTAGTGTCCCGTTATTTAACATAGGCCTAGCAGGCTACTTTTGCCCGTTCTCAATAAACCTACTGGTATTTCATTATTGATTTCCAATGTAACCTATTAAAAAAGCAATTTGACAGAATTAGACAATTACTTACGTGTCGTCGAGCTCCACCACATAGCCTGACACCACACTTACAGTCAGCAAAACTGTAATTCAAAAGTGTTGGTCTTTATTTTAAATAAAATAAGCATTTTGTTGAAATCCTGTAGTAGATCGCGTCAGTTATGCTACATTTTGCCTATCAAGAATATAGCAAAAATAATTCCCTATGTGGACTAAAGTTAACATTTATTTACAAAATCATAAATAGATACATTTAGTTTGGTTATCATACCTGTACATATAACTTGGCACTTAATATATGCCATTTTGTTGTATGTCCAAAATTATGTATCAATTAGACAAACGCGTGGTTCTGACAGTGTCTCTATACTGTAGCAAACGGTGGTATTACCTACAAGGCTAGGCTTAACGTCAAAATAAAAGTCACACACAGGATCTTACTGGAGAGGAAACGGTTTATTTTGCTAATGGCTCAAAATAATATTTTGTGTATACTGAATGTCCTACCAGAATGGAGAATGTTTACAATGATAAATAAAAAGCGACAAATCTAAACCCTATGGATTTTACTAGGTTGATGATAGTCCTTAACCTAATGATGCCAGCTGGAAAATCTGTGACCAGACCACAGATCGAAAAATCGGAAGATTTCAAGTTACATGAATATTTGTATATGTAGGCTAATATAATATAAATATAAACATTGTGGCTGCTATAAGCAAGCTCACCGTTTTAATAAAATATTATAAAACTGAAAGGAGGATAGACAAACATTCATTGATCTTGTCTAAAAGTGCAGCCACTAACTATATTCAGAGAGCAAGTGATTGTAGTTCAATTACAAATTCTAACAATTCAATTCTACTATAAGCATGCAATACGGGAGATTGTTTAAACATTTTCTTATGGGTACTCACTGATCATTGGTAGCTACATACTAGTGCTTTTTCAATAATTTATTGAAGAAAACATATCCTTAGATTACTAGCTGATTAAAACCATTTCAGTTTTTGTGTACAAAAAGCAAGTCATGGCTATGTGAGAAAGAAAAACCTAAAATGCCATTCACAGTACATCTTTTTTTCAGTTGGTAGAGAGCAGGAGAGCCTTGCCATCAGATAGATTCCCAACATCCAATGAATCACCATCAAATACTGAAGGCGGGCTAGCGATGTAGCTGACTCTGAGACTGTCAGACACCTCTTTCTGTCCAGCAAGCCCACTTTGCTGTTGGTTGTGAATGGCCGTATCTGCAGAAATCTCAGTGGAGACTCGCCGGATGAATGGAAGTGAGCTGACGCTGGAGCCGTCTGCCTCACTCTCTGTCCAACAAGATTCCGTGTCAGAAACAGAGGAGAGTCGGCTTTTGCCCCAACGCCCATTGACACATGCCCCAACGCCCATGCCAACACCCAGGGAGCACTGGCTGGTGAGAGTGGGTCGCCGTGAGGAAGCGTTGCTGGAGCTGAAAGATGAGCGCAGTTCTTTCTCCCTGACACGCAGGAAGGACCGTAACAGTGGTACGTACAGTCCAATGGCGGCGCGGTACTTTGGGTGAGTGATGGCATAGATGATTGGATTGTGAATGGCTGAGGCCTTGGCGATCACAGCAGGGACTGAGTTCATGTAAGGGGTCAGCAGGTGGGCATACCCCGCAGTGGCGGTCAGTGCCACTACTGAGTAGGGTGACCAAGAAACTACAAAAAGCAATATAACCCCCAGCGCTACCTTGGCCATGCGCCACTCACTGCGAAGGCGCTCGTACGCCTTGTCACCACAGTCCATTCCTTGAACCTCGCGCCCAATTCGCCTGATGGCACGGAAGATGGCAAAGTAGCAGCCGCCTATCACGCCCAGAGGGATGAAGAAGACGAAAGTGAAGAGGAGGATGGTGTAGGCACGCACCGGTGCCGTGAAGGTCATGTAGTCCCAGCTGCAGGAGGTCTGGAGGCCCTCAGGCACATAGGCGCTCCAACCAAAGAAAGGCGGCAGACTCCAGCCCAGCGAGTACAGCCACACAGCCACCAGCACCAGAACAGCCCGCTTCCTACTCATCCCGCCGAGTGAGGCCAGCGGTTGGGTGATGGCCATGCATCGGTCGGCGGCGATGGCTGTCAGGGTCATCATGGAGCAGATGCCAAAGAGGCCACCACAAAAGGCATAGAGCTCGCAGGCACGCTCTCCAAAAACCCATCTGCGGTGTAGGCTGGCCACAAAAAACACTGGCGACTGGGTCAGGGACATGAGAAAGTCAGCTATGGCCAGGTTCACTACAAACAAGTTGCTGGGTGTGCGCAAGGTGCGGCTGCGACAGAAGACATAAATGACCAGGGCATTTCCCAGCACCCCTGTGATGCCCACCATGAGGATGACAGAGCCGATGATGTAGTGTGCGTGGTCTGGGACATCCACTGTAGGGAAAAGGTGAGGATGCTCAATGTGAGGCCCATGGGTAGGTTCGTGGAAGGGGAGGTGCAGATGTTTAGATGTCCTGGCAGAGAGATGCTGCTGATGGTCGGTAAAAACCTCAGTGCAGTTAGGCTCCCCTGGATGGCAAAAAATACCTTTCCTAGTTGAATGATGGTAACTCATCGTGTCTTTAAACAACAATTGACAAGAAATTACTCAATCCTAGAACATGGAGCTATTATTAAAGCTCTGGGTGATTTTTTTTCTTTTCTCTTTTTAATTTCAAAAGTAAAGAAAACTCCAGATGAAAATCTTTCCAGCAGTCAAGTATTTTGGTTTGCTCTACACTGAACCAAATGCATGAGCTCCTCTTTGCACATTAGCTATATACTGAACACTGATCAATGTGTTCCTGGGGTATTATTGACCGGGCCTCTGACTGTTCTAGTTCCAACCTCTGGGCACCAACATAAAAATCTCAGTGATGCTTAACAATGAACAGTTACTATTTCAACCCACTTTGGATTGCATATTTACCAAATCTATGACATTTTGTTAATGTGTAGGTTGTGATAATGGGTCAAGGAGTTTGATCAACTGTGAAGCTGATCAACGGGATTGTGGCATATATTTTCAATGGAAATGTGAATACAATGTCTATGAAATTAAAAACGACATTATTTTAAATACATTGTTTCTTTAATCCATGGCTTTAAGCCATTTGTATGTATTATAGCTTGTAGGTCAGACATTGCAAAGGGACAAATAAAATAAGATGTAGGTCAATCAAAAGAGATGTTCTACAGGTAATTAGATCTGTCATTAGTCCACCACAACAACTTTCAACCATTTGCAGTCAGACAGCACACAACTTTGTCCCTAAATAGAGAGCAATCGTTTGAGTGCTTTATGCATGTCTGATCAATACAGAAGCAGAGGATTATGTAGAGCAGGGCTAACTGGAATCCTTAACAAAGCTAGTTGAAATGACCTGTTACATTGCTCCAGTAGTAGTTCCAATCACTGACCTACAATCTAATTGACTAGTGACAGGATGTATCGGAAAGTATGTTACATGAGTCCCCCATGGTCTGACTTTCAACCAAAGTAGCTGAATGATGAGTGTCAGCTACCTGTCAATTCATGTAAGAACTATTGTGTCCTTATCACATCAAGGTTTGCTTCTTTAAAAAAAAACTAACTTTAATCTCCTTGCAGGGATTGCGTAGTGAGTTGCAGAGGTTTGGTTTGAAGCATGGTGGCCTTATATCCAGTTGGCCAATGCACTTGTACCACTTAGCTTACTAATTCAACAGAATGTGTTGTGTTTATGGAGTTAGTCACACAATAAAACAACATCTTTCTGAAGGAGCCGACTACAAACAAAATAGATGAAAGTTAGTTCACTTACATAACAAACCACTCTCTGTATATTCTCTAAATTAAGCCTTGAGGTGCCACGTTGGAATTACAGTCAATCATTTCAAGGTAAAAAATAAGGAATAAAATAAGGCATAAATTATATTTATTGATATAGATTAAATAAGAACACCTTCTGCGCTTACTTTTCCGTAGAACTGTTCACTCATGTTATACGCTGCCCTTTTGTAGGAACTCAACCACCGTTTCATAAGTGTAGCTCCCACCCAAGGGAAGTGCAGGTGCCAACAATCGCCTAAACAACCACTCATTGCAACCCCTTGACTTGTCACTCTTGTGTAGAAAAGTTGTGACATGCTATTTTCACTCATTGACTTGTCTTTCTCATTCAGCTAAAGGTCTGAAAAAGTCTTTAGTAAGAAAGTCATTCATTTCACATAGCCATAATCTTGTTTAGTAAGATGCCAGATCAAGGCACCTTCAGGTGACTGCTGCTCCAGTACTGGGGGGTTGTTCTGTAGTGTGGTACTTGCGCAGGTGGCGTACAAGTAGTTGTCGGTCCGGGCTGGAGTACTGGCACAGGTGGCAGGGGAAAGACTGGCCCGTGTGGTGACGACGGGCATGCAGGTCCAAGCTTTTCTTCTGAATGCTACAACGTGCGAGAAAGAGACAAAGTGTGATTAGACCTGTCAGGACACACATTACACACATTGTAACAAGAAATGGTTTTGATCAGCTCCACATTACATTAGGAACACAGGCAGAAATCACCAGTGGCTAACCAATGGTAAATAAGTGAATGGACAGTCTCGAAAGCTACCTGTCAATCTAGTTTCAATGTTAGCTAACTACGTTGAGAAGGGCAAGTTCCGACAATTACTATTTCCATTAGTAATATAATGCTTAAGGTGCCTCCAAAAAAACGACACCTCTGGTTTTGTTTATATTTAGTAACTGAGTATACAACTCCAGTGGTCAGCCTTCTGCACGAAAAAGAAAGCATGATGGTGTAGGCCGGGAATGTACAGCGACAGACAAAAGAAAAGAAAGAAAGCAAAGCAGTATGGGTTTTCAGTGACCTGATTGTATCCAGACTGAGTTGGAACCCTCAGATATTGTGTCCCTGAGCCCCCCCTCGCACCAGTGATGTATTGTCTACCCAGCAGCCTTTAAACAATGGACCCCCACTGGTATGTGTGTGTTACCTGCTGTAAGGGCAGTACTGGCAGTGGTAGGGCTTCTCCTGAGTATGTGTTCGAGAGTGTCTGAGTAGAGAACTGCTATCAATGGAAGCATACGGACACTGGGGGCATTTGTAGGGCTTCTCTCCTGTGGACAGATAAACAAGTTCAGCATGGAAACAAGACGCAAATCTTTTTATTTACTAATGACATTGTAGTCATTTAAACATCCAGACTGCACCTGACACTGCCTTTTTACACAGTTGCAAGCCACCAAATCTGGGTCAAATATATTAGATTTGTTTTAGAATATAACTGACATGTACAGTACATGGTGCATCTTTTGCATTGATGTGTGTAATTAGGTTACACCCTTGAGACTACGAAACTAACAGCTGTTCTAGAGCCTCAATAAATACTTATATATACATATATATTGTCGTTGAACGAATGTAGCTGACATACAGTATAGTATGTAATGTCAACAGATTGAGGTGTTTTGGATGCGTGTATGACCAGAAAGGCATGCAGAATGTGGTGATTAAAAAATGGATTAACAAAAGGACAGGAAATAGATCAGGAACTTCTATCCAATCAAACTGAAAAAAGCATCGAGGTCAATTTACTACAATCCAATCAAAGAAAGGGTGATCTTATTGGATGAGAACTTAAGAGCACATGTAGGCAAACAGCTACCTGTATGAACTCGTAGGTGTTGTACCAGGGAGGCCTTGAGGCGGGTACTGTACTGGCAGTGTGGGCACTCGAATGGTTTGTAGCCCTGATGGATTCCCATGTGGCGACGCATCGTAAGCTTTGTGGAGAACGTCCTGAGGATATACAGTCAGTGGTTAAACAATCAGAGATGCAACAGTAAGGTGTTCAGGAAAGGGGCATATCTCAGTTTTGGTATTTGTTCACCCAATATACATTTTACTATTTGAGATTAGTTACTCTGCAACAATATCTACATAGGTCAAGTCTTGAGGAAGAGGGAAGTACCGTTTGAGGTAGGCTGTGTTTAGGCCATATAGTGAGGCTTTTTTTAATAACATTAAAATATTTGGATTATTCAACTGATTTGTATAGTATTCATCAGGCTTTTTTATTCTAAGTCAAAATGAACAGGAAATAATGCAATACTGAAATTTGGTTGAGGCCTCGCTCTCAGATGATCTTGACAAATGCCAAATAGGCTAGAATGTGCAAATATAAGATAGAGAAAAATACAATTATTTTAGTTCTTTCAACAAAGCTATTGCAAATCCAAAGTTTATATAGAATATCTCACTGACTGTCAATGTTGCTGGATGCTGGTGCTGTCGGGACTAAAAAGCCAATGACAAGCATAACATTTCCAATTGGCAGGATATAGACGCAAACCTATGGCAAAGCAATGCACGACAGCATATACTGTATGGACTAAGGTCAAATACATATTTGACAGAAGACTGCAGAGGAAAGCTTTACCATATTGTAAAACAGAATGTACCTATCACAGAGGGCACAGCAAAACCCTTTACTCTTTGTTGACTGTTCTTCTTTTCGTGGCATATTCTTTTCTTCCCCCTCTGCATTCTTCTTCCCCCTGGTCAGCTTCATCTTAGTTTTTCTTAAGTGAGAAGACTTCTCAGACCTAGCCCCTTCAGCCAAGTCCTCAAGATAAGTGATTTCACGATGCATGTATGTCTTTGAGTTACATCTGTTAAATTAGGAAATGACATTAAGAAACATATAATGCATGGTTTGAATTGCATCCACATACTTAATTCACTTTCATCTGAATAAAATACATGGCCTTGATCACAGGTAAATTCATCAATTTTGGTCAACTTGTGTATGTACCTTTCCAAATTGGAAATATTTTTGTTATAATGTAAAAATCAGAGTTCACCTATCCTCTATCAAAGCACTCAACACACTAACAAGTGTGTACCAACATAGGTAACATAAAAAATTATGTTGCAACAGACACCTACAGCCAGTTTCCCACACATGGAATAAGCGAAGTCCTAAACTAAGAGAACATTTCAATGATCTCTATTGAAAACCGTTTTTAGTCTAGGACTATAGGCTTATTCCATGTCTGGGAAACTAAGCCCTAGAGTTTACAAAGAAGCCACAGAATTCCCACACTAATTTAAAGCAAGGAATCAACCTACTCATCTGAGACATCCATCTTATTGTCCACGATGCTCTTATGCTTTAAGACAATGTGTTTGTGTAGCCTTTCCCAGGACCTACCTGAGAGACGGAGGAAACAATGGAGTCACATAATAAAAAGTTGTTTAATTAGGTCTGGGTTTTGCCTAATTCACACTCACCACTGTAGTCACAATGCAGGCACATGAAGCATCCTTGACTGCTTTGGATTTGACTGTGCTTCTGTTTGTGGGCATCACGAGATTGAATGCTTCGGAACGTCTGGGAACAGATCTGGCAACTGTAGGGCCTGGAACGCCTCTCCCACCATCTCCTCCTCCTCCCATGACCCCTCCGGTGGAGCTCCATCTCCCACCATCTGCTCCGCCTCCACCTACACCACAGACACTTGAAGCCCTTGTCTCCTTTAGGGGACTTCTGGTGGACCTTAATCAAACGTTTGGAGGTCAGTCTTGCATTGCAAAAAATGCATGAAAGTGGTTTCCCCCTGCCTGACCTCCACTGCTTGGGGAGCAGATGCTGTAGTGGGGGCTTCTTAGGAATCTTATCATCCTGAGAGGAGCTCTCTTGACAGACTGGGATTGAGGACAGCTTTGTGTTTAGGGTCTCTGTTTGGCTTGGAAGGGTCTTGGCTGTAGAGATACGACACAGTCCTAGGGTCCTTAGGTGAGCCGACTGGGCCATTTCCTCATCCTGGCTCCCGGTGTCATTCACTACTGAGCCTATTGGACAGGACAGATTGACAGAGGCATCGCCCTCCAATTCAAACATGCAGTCCTTGTCATCTTCATCCTTATCCTGTTGTTCCTCAACAAACAGAGTGCTTACCTGTGAAAAGCAAAGAGTTGGATCAATTGATTCTGCCTGATAAGAAAAATGAATATTGGTGGTTATATATTAAGTTACATTGGTCTATAACTTTGTACATTGTTTATCACAACTTCAGGGCACCTTCTATTTAGCCTCAGCTTCACAGTATGCAAGTCCTTCTTAAGGACAAAACATAAATGTGTCCCTCATCAACAGCTCAATGACATAGCTTAGTGGTAAACCGTTTAAATTGTTCATTAAAACACATTTAAGTATGGGAACACATTGGCAAAACTGTTTCTGCATTTTTCTAATATTCTTTCGACACATCTAAGGAAATCTGACGGAATATAATTTAGGATGTTCAAGAGTGTCTCTATATCCGCAAGTAATGTGCTCTGCAAGTCAGGAAATATGGATTGATGACAGACACACTGAGTTATAACAAATCTGTATGAAGTCAAACAAATGTGTGTTGTCCATTTCTACCTGCACTGCTGGTAGTTCAGTGGAATTGGTAATGTGTTGCAATGTGGGGCAGCTACACCATCTTATCATTTTTGTGAGGACATTTCTCTTTTACCTCACAAGTCTGTGCAACATGTAGGCTTCCATCTGAGTTGGAGTCAAGTCCCATGTCACATGACCGTGGGCTTATGTTTGGCAGCATGTCATACATTGGCAGGAGAAAGGAAATGCGATCCAATCCCATATGATTAATATGGTTGACACCATCCTTGGAAGAAGGATGCAGATCATCTTCTAAGTTGAAGGGAGAGCCATTTTGATCAATGTCACTGTCCTCTCCATCAACCCCTATTCCAACATCCACACGAAGATTCTCCCCTTCATCCTTTTTCATACATGAGAGAACGGTGCAAGTGGAGGCTCCCAATTCATGTCCATCCAAAAAGTGCGCGTTAATATTGGCTTTCAGACCAGTACTGAACTGACACACTCGACAGCGGTAGACTTCTACCAAGAAGGCTTCCAGTAAAACTTGATCTTCCATCCCCTTGACAGTCCCACAGTATAGACTGGAGGTGACATTCTCTTCTAAAAGACGCAAAGACACGGGTCTTATTTCCTGATAGTCATCTTTAACTGGACTCATTTTGTAAGACAGAATTAAAAGGCACTTAACCCTAACCCTAACATTTGCAAGCTATCTAAAGCTGCTCGCACAAGGACTAAATAATATCTGAAGCTGCATCAACTGCATCCTGACATAGCCTACAAAACAATTAATCACGTATTGCTAACTACTGTAGATGCGTTTTTAGCTCGACGCTACAGTACTAGCGTACAGTCAGTAGCCAGATATAGCAACTAACATAACGTTAGAACTAGCTAGTATACACACTATCGCATGGTTAGATCTAGCTATAGAAAGGTTAACTTGATGAGTAACGTAAGGCTATTCATCCGCATCGTTTGCAACTAGCAACCCGCTCACACAGAATAATACATCTTTTTAATACATCTTAATAAATAGAAAACAAGTTAGACAAGAGCTAACTAGATTGCTAGCTAGCAAGTTACCGCCCCCACATTTTGAACGTCACAGTAGACAGCAAACTTCTTCTTCTGTGGGTTGAGTAAACATTTTCACCAACGAGGTGAATCGCCACCACCTAGCGGTACTGTACGTTAGGCTATAATGCTATGCTTTCTGTCTATGACATTCTATAGTTTCACTGAATTATATTTGCCTATGTGTAATGGATGGTGTATGTGTTGTTGTATAATCTCAATGTGTATGACCCTCAGTGCCCACCATGATATAGCTGTAACAAGTACAAGTAGAAACTGAATTTAAGTTGTTTTAAATGTGTTTTTTGTAGCGTGCCTTTATTTCGAAAAGTCTCGTCAATTCGAACCCGGACGTACTCTCGGTTAGTGTTGCTACAAACAGAGGTGGACATGTTTACAGGATTTTGCAGCTTTTGAAGTGAGATGGAAGTTGCTCAATTAAATGAGATTTTCAAGGAAGAACCCGTGTTCCATGTAAGTAACTTTCAGTAATTCAGTGTAATTTAGGACGAGGCAACCTGCATGTGACATACTAGCCTAACTGTGTTGCTAGATGACTGTGGAATATATGGTGTGAAAACACATACGAACATACAATTATGATTTAGTGCTGAAAGGACATGCAATGGATGTACATTGCTGCTCACTACTAACCACCTAAATATAATATTATAGCGTTGCTACTTCGCTTCGATGACTGCCCATTCTTCTGGGAATCCTCTCCTATGTTACAACCTTCAAGCGGAATTTGCCCGTTAGCCAGCAGAGCATTGGTGTGAGGTCGGTCACTCAGTGAGAGTAAGAAAGAGTTGACCAAACGAATAAATGTAGGCCTGACACCTAGATAAGACCCATGTATACTTCTTGGATATGTGCAACAGTTTTTTTCATATTCAAAATAATGCATTTGGATTATTTTACTACTTGTAGGACATTGATGAATCCAAGTACAATGAGTCCAGAGGTGGAAATGATGGAGGCCAAAAAGTGTGTGCTATCCTCAAGAATCTGTCTGTGAGGCTAACAGACTGCAGGAAACTGCTGGGATCAAAAGACTGTATCTTTCTTGGTAAGAGTTTGTGTAAGGAAGATACACTTCTGTGTTAGAATCTTCTGTGTTTTTTGTGCCACTGCTTTTCTGAAGCATTGTTGAATTAACATAAGTTTTATTTCTTATTCTTACAGGACAGCGGCACAGCTACCGTTCTACGAGACAAAACCATTCTTCATCACGAGAAGGGAAGAAGGCCCATGTTTGCTCAGAATGTGGGAGGAAGTTCTATTCACTGTCATACCTGGAAATGCATCAGCATGTACACAGAGGAGTAAAACCTAATCACTGTGCTGACTGTGGAAAGGGTTTTACTTCAATGTCTGGATTAGTGTTACATCAGCGTGTACATTCTAGAGAGAAATCCCATACCTGTTCTTACTGCAAGAAGACATTCTTTCTGCTAAGAGAATTGAAAACACACCAATGGGCACACACTGTAGGTCAACCATATCACTGCTCAGACTGTGGATTGGGTTTTAGTAAACTGAAGGATTTAAGCATGCACCTACCCAAACATAGTGTTGAGAAACCTTATCATTGTGAAGATTGTGGAAAAAACTTTACCACCCAGCAGGGATTAACCACTCACCAAAGGATACACAGCGGAGAGAAGCCTTACCATTGCACAGAGTGTGAAAAGGCTTTTGCGTCATCGTCGGAACTGTATAGTCACCAAAGGACACATTCCAAGGAAAAATCTTTCCAGTGCACCGACTGTGGAAAGTTATTCAAGTCAGCAGCTGGGCTGAAAACTCATCTGGTAATGCATAGAGAAGATAGACCTTACCAGTGTTCTGATTGTGGGATAGGTTTCAGGAGAATGTCTGGTCTGAAACTTCATTGGAGAACGCACACTGGTGAGAAACCTTATACGTGTCAAGATTGTGGTAAGAAGTTTGCTCAACGCCCACATTTAAAAGCACACCAGGTAACACACACTGGAGAGAGGCCATTTTGTTGTACTGATTGTGGCAAGGGCTTCACTCAGTCATCTCATCTAAGAAGCCATCAGAAGTTGTATCATAATGGAGAAAAACCCTTTAGCTGCACAGACTGCGGAAAAAGCTTCACAATTGCCCATTACTTGAAAATACATCGATTATCACATACGAAAGAGAAACTGTACCATTGCTCTTACTGTGAAAAGATGTTTTCTTATCACAATGCCCTGAGAGCACATGAACGCAGACACACCGGAGAGAAGCCTTACAGTTGCAACATTTGTGGCGATAGTTTCCGAACATCGGGAGCCTTGTTGGTACACACACGTGGACACACAGGAGAAAAACCCTACTGCTGCATTACCTGCGGAAAGTCGTACACCAATGGACGCGCCCTACAATTGCATGAGATGAACCACACTGGAGAGAGACCGTTTGCCTGCCATTGTGGCAAAGCTTTCAAGTCACGGCCTGAGCTTGGTCAGCATAAGAAACGACATAAGCCTAACACTTTAGAATGAGAAAAGGTATCCAACAGAAAGACCAATGACTTATCTGGGAACACCTGGGGAAAATAAGGAATCACAACTATGTCTCCCTCTTGATATTGTTGGTGGGTTTTCATCACATGCTTTTGGTAGAAAACGTACTGACTAAAATGTACTGTATGTATTCATTAAGGGTTTTTACTGTTGAGTAACTGCTAAACGGATATATATACATACACACTACCGGTCAAAAGTTTTAGAACACCTCAATTTTTCCAGTTTTTATTGAAATGTACATAGTTTCATGTCCCAATGTACGCTGAAATATGTAAAATGTAATCTGAAATCGCAGATATAACAGTTGAACACACTCGTGGCATTCTTTCTACAATGGAAATCAAATATTGTTCGGAAAGTTCTTCCCAACACTGTTGCAGAAGTTCCCACAAATGTGTTGCACTTGTAGGTTGCTTTGCACCTGTCCAGTTCATCCCAAACCAGCTTGATGGGGTTTAAGTCTGGAGACTGTGCTGGCCATTCCATGATTTGAAGCCTACCCTCTTGTTCTTTTCTTCTAAGGTAGTTCTGACATAGCCTGGAGGTATGTTTTGGGTCATTATCTTGCTGTAGGATGAACCCCTGAACGACTAGGCGTATACCAGAGGGTATTGCATGGCGCTGCAAAATGCTGTGGTAGCAGTTTTGGTTCAGGGTGCCCCTCACTCTGTGGAAGTTGCCGACTGGATCCAGCAAAAGAGCCCCCAAACCATCACTTTCAACCATCAACTGAGACTTGCGTACTTCGACCAGTGTTAAGCTGAGCTTGAAGCTGTTGTCCTGTGACCTGCCTATCACGCAAGCTGTTGACTCTCAGAAACTTCTGATTCTGTTGTGGCTTTGGGTCTGCTAGACCTCTTCGTGTCAGAGTTTCCTCCAGTTTCCAAGTGCCTTTTGATGGGTTACTCACTGACACCTTGGCTTTCTTTGCAATTTATATCTAAAGTAAAGACCTACACTTTTAAGGGTTATAATGGTCTGTCTGTCTTCCTTTGTGAATTGAAAAAACTAAAAAAATATTTTTAACCTCTGGCAGTTTACCTCTTACCTTTGTACCATTTCAGGTTATTCACTGGACTTGAACTGCTTAAATATCAATAAAAATTCACTGGTATAGCATAATAAATATTTTAAACTACATCTTAATAAATAGCAAACAAACTAGACTAGAGCTAGCATAACTACATTGCTAGTTAGCAAGTTACCGCCCCCAGATGTTGAACGTCAAAGTAGTTCTTCTGTGGGTTAAGTAAACATACTTCAACCAACGAGGTGTATAGCCACCACCTAGCGGTACTGTCCGTTAGGCTATTCTAATGCTGCTTTCTGTCTATGACATTCTATAGAGTTTTACTGAATTATATTAGCCTTTGTGTGATCGATGTTGTATGTGTTGTTGTATAATCTCAATGTGTATGGCTCTCAGTGCCCACCATGATATAGCTGTAACAAGCACAAGTAGAAACTGAATTTAAATTGGTTTAAAAGTTTTTTGTATCGTGCCTTTATTTTGAAAAGTGTCAATTCGAACCAGGTGTTGCACCGTAAGCTGTGACCCATCAGAAACTGTCCGCGGCTGCACATCGTCTGCACGTGCGTGTACAATATTTAGAAGTTTAACTCCTTTATTAATCAGTTACAGTGGAGTCACCTATTCTGACAACTTACCCAATGTTCTGGTCCATTAAATGTTTAGTTTTTTCTTTACAGTAGAATATGATTATTTAAAATGTTAAATGTAGATCTAGTATAAGGTTTTAGTAGGCCTAGGTTATTACAAATGTAACTCGTGCATGCAGTCTCAAAGAAATACATGTTTAGAAACATTTCAGAGAAAATGTACCCTAATATTTAATTTACTTTCAGATAAACATATGTTACTACCGCGAATAATCATGCGGTCACAGTTTCTGATGGGTCACAGCTTTCGGAGCAACACCGGAAGTACTCTCGGTTAGTGTTGCTACAAACAGAGTGGACACACGTGTAGAGGATTTTGCAGCTTTTGAAGTCAGATGGAAGTTGCTCAATTAAACGAGGTTTTCAAGGAAAAATCAGTGTTCCGTGTAAGTAACTTTTAGTAATTCAGTGTAATTTAGGATTACGCAACCGGCGTGTGATGTAACTACTTTGTTGCTAGTTGACTGTGGAATCTACAGTGTTGGGGGTAACGCGTTAAGGAGCCTAATATAACGCGTTACTTTTTGACATTGAGTAATATTATTACAGTTAGCTACTTGTTTAAGTAACTTGTCCAAGTTACTGCATGAATTCAACAAAATAGCCATACAGATTGTTGCCTAAAGGACACTTCCTGGGCGCAGTAGCCTACTGTTTGCCTTTGAATCACGCTGCAGACAACAGCAATCATGGCCGCAAAACGTGTTACGTTTTCGGCGTGGGAATATTCACACTATTTCGCTTTTATTGAAGATATTGGTAAAAACATTAAAGTGAAATGCAAACTGTGCCCCAACAAAATATTATCTACTGTCAAAAACAGCACTTCAAACTTCTCGATAGTGTCCACAGAGAAACGAAGCTGAAAACTAGCGAAAATCCACTTTAAACCATAAGAGAGATGGCGACCCGTTTCCACAACTCGCTACTAAAAGTAATAGTTAAAGCAGTACCGGTCCTAGCACACCTGGCGCCCAAGGCGAAATGTATCAACAGAACCCCCCCCCCCCCCACACACACACACACACACACACACCCCTGATTCAAATGAATGGTCATAAGCAGGCTTCCTCAGAGCTGGATAACGACCCGTTCATTTGAATCAGGTGTGTTGGAGCAGGGAAACATCTAAAACATGCAGGACAGGGGTGCCCTGAAGACCATGGTTGGGAACCACTGGCCTAAGCAACACACTCGCTCGGATCTTTCTGCGGGAAACCCTGCATATTATGTTTTTTTTTATATATCAATATATTGGGGGGGGACATTTTACCAGATTTGAATATTGGGGGGATGTGTCCACCCCAAGATATATTATGATTACGGCCTTGAAAACATACAAATATGATTTAGTGCTGGAAATACATGCAATTGATGTACATTGCTGCTCACCACTTACCACCTAAATGTAATATTATAGCGTTGCCACTTCGCTTCGATGACAGCCTCATTCTTCTGGGAATACTTTCCATATGTTAGAATGTTCAAGCGGAAAGTGCCCTTTTAGCTAGCAGAGTTTTGGTGTGAGGTCGGTCACTGATTGGATTATTATATCTGGTATCCTGACAGATAGAGCTAGCGCTCAGTGAGAGTAAGTAAGAGTTGACTTGTAGGGATCCATGAATAAATGTAGGCCTGACACCTAGATAAGACCCATGTATACTTCTTGGATATGTGCAACTCTCTTTTTTGTATTCAAAATAATGCATTTGGATTCTTATTCTACTTGTAGGACATTGATGAATCCAAATACAAAGAGTCCAGAGTGGTTAATGACAGAGGTGGAAATGATGGAGGCCAAAAAGTATGTGCTACCCTCAAGCAACTGTCTGTGAGGCTGACAGACTGCAGGAAACTGCTGGGATCAAAAGACTGTATCTTTCTTGGTAAGGAAAATACAATTCTGTGTTAGAATCTTATATGTTTTCTGTGTGCTACTGCTTTTCTGAAGCATTGTTGAATTAACATGCATGTTTTATTTCTTATTCTTATAGGACAGCGGCACGGCTACCGTTCTACGAGACTAAACCATTCTTCATTAAGAGAAGAGAAGAAGGCCCAATTTTGCTCAGAATGTGGGAAGAAGTTCTATTCACTGGCATACCTGGAAATGCATCAGCATGTACACAGAGGAGTGAAACCTAATCACTGTGCTGACTGTGGAAAGGGTTTTACTTCAATGGCTGGATTAGTGTTACATCAGGGTGTACATTCAAGAAAGAAATTCCATACCTGTGCTTACTGCAAGAAGACATTCTTTGGGCTAAGAGAATTGAAAACACACCAATGGACACACACCGTAGATCAACCATATCACTGCTCAGACTGTGGATTGGGTTTTATTAAACTGAAAGATTTAAACATGCATCTACCCAAACATGGTGTTGAGAAACCATATCACTGTGAAGATTGCGGAAAAAACTTTTCCGCCCTGACGGGATTAACCACTCACCAAAGGATACACAGTGGAGAGAAGCCTTACCATTGCACAGAGTGTGAAACGGCTTTTGTGACTTCATCGGCACTGTCTAGTCACCAAAGGACACATTCCAAGGAAAAATCTTTCCAGTGCACCGACTGTGGAAAGTTATTCAAGAGACCAGCTGAGCTGAAAACTCATCTGGTAATACATAGAGAAGATAGACCTTATCAGTGTTCTGATTGTGGGAAAGATTTTAGGAGAATGTCTGGTCTAAAACTTCATTGGAGAACGCACACTGGTGAGAAACCTTATACGTGTCAAGATTGTGGTAAGAAGTTTGCTCAACGGCCACATTTAAAAGCACACCAGGTAACACACACTGGAGAGAGGCCATTTTGTTGTACTGATTGTGGCAAGGGCTTCACTCAGTCATCTCATCTAAGAAGCCATCAGAAGATGTATCATAAAGGAGAAAAACCCTTTAGCTGCACAGACTGCGGAAAAAGCTTCACAATTCCCCATTACTTGAAAATGCATCGATTAACACATACGAAGGAGAAACTGTACCATTGCTCTTACTGTGAAAAGATGTTCTCTTATGACAATGCCCTGAGAGCACATGAACGCATACACACCGGAGAGAAGCCTTACAGTTGCAACATTTGTGGCGATAGTTTCCGAACATCTGGATCATTGTTGATACACACACGTCGACACACAGGAGAAAAGCCCTACTGCTGCATTACCTGTGGAAAGTCGTACACCACTGGACGCGCCCTACAATTGCATGAGATGAACCACACTGGAGAGAAACCGTTTCCCTGCGATTGTGGCAAAGCTTTCAAGTCACGGCCTGAGCTTGGTCAGCATATGAAACGACATAAGCCTAACACTTTAGAATGAGAAAAGGTATCCAACAGAAAGACCAATGACTTATCTGGGAGCACCTTGGGGAAAATAAGGAATCACAACTATGTCTCCCTCTTGATATTGTTGGTGGGTTTTCATCACATGCTTTTGGTAGAAAACGTACTGACTAAAATGTACTGTATGTATTCATTAAGGGGTTTTACTGTTGAGTAAGTGCTAAACTGATATAAAAAAATAAGTATTTTTTAAAATAGTTGAAAATATATATTTGAGGGGGGGATCATAGATGATTATGCAAATTCAAGCTAGAACAGTTCTTTGCTTGACCTTTAGTGAATGACAACTTTATAGTTCCAAGGGTTACAGACCACCAAGTGTAGCTCTTTCCCCTAACATTTATAAATGAATGCATTGATTGAATGGAGAAAGGCTACTTCCAAGTGGCTCAAACTCAGGACCCTTGGGCTTTACAGTGGTACCTGCAAAATTAAGTTGGGTTTGCACGACCCAGATTGATACTGAAACCAGGGCTCTCATTCACTGAACATACCTCAGAAGTAAGTAAGGTGGTGGAGACCCTCTCTACCACACTGACCTTTATTTAGACAGGCCAGTCCTGAGTGCAACCCCCCTGTAATCCCCTTCACCAAGTGCCTTTTTTTGTATTATATGTTTTCCCTTTTGGTAAGTTGTTTACTTTCATGGTCCTGTAAAAATGAATTTTATCTCACATTAACTACTGCTTACTCACCTGGTCTACTGCCAACTCCACTACCCTTACACCGGCCATGTCTCTCTACAAACAGGCTCTTAAAATACTTGACAAAAAACCTTAATCACACCATCACTGTTCAGTCCTCCATAAGTACAGACTTTTAAGTTAGGACAACCTGATCACATTTAAGAACTGTTGTTTAATGTTTAAAATCCGGTTTAACCTGGCCCCCACACCACTATGCAGCCTCATCAAGTTTAGAACAGCAGCAACCAGTGCTACTCGAGGGGCAGCAAGATGAGACTGTAAAATTCCTTTAAAAAACCATTTACATTTTAATGTTCATGAATGTACACTGTCCCTCTTGATAAAATAAATTGAATTGAAAAAAAATTGAATTGAAACTTTAGCCCAATATAATAAGAACCAAGTGCATTGTGTACTACTGTGTAGACTGCTGACAAACAATATCTATGAAGAAATCAAGAGCTGTTAACACCAATATTTGGAAGATTTGATGTAAATAAAATGTAAGAAATGCAATCTGCTTTTGACTAAATCTGCCATCCAATTATCTGAGTTTAATGGGCGTAGACTACAGGTGCATCAATTGACAAATTCTTGCACAAAAACAAACACCCAAATAATTGCTGTAGTACATTGAGTGCATTTGTATTCTGCCCTTCAGCACTATGATTTGGATAAGATAAGATCACATTAAGTGTAGTGCAGACACAAATTTGAGAGTTGTTTTATACATATCGGATGGAAGAACGTTGTCCACAAAGGTATTTTAGGGCACCAATGGCATTTAAGAAGATAAGCAGTAATCATATTCAACACTTGTTTGCATGTCTGTCTTTGACCCCTCAGGATCACTCAACTCCTGTACTATACGCTCTGGATAAGAGCGTCTGCTAAAATGCTAAATGACTATAGCTGGACTTTCCATCTGAAACTTGCATGAACCTGCATTTCAAATTATCTTAGGGACAATTCCGATTTCGAACAGATTACTCTCCATTGCTCTTGGACAATGAGGAATACTTAGTTGATTTATTATTGTTCAATTGACCAAGTTCTGAAGACCTATCTTCTTGTTGGCGTGTAAATGTTTCTACTTTTAGCAAAGGCAATAAAGTCATCAGATATCCTTGTTAGTGTTGTCAGGGTTGTTGTTAATTGTCAAGACAGTGCGCACTTTTATTGTGAAAAGTTTGAAATACGCAGATAACGTAGATATCACGTGATTGTTTCATAATTTTTTTTTTTTAAATGGCGCTACCCTATATCAGTCGTGTGATTCTTAGAAACACAAGTAAAATAAAACAACCTTTTCCGGCTAGCAGACACAGTTTGTCAATTGATAGTCTAATTCGTGCAAGGGTACAATCGATGCAATATCAGCATTCTGTAACATCTAATTTAAGTGAGCCGTACAGCTCTGTATTGGGAAGGTCAATGCATGGCAGTGAACAAAATGGTACTAGGAATCGTGCTAATTGCTGGACTTATGGAATCTGGAGTGTAATGGGTAAAACTTTAGTTTTGGCTTAACGTAGGATATATTACACTATATGATGGGCTGAGCCTCGAAATAATTGAACCGATCCTTGGCCATTGAGTAGCTACTTACTGAAAATATTTAATTTGTTTCAGGGACTATCAATAAATTAACATTCATTCCGAAACGTGTCAAAATAATAGTAGGCTAATAGTAAAAATATCCCGTCTAGTAAGTGATAGCCTAACCAGACTTCTTCTCTTCAGCATTTTCGCTCTTTGGTCAAACTGAGGAGGATACCAGAGATGAAGCCCAGAAGAAAGAGGATGAGATCATCTTACTTTTGAAAAAAGCCAAAGTAAGCATCAGTGAGACTAATGAGAATAATAAAAATGCCTTGCATTAAAGTTGTCCGTTTTTAGGTAGATAATGTTTCTCATATCTTTTGTGTCCACTTTCACATTCATACCAGCTCAGTATGAAGAGGGGTCAACTTCAAGTAGCCTCTGGGTTCCTTCATCAGGCAATAGCATTGGCTCATAAGTCCCACAACACACAAGCCATTATCTATACGTACAGCCTGGTAAGTGTGAATGACAAACAACCTATTCATTCAAAATGTATTTTACGTATCGTCGATACTATTAAATACATATCGGTTTTTAAAGCTATTAAAATGTTGTTTGTGTGTGTTGAGCTATGACACAATATAACACATATCTATCAAGAAGTAAAGGATTATTATCATACAATAAGATTAAGATGTGAGTAAAAATAGCATGAAATGAAGTTGGAAATCAGCTCTTGACCTGATCTAAGATACCTGACATTACACAACAATTTCTTAATAAAATGAGGACTAAGTTTAAATATTATTAATCACATCTGTCCATTAAAAGAGAAACATCCTTGTCTACCTATTCTTTTACAGAACACAGACATTCTTGAACGCTGGTCAGCCCTGTATAATCTACTTCCTCTGTGCTACCTACTGTAACAGGAGCGTAATGAGCTGCATTGTTTCTATGACTACAACACAGCTCAATCACTGCAATCGATCAATTAACCTCTTGTTCACTGTTTTTGTCTACAGATGGCAAACCTGGCCTATGTCCAAGGTCAACTGGACAACGTGAGTGCAGGTTGTCCAAATGTGTTTATGCTCAGTACTTCTCCTCGTGTTAGCTTTCCCCACATGTAGAGCTTAATGGTTTTGCCTGTTGTCGCACTCTTTCCCTATGAACACCCTATCATCTTATGGATGTCTTTTTGGTGCTATATGTGAACTGTGTGTGCTCTTCTTTCCAGGCAGAAAAACTCTTCAAAGCAGCCATGAGTTTCATGCTATCCGGAGGAACACCACAGGTGAGTTACTTATCTCAGAGCTTAATGGCCTGGGTGCCTTTGTGGTCCGACCACCTGTCTTACGAAAGAAACTTATTGTTAGATCAATAATATTTTTTTATTGTCGGTTCCCTATTTATAACCATAGGATGACAATGCAGTCGTTGAGATGTCTTTGAAGCTTGCTACCATATATGCTGGCCAAAATAAGTAAGTGTATTTTAATGGAATTGTCATAGTCAGAGGTGACAGAAAATGCTTGGCCATTTTAATCTTCTTTGAAAGATGAAATCTGTTACAAAAAATGTAACAGTGCTGACATCCTTACATTTAAAATATGATATTAATATATTGAATTAAGAGGGATAAAACTTAATGGACACCCTAATGTAAGTTAAAAAGAGCGTAAAGAAAATAGGAATTATTTGAATGGTGACAAGTATCGCTGTGTTTATCATCAACATTTTGTTGTCCCACACATATAACAAAGTTATTCCTCTAGTAACAAAATATGAAATTGTTTCCTGAATTTTATGGTATCTGTTTTTTTTTGTCTCCTCCAAGGAAGGAGTTGGCAGAGCATGGGTTTCAGTTCTGCACTGAATCTCTTAAAGCCAAGCTGGAGAAGAAGGAAACCTCCACAGAGGAGCAATCAGAAGAACAAGCAGGTCAGTTCAAGATCTCTCTTGGAATGAATAAAAAGGAATTTAAAACAGGATTGATCCACACATTATAACCATAATGACACAAACCTGTTCTATTAAGCTTTGATTTTGACCTTGCACATACAACCACCTCACCAATGGGTCTCGCTCTTTTCCAGAGGAGGCAAAGAAGCATCGCAAGGAGACACGTCTGCTGCTGGGCCTTTGCCTTGACTCCAGAGCCCGGTACATGGCTGTCACGCAGCGCCCGAGCCAGGCCACCAGAGACTACCAGAGCGCCCTAAAGATCTGCCAGGAGGAGCAGGGGGAGACCCATCCGCAAGTACGTCCGAGCTCCACAATATAATCACTTTAAAAGTTTTTAAAGTTTTTTTATAGTTTCCTTCCTTCAAGTTACGATTTCACCGATCCAGTCTGGAAAATGTTGAGTATCTGTATAACAACTTGAACTTTACTTTATGATCTGTAAGCACTAAAGTGATTTCCTCAGGTATCATGTTCAACATTTTGTGCCTTTTTCCTTTCAGTCCATTGTGCTTCTGAGCGACCTGGCCACAATTCTAGATCAACAGGGGCGGTACGATGAGGCCCTTCCTCTGGTGAAGAAGGCAGTGGATCTGAGCAGGGCTGCCGGCCATCCGGACCAGCACGTTTTGATGGGAAACATGGCTGGCATCCTGCTCCACCAAGGTAATGAGCAGTGACTAGGAACTCTGCAAACACTTGACTCATGGTGAGCAGTTGTTTGCTGCATGCTGTTATAGAATTTTTTTAAATTTGTTGTTTCACAGTATGACACCATGGCAATTCATAGTTGACTAATTATTAACCAATTATTAGCTGTGTGTCATCCTTTCTGGTTGTTTGGTTCTGTATTTTGTAAGTTTCCTTAAGATTTCAATCACAACTATTGCTTATTTGTTCTGGCTCATCTCTTGTTTTTGTTGGAAACAGGTCATTTGGATGAGTCAGTCCATCTCTATAAAGAGGCTTTGACTTTGGCCCTTTCTGTGGGAGATGAAGAGGCTGTGGAGCAGATCCTGGCAGGGCTGAAAGAGGTAGACAAAAAGAGCAATGAACCTAAGGAAGCCCAAGAGTGAAATAGACAAAAGACTGAGACCTCAAATTAAGATCAACCTTCAAGTCATTTTGTTGTTTTGCTGATTTGATTCAGTCAAATTAAACAGAGCAAGAAAAATTGTTGAGGCTCTCCCATAACAAAATGTAATATCTATTCTGTATGTCAAATGAAATGGAGAGGCATTGGAAGGGATTCCCAGTGTGTGAGAAAGTCTGTCCTGTTTACAAACAAGACAGGTTCATCCCCTCACGTGCCATTTTGTCAGACTCTCATACTGTAACATGGTGTACTTGACTGTAACAAAACTGTAATCCCTGCATACTAAACTGTGACCCTTTTCACATGAAGAACCAGGATTCTCTCCATTGTATTTAAAGTGGCTTTAACCAGTGTCATACCTAATCGTTTTAAACCACCACAGGCATTATTGTAACGTAACCGTTGAAAAGAAAAGTTTTCCGGACTTCAACAGTTTTGGCATCGGCAGCATCCAAAATGAAAATTAAATTGAGCCCTTTGTAATCTTTTTCAATTTACAGAGCTGTGTTGTAGTTCCCAGGCAGAGCCTGTGTACCAGAAAACAAGCTTGCGTACAGTGGCAGCTCATGCACCTTAAGAGATCACAGTAGAACAGAGTTTTGTGGTCATCTTAGCACAGTGCAACTCCTTCCTTTCCTTCCTTTATTCCTTCTGTAATCACAGTACATCTTATTGTTGTAATGTTAAGTAATTGTCTTCTCAAGATGAGGGAAGGCAAGTTATCTGTTTGCTGTAATTACAATAAAGAATGTTTTGAAACATTCACATTGACTATGTATTTTTGGGGACCTACTTGGCAGCTTAAAAAAGTGAAAATGTACAGAACAAAATTTAATGTAAAGCAAAACTATTTACCCATACATTTCATCAGCCTTTAGATGAGCACATTATTTTTAGTCCTTACAACTGATCATAAAAAATAAAATCTAATTTGGAAAGCGTTTTATGTACAAAATGAGCAGTACAAGCACAAATACTAGATTGTTTGAAGAAGATATAACACCCTTCTCCAGATTCACTGGTTGCCAGGGATGGTGGGCTGATTGCTTTCTTTTCAGAAGAGAACACACTAGAAACAATGTCATGTAAATAGAAATGCAGTTATAATGAAGAATGATTGTGTTTGTTATTATGACGTTCGATTCATGTTTACATAGTTAGGACTTAAAAACAAAGTTAGCATAAACATAGCTTGTTTAGTGTACAGCTTGGAAACAAAGGCAGCAGCATACGTTGTTCAGTATTAAGGGGATCTTAGAGCATGTTTTAAGTAATAATGCATCTTACGCAGACCAGACACAAAAACAACTTTATCCCATTACGATACTCAGTGACGCAAGACTTGACAACCATAAACATAATTTCAGTTAACATTAAATAATGTCCTTTTATCTACATAAAAGGACATTATTACACTACATATAATTCTGTGATATTACTCCATTTGAGCTGTGCATTAAACTGGGCATTCAGCCACCTAACCAGCATATTTGAAGGGACTGAATGTCAACATTTGTTCACCTCAACAAAAGTAAACTATAAGTTTTTGTTTAAACCATGCTACACCTGTGGGAGCCTAAGCTCTGTTCCCATACACTGTCTTTAACTACCACAAAACATCAATTTTAAGTGAGACCATTGTCCACTGAGAAAGAAATACATAGCATGTTCTTCTTTCCCACAGATTTATCTATATGTGCTTAATCACTGTTTACCACAATTTGTTTCAGGTGTGTGTGTGTACATATGCAGTACTTTTGAACCTGTGTGTATTTGTGTGGCGTTTGACATTAGACAATTTTCCTTACCTTTTTGCTCTAATAGGAAAGATCATTAGAGAAAAACTCCTTTTGTCTGTCATTATTAGTCTGGTTTATTGTAGTAATACTAACAAATATGTTGGGGCATAATGCTTTTAGTGTGTCCAATTATCTTTCTTAGAGAGTAATAAGCACATTAAGCAATATTTTGTAGTACTCAAATATAGTTAATACTTTGAGGACATGTCCAAATGGAAGACATAACATCCTGTGCATTACTGAATGTTTTATTTTAT
This sequence comes from Osmerus eperlanus, assembly GCF_963692335.1. Classification (NCBI taxonomy): domain Eukaryota; kingdom Metazoa; phylum Chordata; class Actinopteri; order Osmeriformes; family Osmeridae; genus Osmerus; species Osmerus eperlanus. The sequence continues at coordinate 5,282,869 of NC_085033.1, forward strand.
GCTGACCATACATTGTACATTTTTCATCAGTCTGATACAGTTACAGACCGTACCAAAACCCCTTGAACGCATTTAGTCATTATAAGTTTTATTGATTATAATTGTATGGTGTGAACAAAGTATGTTTGCAACTGTAAACATAAATTGCGTCACAGTTTGGCTTTATAACACTGGCACTGTGCATACAATTTGCTCTAACTTTGTCCATACTGTACCTGTGACTTATAACTATGTCTATTCCCATGGATAATAGCTGTTATGCTGTTTTTGTTCTTAAAAGGCTGTCAATATTAATTACATAGAACTCACAGACTCGCTGAATTCGTCCCTATAAAAGAGCCCTCTGTAGAGAGGATCATACTAGAGGGCTGTAGGTATACTGCTGGGCAGCAGCAGACGCATGCATCTGGAGGAATCAGCAATCCCAACATTTCAAGAGAGAAGGTAGGTCGATGCATTTTGATGCCCTTTTCAAATGAATTCACTGTTTCCTTTGGAAATGTCCTTTCTGTTTGTTCTGTGTGCTTAATTTGTTCTTCCAGATACTTTTTGTGTTACCTGCGATTGTAATTTATTTATTTATTAAAGACTTACAAATAGCTAAATCCATCAGTTTTGGTAATCTAATAATTAAATGGATCAGATTGTTTCAGAGAGATGACAAAGTGTTATTGTTTTTAGAGCAGAACAAAAGACAAGTCCTGATGTGGATCCTCTGTATCACTTCACTTAGATATGTATTGATCAAAGTAATATTTATTTAGGTGATTACCATTATATGTTTTTTTGTCCTAAACATCAGATTTATTTCTATTCAGCCACAAGAGCATTGAGGCTGAGCACATATGTTGGTTGATTAGGCTTGGGTCATAGTTGCATTATAGCTCATCCCAAAGGGTTGAGGTCGGGTCTGTGTGAACCAGTCTAGTTTTTTACACCAATCTTGACAAATGATTTCTATGTGAACCTTGATTCTTGCATGGGTGCTGACAAATCATGTTGACAAAGAAAGGGCCTTCCCAAAACTATTGCAGCAGAGTTGACAGTTTTCCAGAATAAACCTTCTGCACAGTTGGTCTTGGTGAGTCTTCCTAGTCTCAGCCCAGATTGGTTATCGATATGCGTTGACTAATTCATGAGAATATCATGGTTTGGAATGGTTCCATACCCTTTTGACCCATGGGCCAACAACTGTTAGACTGTTGGTTGAGTTCTATTCAGGAATATATGTCCTATTCTGGGAATTATTACTTTAATTTAAACTTTAATGATGAACAATGACTATTTGTTGTACATATTCCAGTATTGAGGGACAAGTATTGTCCACTCAGCTGGTCCCTCATCACCACTGTCCTATCCTGGTCTTCAGACTTCAGAATGACCTGTAATGCTTTAGCCTCCAATGACTGTGCCTCTGCTGTATTGATATTGCTTGTTACCTCATTCCAACATCACCTGGAATAGGTAGCTTAATATCCCTTCTTCCTAGGACCTATGATATTTAGAAGTGGTGAGTATATTAACCATATGATAAAATATTGATGAGAACTGTCAGATCTGGGTCAGAAAAGCTGCAACAATACACTGTTGAAGAACATCAATCCATCATGAATTCAGCAGTAAAAAAAAAAATAGGCCCTTGTCCAATCATTAACCTTTTTAACTGTCTAAAAAAACATTGTGTTGGGCATTTTATTTGATAATGATGTTATGGATGTTTTTGACTAATTACATGCTTCCTGGCCCTTCCCAATTATAAACTAATCCCATTACAGTACTGGGAAACTGTTCCTTGGTCACGAGTGCCATCTTGTGGAGTACCATGCGCTCACCATCCTGTCTATCACCATGGAAACCCCTTAGCTTCTTGATCACTGGTTTTTATCACTATGGTGTCTGTTTCACTGACGCAAGTAGACACATTTCCTCAATGTCAAATGTATTGGTGTGTGTGCAATGACATAGCCTCTTATAGTCAAGACTCCATATGATTGTGGGAATGAGGCAAAAAGTGATATCAGAGCTCTTTGTTGATGAGAAATTAGTCAGTTGGTATGGTAGCTTGTTAGAATAGTTAACAAACGTTGAGAAATGTTCCTGTCACATGATAAGCAACATGTGCAATGCCAAGTGCGAGTGCGTGTTACTGGGAATATCCCATATCTACACAATATTCAATTCTATGTCTATTTTGTGCATGTTTACATGTGAATACAAGTGTGTGATTTATTGCTGCGTCATCTCCCCGGTCACATGCTTGCTAGAGTAGGAAACCAATCAGAGAAGGGGATGGAACTTGGGGGAGGGACTGAAATATGAGTCGAACTTTAGTAATATAAGTTGATACTGAAAAGAGAGAATGCAGAATGTGTATGTGTGTGGATATGGACAAGTGTGAGTTTTTTTTAGAACCAGGGAAAGAGTTCAACACAGTTGAACAGTCTATCCCATTCTCAGTGTATCTGTGTATCACTCCCTCTCTCCTCATACCTCTCATCTATTTCCTTCTCGCTGTTTCATTCACGCACTTCCTCTCCTCTTCTCCCTTTCTCCTTGCCTATTAATTCTCATCAAGTTCTTACTGTGCACTACGATGTCTGCTGTTGCTGCAAGCTCTTCACAGTAAGCATGCTGAGGTAAGCTCTGTCGCTTTCTTCCTTGCTCACACACACATGCACAGACACACATACACACATTGACTCCAGTCACCTTGAATTGTGTCGCTGACTCCAAGCTCAGAGGCAAGGACTTAAATTTCCCATTGTCACAGTTATAATGCTTTGTGTTTTGGGGTTGTCACTGCAGTCCATCACATATTTATAGCTACTAGCACTTCCCCCAAAAATTGGGATGCCATTATCTTTTGTTGAATTCTATTCAAACATTCACTTATGTATGTGGATATGTTTATGATCGATGAGACAAGTGTTGTACGACACATCATAACAGTTGTAAATCATTATTGAGTTGCTATTTTTTTTTTTACTGAGGTGACATTTGTTTATGGCAACTCTTGAAATGTTCAAGTTTGCAGACACAGTCATAGTTGTCTAACAGTGTAATTGGTTTGTTGAATTGAAGCATCTGAAACTTTTGATAGACAGAATGTAAATGAATGACCACAGTGATGGGTCCCCATGAATGCTGAAAGGGTAAGTTCTTCACTCTTTCAGTAATTTGTGGACATATTTACATAAGAGGGAAGATAACTTATGACTACCTGTCAATTTAGCATATTTCCATATCATATTTATACCTTTTAAACACATCCCATCAAAACCAGTAATTTTCCAACAGTATAGTGTATGCTGTGCAGCTGTAAACAGTATGTACAACATCCATTCCATGAATTTGAATGACATGCTATTTTAATGCAAGCTGCGTGTGGGCTAACCATGAGAGTTATAAACTCACAAGAGATGGATACCACCCATTACCATCGTGAGTGGCATAACTGTTCATTTCAGCGCCTCTCCTACTCTACTCTAACTGCTTTGTAGAAGTTACACGGCATGCTACGCTAACCTCTGAGAACACGTTTTTTGATTATTGTTTTCTTTGGCCCAGTGATCCATTCATCAATTTCCAGACTAGATGCATGACTGAAAATGTTTTTTCTGTGTGATTTATTAGTTTCACAACTGCTTATAGTAATCAGCAGAATTAACTATTCAAAATCTATTCGAACAGATAATTTGTCACAAAAATTTGAAACTGCAGTGTCAATTGTGTATGCCTTTGTCTAGTGTCTGGATAAAACTGTGTCATCAGTTGTGGACCCCTGTTCTAAAACAAATATTCTACTTTAAATGACCAGGTTCTGTCACAAGCATTCTTAAACCTTTAATCAATCAAATACTATTTTCTAGGTGTCTTCTGTGGAGTGTTTTCACAACTATATATTTAGGATGTTTATATTCATATTAGGATTTGCATTTGTGGGTCTGGTGCTGGGTTTCCGATTATCAAATGTGTTCTGTTGCTGAGTCACTGTCCTCCTTTACCTTGAGCCAGACTGATCTGAGATACTGAGAGAAGTGTACTGACCATTGGAATGCCTGTAAAACACTTCTGTTTCATGCATCTCCATCTAGCATAATTTATACAATTCAGACGGAAAACATAATATGACAAAAAAAGACAGTAGCTGTAATTTGGACCTTTAAATGTGTATACATATAATTAGATCCCTAAAATAGATTTTAAACATCTTAATTCTCCAGCAGCCTCTTGGGCATCTGACAGACAAAACTGTCTGCTACCATGGAATATTACTCAAGGGGTACGAGACATTCCCATGACCTTACAGTCAGAGAGACCAATCCTTTATTGTGTTTCACTGGTTTACCATGGACTACAAGGCAATGTTTTCTATAAATGTCATGTGTACATAAGCTCTCTGGTCACTATTACACTTAAATTGGGTAATCTTTTCTCAAAAACATTTTCTACATCATAATCCCCTTTGCATAACACTGACTACCAGACATATTAGTGACTGGCTGGCAGATTGTGAATGCCCACTCAGGGTTGATCTTAACATCCTGTAAAACAACAGTCAAAAGATTTTGGAATCTCCCTCATGATCCCACTTACTGACCCGTTTCTAGCTCCTGCTTTAACTTGAGTATTTTGTGTCTTTGTTTTGACTTTGATATGATCATAGATGTATTAAGTAATGTGGTGTGAGAGAAGGTCAGTCAAGAACACTCACAAATTAACTCAAAAACATATATTTTTGTAATACATAAAAAAGTACATGCACAAAAGGGGTGAGGCCCAAAAATCTAAAGCAGAACCGAATCCTTGACCTTTTACAGAATCACTGACCGTACAGTACTTAAGTGTTTGTCCTTTATATTAGAAATAGTGAAAGCCGTTTTGATAGTCTTCAAATCGATCTTTTCTTTTCCCTAATGAAATTAAGGCTGTGCCAAGCTAATAGTTGAATCATGGACAGATTGAAATTGAGCACTGAGCATGTACACACAGACACACATACACAAGTCAAGTCAGGTACCTGATGGATGAAGTGAATTCAGACAATTAAATAGAGAAAACAATTGTAATATTTTTAAGAAGCTTACAGTCATTTTTTGTAAAATAAAATGGTGTATCGATTATATGTTGAGATAAGGCTTGTTAAAAACGTGGGGCAATGGCTAGACTGATCAAAGACATTTCTACAGTCATAGAAATGCCAAGCGCAATATAGAAAAGGATTCATATGTTTTCATTTAGAAGAGAAGAAGATTAATTGAATCTTCAAACCAAAGAATCATGCAGTGAAACAGTTTTGCTGATTCATTCTGAATGAGCACATCAAATAAACACACATTTTTGAAATAACAATAGAAACATTAACTACAAGTCATTACATTTACTCACTGCTAAGCACCTGAATTGAAGATTCTCTGTCTGTTCATCTCAAATATCATAACATTCTTGGAAGACAGGAATTGTCACATGATACCTTTAACAATCCTCCTCATCACCATTTCTGTTTGTGTCTGTACTTTCTATGCAGCTTTGACATTGCACCAGCGACCTTGTTGGTGTAAACCACACTGACAGTTCTGCACTGATGGAGAGGAGGAAATATCCTTTATCACATGTGCACTAGGGTACATCTTTTATGGCTACATCCTACTGTCTACATTACTCTAAATGAACAATATGCCATGATGCTTAAGCTGAACATCATGTTCTCTTGTGTCCTCATCTAGGATTTTGAACACAGTGGCTTATTGCCAACCAATGATTGGTCCATCTCTCATCACAAACATATTGCTTTAATTTCTTCCAACAAACTTTTCTATTAGTCAGAAAACATAACCAACCACAATAGTGTTTCCAGTCAAGCAAGCTTCCAGAATGGCAAAGACATATATTATATATCCATTAGTTTAGATAGTAAATCAGGGATCCCTTTCATGTATTAAGCTTGCATATTCTTTCTTGTGTTTGCTAAAACATGCAAACCTAAAATATCATATCAATTGATCAAAATCAATTCCTAATGACAATTTATTCTATAAATAAATGCTACTAGCACTTGCCCAAAGTGCGAGTGCGTGTTACTGGGAATCTCCCACTACACCATATTCAATTCTATGTCTATTCTGTTTACATGTCAATACAAGTGTGTGATTTATTGTATAAATAAATTGTCTAATATCTAGGTTTGTTCATAGGTGTTGTTTTCCGGTCTTGTCAGGGTCAATCCATAAAGAAAAAAAACGAATGGAACTGCTTGTAGTTCTCTCCACTGAACTCGAACAATCTTTTTTTCGTGAAGACACACTTTACCTATTCTCTATACACCTATTTTTGCTAATGCTACATTTGCTCATTTCCCTCTTCAGGTTATGCTACCCTGATGTCCATTGTTGAGCCAGAAAGAGAGTGAAAAGGGCTAGGTCAGCCCCTGCTGACTGAGGCACACAAGCAATACAACTGTACCGTGACCTCCTGATGTCCGACGGAGCCATGAGTGAACCCAAGGATGTTAGTAGCAACCCTGTTGCTGCTACTTCAATCTCAGTGAGTTTTATCATTTCATTATATAATATTAAGGAGAGGCAGGAAATCAGAATCAGAATGAGTTTTTATTATTATTAAGGTGCATAAAATAAACATATATGGATCTTAATTTTAAAAAGTAGAATGTATAAATACAATTAAAAAGTCGAATACTAAAGAGCTAAACAATATGGAATATATAAAATAGATATAAATATCAAATTTTACAAATAAAATATAAAATAGGGCAGCATTTTGCAAAACGACATGTGCAAAGGTGGTGGATGGACTTATAAATAATAGATAAAAGTGTTATGTCAGTGTGAGTTATTGTCCTTGTTGAAGAGGCCAGCATAATGTATGTTACATTAATCATTTTCATGTTTAATAATTAGTCACTGACTGCTATTTTCCTGCATTGGTTACCTAACTGTCACTGCCATGCTGCCTTTAATCACACACTAATAGATTTAACACCTGGTTAGCAAAGACAAAAAAAGTATAAATTACATTTCACAATGTTTCTGCTCATCATAGCTGGATGTAGGAGAGGGTAGAAGAGAGGGTTGAGTTGAGACATCTGGAGTCCAGGGTTTTCTACATCAAGTGCCAGGAAAGATAATTCCTCCATGGTGGGTCAGTGCATTGTAGTTCCCCAACAACAGCTTCAGTTTTGAGCAGTGCAGCTCTCAGCTGACCGGTAGTTGAATGTTTTGGCAGCTCATTTCTCTCAGAAAAGGCTAAAATGTGGTGGTACTGTATGACACCCACACACCCACAAGCATTCCTTTCCAGATTTAATTTTTAGCACCAGCTTTGACTAATACTCATTGGAGGGCGTTCACGGAAACATGGGGAAGTAGCAATGATGGGGCAAGGATGTAGGTTTTGATCTTTAGGGTCTAGTAGTCTTGAAAAGAAAGCTATCTAGGAACCTTATGTTCCTTAAGATACTGGATTCACAACAGGCACCTGCCAGTAACAATAAAAGTTTAAAGATTTAATGGTATGTACAATTCTAACATATCTAAACAAATGTAACATTACACACAGCTGATAATTTCCTGTCTCTACTGGTCACTCTCGTCATGTGACTGGGGGCGGGTGCTAGGTGTAGCGATGCCAAACTTTTCTCTCCTGGATACTTTAACCTTTTGTTAGCATTTTTTGGTTAATGCTAGTCATGAGAGCAGCTATCATCCTTTCAAACTGTTATTGGAATGGCTGGCAGGGGCAGCATGGATTTTCTATCAAAGTCAAAGGTTAGTGAAATTGCCACATAACTAATGCACAATAGCTGACACAAAATACACATAGCCCTACAATTGGAATACATTCGTCACTAATGCATTGCTTTGACATGTAATAGAAAAATATTACTTTTGATAAGCTACAGACTTAAAATGAAGCCACGGATGTAATATAATTTTGAAAAAACTTACCTTGATAAGGTTCATACCTACATTTGTATTTATTTTTGCACTGTGAAATGTATGACCATGAAGAAACAAAAAAAAAGTTTGTTCTTTATTTATTTTTTTACAAAATGTTAGCTAGTTAGAATGTTATTCATGCCTTTGAGAGAACTCTGGAGTACTTGTTTGAGTCTTGGTTTGGAGTTGGCAGTTGAAAATTCATAGAGGATTGCCAATATCTAAACTTAACTTATTTGCTCTAACTGTAAGCCCTACAGAAAGGTTTTTACAGTTATTATAGACAATGTACAGACATTGCTTTCGGTTGTGTAATTACTTTTCTAAAAAGAAAATACAGGCTTTCAGCATTATCCAGTCATCCTTACCTGATAACTACAGTAGCATCTGTTTACTGTTTACTGTAAACAGACTGAGATGAAGTAGGGGGCAATTTAATTTTCAATGAAGGGAGCTGACCAGATAATGCTAAAGGCAATTTCCATACAGACATACCTTCCTTGTAATAGTACATTGTCTGGTTTGCTTTAATATTGCTTATTTTTATATAATTGTTTTAAATAGGGGGAGAGGCTGAGTGAATATCCCTTATTCGATCATTCAGGGATATTTGTATTAGTATTAAAGAAAACACCCGCCAATTGCGTTCAAATCCTGTATTTGATTGATTTGACCTATATTAGAAGCAAACATAACACTGATGTAAATATATTGCAGATTATTTTGTAGATAAGAAACAAAAGTAATGTTTCTTCAAAAGTCATATTCTGCAGCAGGCACAAAATGATTGAGTTCAGCACTGCATGCAAAGACAGCTCCTCCTACATTGGGCACCATAAACATCATACACTTTGTCTTTTCACTATTTGAGACAACATTATTTTATCAGTATAATCTCCTTAGAAACATAATGTTTGTGCCTTGGAGCAGTAATGCACATTACTTTGTGTGCTTTACAATGTATACAAAAAACAGCCTTCCCAATGTGAACTCAAACTAACCCAAACTAATCTAACCACCACAAATTGGTAACATTTTTACATACCCTATGTTACAGGTAAACAATTACCCATACACACTAATTGTACAAATGGCATATCTGATGCTTTAAATGTTACTAGATATTGTTTTGTATTGGTATGATTATTAGAAAGGTATTTTGGAGGTACAGTCATAGCCATAAGTTTTGGCAATGACAAATGTGTTTTGTAAAGTTTGCTGATTCAGTATTTGAGGAAACATTTTCACGTTTCTATAGAATACTGGAATACAATATTCTGGAATTCATATTTTTTTAAGCTTTTTGGGGGCGAAAATGTTCAATATATGCAAATAGTCCCCTCTTCTACAGCAGTCAATCGGCTCTTAAAATCCAATCAGAATGATAGAGTGATTTCACCTGGCTAGAACTAGTTCACACTTTCCCCTGTGCTGATGATATGACTTACTGAAATGATCATTTTATGCCCAACAAGCTTTGCAAACACCAAATGTATGTCGCTCCCAATACTTTTGGCCACGGCTGTACCTTCAGAATATATGGAAATAAAGTAAAAATATACAAGTTATGCTCAATCCCTTTACTAATATCTCTCAAGGACTATACTTTCGCGGTGGGACCCTGACATGCAAACTTTTCAGGCATGGGTAAACTTTATACTTAACAGACTTCTAGGAAAGAGAAAACGCATCACTGTTTAAACTGGCACATGTCTCCCCCCAGTGTTTTCAGGTTTAAACTGGCACAAGTTTTTAATGACAATAAGCAAAAACTTTTAGTTTCGTTTTTTTATTTCTACAAATCCCATTACAGAAATCAAGAATATACTGAACACCAACTCATTTTTAATTAAATTAACATAAGGCTATAGTCATGTAATGTAATATGGTAGACAAGATAACAATATTTTGTGTTTACAAAAGATTCAGCAAGTCCAGAATGGAAAAAAGGAGGCAGTAGTGGTGCAAATATGAACTAAATATCTGGTTCTAACCATCAGATTGAAGCATAACCCCATATAACACTAGACGTGTAATTGATTTGAATTAACCCTAACTTTTCCTCCATTAGCCCACACCTCCTCAGCGTCATGAGGATGATGATGATGAAGAACAAGACCTGAACAAGACCTTGGGGGTGCAGCGCTTTCAGCAGATCCTCAGCCAACCTATCCGTGGTCCTCCTGAAAAGCACCATACCTTCAACGAGGAGGACATTGAATGTGAGTTACCATATCCCCACATGATTTGAGAATATTTTTCCTTTCTATGCAATTTAATTTAGTGTGCTTGTGAGGTCATTACAATGATAATATTAATTGATTATTAAATAACTGATATAACTGAGTTATACAAAACAAAAAAATAAAATTTGCTTATTTGCATGTGAATAATTAATTAGTCTTGTCCACATTGCTAAATTTTAAAAACACAAGTTTTCTGTTTAGACTTCTTTCTTAAAATGTTGCACTTATAGACTTCACCGGGCTTTAACCACCAAATTTACACAAACATTTGAAGAAGTGCAATCAGAAAAGAGCAAAAGCAAAGAAAGGACTCGATATAATTTTAGCTATTTTAGTTGATTCGCCTAAAGAATATGTTTGGGTAACTAACTGAAAGTAGAAAAACTTTTTGCTGACACATTTAGGGATTTTGGACAATTAACAATATATTGAAAATATAACAATATAATAAATACAATGCTTTTTTAAATATTTTCCTTTTGTCTGTGACATATTAAGGGTTATGAACTTAGTTAGTCTTTATTGGCATGAGAATGAGAAGGATTGAAATGTTCATCCCAGCTGCCTTATAAGCTTGTTTTAACCACTCTTCTCCTCCTATCAACTCCTATTAACATAAGATATGAGTGGCAGTGAACAACTACAGAAAGGGAGAGGATGGCATGTGGGACACAAGTTTACTGTTCAGATACAGTCTATGATGATGAACATGTCATTGTATGACAACATAATTATAAAACAATTACATTCTGCTCTCTAGACCACCGTCATTCTTCCCTCCATATACACCACCCACTGTCAAAACTTCCCCCGGAGGGGAAGAAGAAGAAGAGTGGCAAGAAGAAGAGGGAAGCAGGACGAAGGCGGAGAGCTGGTTCTGGTGAGGCCAGCGGAGCCCCCACCATAGAAGAAGAAGAGGAAGAGGATGGGAAGGAAGACACAACCACAGCAACCCCTGACACTGACAGTGATATGCACAATGAGGATGACCAGGTGTGCTGACACACAATCAGAACATGAAGCAAATATACCCATAGAGAGACAACCTGGTCAGGAAGTAAAATATGACAATAAAAAGAGGCTTATTACAAAGACACAGGCCATGCTTGTCACTAAATAGCAGAACAACGTTCTTAGTCAACTTTCATGCCAGCTCTTGACCATGGACACATTATTTATTTGGATGCTGTTCCACTGTTTTAAAATCCCTCTATGCAATCCATCAGAACTTAACTTTATTAGTGATGCCCAAATCAAAGTGATGCAGTCTGTACTGTTAAGTTGGCTTCTGGCCTAGAAAGTTGCTCCATTAATTTGCTAGGGGCCTTTCAAATGATCATGATACCTAACCACCCAGATAGGCCTACAATTTAGACGTACACATTACCACATACCACACTAGGTGGATAGTTAATTCTTTAAGTGTATTGTCATTTTACGCATTTTTGTTTATTTTGTATTTATACTCCTGTATTTAGTTTTGTAATTTGTGAGGTGTAACTCATGACAAAAGGCCCAGTGTTTAGAAGCTACAAATGGTTAAAAACACACATAAACACTGACCCAGTCAATCTCTTTTCTCCACAGTTCTTCCTGTCAGAAGATTGCCCTGCTGCATCAAGCCCTTATAAGAATGGCCATATCCCTGTTCCTGGGCAAATTACCATTATACCCCAGACAGCCCTGGACACATGCACCAACCTACCAGATGCCACTCCTACTGAGTGAGTATTACGTAAAAGACTTCCACACCAGCACTTTTACCCACACATGAATATACACTCTTTTCTATTTATATAATCCATCTTAGAAATGGATGACCTTTTTATTGTGTCCACAGTGATACAGATTCTATCTGTGCTCCTCACAAAGGAAGGAACAGTCTGTCCCCTGTCCCCTCTGCTCTGTCCCTGGACTCCGCCAGCCCACCTAGCAGGGGTTCCACCCCCTCTTCATCCTCCAAAGCGCCCCCAAGTGGCCGTGGCAGCTACGGCCTCAATGAGAGGCGGCGCATGGGCAACATGACAGGCAGTCTGCACCGTGTTGCCACCGATGACAGCGAAGCTCAGACGCTGGCCTCTGCAGACCTAGACGGCATCAAGAGTGAGTGGCACGTCTAACGTTAAATCATCGCAAATAACCGTCAAGCAACTTGATTGAAATCAGCCGAAATGGTTTGGAGAAAATGATTGCTTATAGTGACAAGATAGAACTTGTCCCTTTTAATGTGAATACTTCCAATCAACTACAACCACTTTCATACGACAATATAGAATACACACAGTATATTTTATTAGTATAACTTTGATGTCTTATAAGATCTAAATTTGTTACTATGTGTATGTGTGTCAAAAGTACATTTATTATCACTTTGTAAAAAAAGAGTTGTTATATCGCAATAATGAGCCTTATGATTTGATAATTATTTTTTTACCAACTCTTATACAGTAACAATGATAAATGGATGCCATACTTACCCAGGAACATACTTGTGTGGGTGTTTGTGTTTATGCACAATGTGTAGGTAACATGTAGTAGGAGGGTGGGGATGAATTTGGGATAAGAGATGGTAGCTAGATCATTTAAGGACTGAGACAAGGATTTAGTAGGAAACAATCTAGGCATGGGCTGTATGCATGGGTCTGGTACCGGGCCTACAGTAACATAAAAGCCCATTCATCTCAGTCGATTTGCATTGTAATCTCACCATCACATCAAAAATGTGATTTTTTGTTCTTTTGACAAGTAAACAATGCTGTTCATCCCACATGCCAATTGTGCTCTGTAGGAATGTGAGACATTTCAAAGGGCGTACAGCTGTACTTTTCCACTTGTGCCATGTTTGATTTTTTTCTTCCTATTCAGAGTGTGTTTGTGTGCATGTGCATAAAACTGATTTTGGGACAACAATCCATCATTTTGACTCAAAATTGCGAAGCATGGTTGTGTTTTGTATCGTTTTCTCAATGCGTTGACATTTTTTCAACTGCATCTGAAACTGAGACTTTAGTGAGTATGTGGATATCATTATTCCTTTTTATCAGTAAAAAACTACTGTGCCATTTTAAGATCAACACGCTTCTATTTGAAGATTTTTGTATAATATGTATTTGGTGTAGAATCACCAATACTAAGTTAAAGAAAGCTGTTAGGAGGTAATTGTGTATCTACCTGTTAAAATGTGTGCGGTCAATTGGTTTGCTTTGTGTTTCCCAAGCTTTAAGTCTCGTTTTCGTGTGTCCTGAAAAAACTTCTCTACTGTTTAACCAACCCTGAAATGTTCATTACTGCTAGAAAGAGGCATTACTGTGAGAATCGGTGTGTGGTCTTGCTGTCAACATTGAGATTTGTGAGGTACAGTAATGGCTTGGTGTGGCAAAGAGAGTTAAATCATGGTGAAGCACTTGCACGCATAATCTGTCAATTATGATGTTCTCCACACAGTATGATGTAACTGTCATAAGGACTTAATCTGCTGTGAAGGGAGTGAGAATCTGTCATGTCTCTTTCCCTCTCTTACTTTCGCCGTATCCAACTTTTTCCATTTCTTCTCTCGTTCCTGTCTCTCTGACCCCCAGGTCACCGGTTTGAGGATGTGCCTGGAGTGCGACGTCACCTGGTCAAAAAGAGCCCCAAGAGACCGGTGGTGCACATCACCAAGAACCACTCAGAACCCAGCGCCCGCAACCGCAAGTTGGATCGCACCCCACATGAGGTGAGGGAACACATCCAGAGCCAGACACAGGATGCAGACACACACAAACAGCAGCACGGCAGATAGTTGGGCCTAACCTAGCTGAAGTTCTGTTTTTTGGGGGCATCAAAAAGAGGTCATGTCATGCATTCAATTGCAATAGTTTAAGTTTGGTTCAAATGTGATCTCACAGGGCTACGTAATGTGCTTGACAGAAGGGATGTGATGCTCAAGTTTCCTATATGTATAGTATATCATAGATTTAATTTTATCATGAGAACTTCCAGGGATAACTACAGGACCTACTGTAGCTCGAGCCACTTGACAATTAATTACATGTCTGCCGTGGGATACAGAGGAATACATACAGCAGACACAAAGTCACCATATTTACATTTACATTTAGTCATTTAGCAGACGCTCTTATCCAGAGCGACTTACAGTAAGTACGGGGACATTCCCCCGAGGCAAGTAGGGTGAAGTGCCTTGCCCAAGGACACAACGTCAGTTGGCATGACCGGGAATCGAACTGGCAACCTTCGGATTACTAGCCCGATTCCCTCACCGCTCAGCCACCTGACTCCTCCATATGTAATGTGAGGAGAAGGAAAACCAGATAATGAAGGAAGGAAGGACTTTCACACACTTCACAAAAGAGAGGTTAGGTAAGATGACACTAGTGGCTCTAAGAAGTAATACAGGGACTTAGATTTGTTGTCATTAGCCAGGTAAGTGTGTGTGTGTGACGTCAGGCCAGTGACAGAATGCGTGTGCCTGTGACTGACAGGTAACCGTGATTTGTTAGCCACTGCACTCAGCTAGTCGCTAGATCACTCTCTCTCACGCATGAAAGTTGGCCACTATGGTTCAGATGGAGTATGTGGGTCAAGTGACCGGGCACCAGAAGGTAAGAATATTCGACCACGATAACTCTTGTGTAGTCTGATTCTTATAATCATGACATGATGTACTTTACTAATATTAGCACATTTTCACAATGTACATTGCTGATGTGAGCTAGTGTGTTCAGGGACATCGGACTTCAGTGTGGACATAACTCATAACCAATAATCAGCTTCACAGAGTTTTATTTGTAAACATCTGTTATATGTATTTATGGGTCATTCCAGGTCTTTGTTGAGCTAAACGAGTTGGTGATTAATAAGAACCAGGAGATGCAGTGGAGGGAGACGGCACGCTGGATCAAGTTTGAAGAGGACGTGGAGGAGGAGACAGAGCGCTGGGGCAAACCGCATGTGTCCTCGCTCTCTTTCCGTAGTCTGCTGGAGCTCCGCAAGACCATCTCCCACGGTGAGAAACTGATAGAGGAAGGGAGGCAGGTGGAGAGAGAAAAGTAGGGGGAGAATGGATTTGGATGAGAGAGGAGGTTTGAAGTGGCAAGTAAAATGTACATGTTTAGTGCATGTAAAATATGACAGAGGAATGGAGCGAGTCAAAATGAAGCAGAGGAGTGGGAAGGAAATTAAATAGAAAGTTCAGAGATATTTAAGGACACAAGGAAGAAGGAGCATTGTAAATAAAATGAGAAACAATATGCTGCATAAAACCCTTTTTAGTTCTAGCTCAACCCTTTTTCAACTGAAAAAATGATGTTCAAGAAACTTGAAACCCTTCTCTTCAGGCGCTGTACTTCTTGACTTGGATCAGAAGACCTTGCCGGGTATTGCTCATCAGATGGTGGAGCAGATGATCATCTCAGACCAGATTAAAGCTGAGGATCGAGCCAATGTCCTCAGAGCACTACTTTTAAAACACAGGTAACACTCTACTCTGACTCCATTGTCTACCACTATCTGTCTAATACTATGTAGTGGACTCTAACTAGTGACAAAAGAAGTTTGTTAACAAACTTGATTTATGATTTGATATGTTCATTTGTTGTTGATTTATGTTGGTCCATTTGCACATTATCCTATCTGTATTTAAAAGTTACTAGTATAGGCAGCGTAGGTACATTTTGCGAAACTAGCAATATTGGCTTGAGTTTGCAAGCATCCAACCCAAAATATCCCACCCTCTCCCTTTAAACCCACTCCCCCTTAACACATGAACCCACTGTCTGACGACTGCCGGGAGGACGAAAGTAAAGTAGCCCATCCAATAATTGCATTCGGTCCAAATGCCGTCCAATCATTGCTTTTGATCTGAATGCAATGGTTGGTCGTGTTAATTACAGTCCTGCGATGGCCACATATATTGAATGAATTTTATTTTACTGTCAGAGCATTTGAATCATTGATTGTTATCCGGATGTGAAGTTTATTTCAACAAACATGACAAAGAGTGCTTCTCAGTGCTTCTGACAAAGAGTGCTTCTCAAAAAAAAAAAAAACAATAAACAGACTAAACTCGGTACATCAAGAGCAAGTTTGTTTTCTCTACAGACTCTTTTCTTCTATCTTGTTTACACTTCCAGTCATCCAAGTGATGAGAAGGAGTACAGTTCCTTCTCCAGAAACCTCTCAGCAGCCAGTCTGGGTTCTCTGGTGGTGACTCACCAAAGCACCAACCATGCAGGCCAGCCAGAGCCCTCTGTCACTGAGCCCCTCATGGGTGAAAGAGGGGCCGCAGGGGCCCCCATGGACACACACATCGACGTGGAGAAGAATGAGGTCTGTTGAGTGTGGGTGTGTGTGTGTGTACAGTATGTGTCTGTGTGTGTTGCTAAACCTTCAAACTCTTCTGTGTTCCACAGAAGGATGCTCATGCTGTGTTGGGCATGCACAGGTCCAAGTCCAAGCATGAGCTCAAGCTGCTGGAGAAGATCCCTGAGAATGCAGAAGCCACTGTGGTTCTCGTGGGTACGCATTGCTATCTCATGTTTCCTTTTCAAATGAAGAATGAGTAGTCTAACCACTTTATTCGCTTGTATTGGTTTAGTGAGATGATAGCTGGATGAATGCAAGGAGCTAAAAGTTATATTGACAATCTTGTAGGGAATTTAGTTAGCTTTTCAAAATAAAGTAATGTTTAAATGATTCTAATGTTTGAGTCTTTTGAAGGATTTAGCAATGGATTTTCCTTCATTAACGAGTCCCGTAACCCTGACTTTTTTCCCATCAGGCAGCGTGGCCTTCTTACAGCAACCCTCTATGGTGTTCGTGCGCCTACAGGAGGCGGTCCTGCTGGAGTCTGTGTTGGAGGTGCCTGTTCCCGTGCGTTTCCTCTTCCTGCTGCTCGGCCCGCCCACCGCCAATATTGACTACCACCAGATTGGGCGATCCATCTCTACGTTGATGTCTGACAAGGTGACTTAACCCTTGTGTTATCTTCGGGTCATTCTGACCCATCAGTCATTGTGACCCACCGTCGTATTGCGACAGATTTACCGCATACAAAGACAAAGTGAAACATTTTTTTTTAACCGTTGGGCTGTCTCAGACCCCCCACATTGCAAAGGTTAAAAGAAAATTATTTTAATTTGTTTTTGTATTGGGTAAAATTGGGTAAACACAACGATGGTTCGTTATGAACCTTTGGGTCATGTGACCCGAAGGCAGCACGAGGGTTAAAAGCAAAGAGTTAGAAGATGTGGTGAACACAGCATAAACAAGAGCTGTAAGGGATAAACTAGTGCTTGCTAAAATTACCAAATGTACGTTCAAGTGCTTGATTTTATTAGACAGTGTAGAGGAACACAGAGAAACATCATCTATATTGGCAGACCACACATTAACATAGCTAAGCAAGAAATAACTTGATTGTTATGTTTATGCTTAACCTCTCAACTCCATCAGAACTTTCATGAGGCTGCGTATTCAGCGGATGAGCATCAGGATCTGCTAAATGCTATCAACTGCTTCCTGGACTGCAGTATTGTGCTGCCCCCATCTGAGGTGGGTGGAGAGGAGCTACTGCGCTCAGTGGCTCGCTTCCAAAGAGAGATGCTACGCAAGAGGGAAGAGCAGGATGGAAATCTACAGGCCAAAGAACCCAAGACCCATAAAGACAAAGGTGCATGAACTGTATATACATGGAATGTATAGAGTCAGACAGTCTGACGGTTGTATACAAAGTATATGGAGAAGAAAAGACAGTGTGTGTTTTCTTATTCTTACTTCTTATCAAGTTTAATGGACATAAAACAAGAGCTTCTTCACTGCCCTAAAACAAAAGTGAAACATTAAATCAAACCTTGTAACATTTAAAAGTATGGAAATGTAACAAGAATATTACCATTGATCATAAATTAACATACTATTCTGACGTTTTACATTAGCATTTTGTCAGGAGGTTCATGTTATTGAGTTGAATTGGTTACACTCACTCCTTAGTAAAAAATACTGCCCACTTGTGCAATCAAATTGACTGGAAGCTTTGCAGATAAAGCTAAACAAAAACCAAAGGTCGGCTCTTATTCACTCTTCCATCCCTCCTCCAGCTCTACAATTGCCTTTCAAGCCTGTGGATGATCCCCTCCGAAGGTCAGGGCGATTGTTTGGTGGACTGATCTGTGACGCTGCACAGCGCTACCCCAAATATGTCAGCGACTTCAAAGATGCGCTTAACCCTCAGTGCATGGCTGCGATCATCTTTATCTACTTTGCTGCCCTGTCACCTGCAATCACCTTCGGTGGACTGCTGGGTCAGTGACCATCACTCTCCAGGGGATCAAAAGACAGGGGTGGGGAGGTTTAGAGAGACAGACAGAGAGAAGAAACAAGGAAGATGTTAAAAAGGAGGGAAGTCGAATTAGTAGAGGTAAGAAAGGCAAGGACAATGAAAGGGGAAGACAAGGAAAAGTTTGAGATATTGTCTTTAGTGTAAATAACATCCAGTAGACACAAATGAAAATACAATAATAATAACAATGAACTGTGGTTCTGTAATACAATATTCCCCTTCCTTTTTGTTTAGGTGAGAAAACCGAGGGCCTCATTGGTGTGTCTGAACTGATCATTGCCACTGCCATGCAGGGGGTGGTCTTCAATCTACTGGGGGCTCAGCCTCTTCTGGTCGTGGGTTTTTCTGGTCCCCTGCTGGTCTTCGAAGAGGCCTTCTACTCTGTCAGTCACAATAAATGTCAAAACAATAGTATCCATAATTGTTGAAATGATTCAGTTATAATACTACTACTACTAATAATAAAAATACAAATGGTGATACGGTGTATTTACAAAGCCTGGTTGTATCTCAGAATTTTAAGAAACCTTTTGGTTAAAAATATAAAAATGTTGTGGAACAAAAGTACTCCAGTGCTATAATTACTGATTGACTTGTGATCTGTTTTCTGTGCAATGTCAGTTCTGCAAAGCCAACTATATGGAGTACCTGACCGGCCGTGTGTGGATCGGGTTCTGGCTGGTCCTCATTGTGGTTATCACCGTGGCCTTTGAGGGCAGTTTTCTGGTGCGCTTTGTCTCACGCTTCACCCAGGAGATCTTCTCCTTCCTCATCTCCCTCATCTTCATCTACGAGACTTTCTCTAAACTGGCCAAGGTGAGCTCAGGGCCATCTATCAATACTAGATGGGGACACTTCATGGATTGTTTTCATTATGTTTCAGCGACCATCAAAACTGAATCTGTGTTGGGTCTGTAATGCTAGCTGGTTTCTGGTCCCATTGAACATTGTAGACTGGTTAACTATACCACAGGTCTTGGGTTTATTAACTGAACAGAAACAAATACACAGGAAAATATACTGTCAACAACATTACAGATTGTTCTTATTTACAGATCACAGAGTACTTGTTTGAGGCATAGACAGGCCAAGGACGCACTAATACAGAAAACTGCAAATAAGGGTGTTGTTGGGCTAAGCTTATTTTAAATGTTTACCAGAACCCGAGGGATACATTTACCTCCACACCAAAACAATATATATATACTATTATTTGATTGGTTGCTGCACTCCAATCTCCAGACCAGATTTGTATAATAATCTATCAATAATAATCTATTGATCTATACATCTTTTCTACAAACTCAACAGATTTTTCAAGAGCATCCTCTCCAGAGCTGCTGTTCAGGTATTAACTCGACAACGTTGGCGACATGCAACACCACTGTGAATAGTGTACCTGGGCATTTTGCAGGAGAACCCAACACTGCCCTCTTGTCTCTGGTCCTCATGTCTGGAACGTTCTTCATCGCTTTCTATCTCCGCAAGTTCAAGAACAGTTCTTTCTTCCCTGGTGGGGTAAGTGTCATTGGCCTGTCAGGGAAATTATCATATGATGTTGTCTGTTGTATGTTATGCTGTATTACTGTTAATTTCTATTTAAATTGTATTATCTATTAGATATTAAAGCACTACAAAACACATTGTTTGAATAAATATGAGCATGTTTGAGATTGTATTGTATGTGTAAAAAAAAAAACATTTACTGTATCTGTACTGTAACTTTTGTATGTTGATATTTAAAATACTGTAAGTTTGTTAATTTGATTAAATTATTATGTTATCTGTCAAACATGTATTTTGTACCTCAGCTCCGCAGAATGATTGGTGATTTTGGGGTACCAATTGCAATTCTCATCATGGTGTTGGTGAACTTCAGCATTACAGACACATACACTCAGGTAAGTCACAAACAAAATTGTTAGAAACAATGCAAATCTGTAGGTTTGGTCTCTATTTAACACACATACACACCTGTATATGATTTTCACACAATCTATACTCAGACCTTTAAAATTCTTGAAATACAGACGTAGGCTAAAAAGCCACTTCCAACTAAAGATATAATGTCAAGATAAGAAATTGAAGGTGTATAGATATCAGAGATCACACATCTTGTTCTGACCCCTTGACACCTGTGCAGAAGCTGAGTGTGCCTCGAGGTCTCTCAGTGACCAGCCCACAGAAGCGAGGGTGGCTGATCCCTCCTCTGGGTTCAGACGGACAGTTCCCCGTTTGGATGATGGCCGCCAGCATCTTGCCAGCCCTGCTTGTTTTCATCCTCATCTTCATGGAGACACAGATTACTACGTGTGTGACCTTTATACCTGAACCCTTCATAATATCTCACTAATGTGTATACAGCTTTTTTTACACGTTTATGTACTTCCCAGACTTCTGGCTAACTATGTAGCTTTAGTTCTGGCATAGTACCCAGGTCAGTACAAACAAACTAAAATCTAGAAAGAAAGTGCTGTACATTTTTCTCCTCTTACTTATGCCTTCTACATCCCTCCTCTTCTTTTCACTACCTCCCTAGTATATACTGTCTGATCTCTCTGTTCCCTCTCTTCCTTTTTCTCTCAGACTGATAGTGTGTAAGAAGGAGCGCATGTTGGTAAAGGGATCTGGGTTTCATCTGGACCTCCTCATCATTGTGGCCATGGGCGGGGTCTCAGCCCTCTTCGGACTGCCCTGGTTGGCTGCCACCACAGTGCGCTCGGTTACCCACGCCAATGCCCTTACTGTCATGAGCAAGGCTGTCGCCCCTGGTGACAAGCCTCGTATCCAGGAAGTGAAGGAGCAAAGGGTGACTGGGCTTTTCGTGGCTTTGTTTGTTGGTAGGTGAGAATCTAAAAGTAAACCTGCACGTGTTTGTGTCACTTACGATTTTTATTTTTAATAGAATATGTATCTAAATAGAATTTTAGGTGCCCATATATTGTCATAATCATGACTCGTAATAATGGATTATTGAGAGTGACAGGTACAAAACTTCACATAGTCTCTTCACCTCGCCAGGTCTGTCCATAGTGATCGGAGATCTGCTGCGACAGATCCCCCTTGCTGTGCTCTTTGGGATCTTCCTCTACATGGGTGTGATGTCACTTAATGGTATCCAATTTACAGAGCGCCTGTTGCTGCTGCTAATGCCACCAAAGTACCACCCCGACCACACCTATGTCCGCAAGGTCAGTTATATTCCAACCTTCCAAGGGACACAAAATAACTTAACCTTTTTTGCCTACTCTAAAAACCTATGGCAAAAGAGAAAACTGGAGCTCTGAATGAACCCACGCTGTGTCTGGAGAGTTACCACAGTAGGTTTTTGCTCATCATATAAAGGGTTGGAGCAAATAATTCCTTTGTGTGACTTTAAACACTTCACAAATAGTGAAGAACTTCAGTTAAAAAAGATCCTCTGCATATTTTTGCAGTCGACATAGAACACAGTATGCAGAACTCAAAAACACAAAGAATTCCTCACTCTTATCAGTAGTAAATATTATTTTCAGGTATATCTATATAAGGTTAAAACATGAATGGATTGCTTTCATTTCAGGTGAAGACCCTGCGTATGCACTTGTTTACAACTATCCAGCTGATATCTTTGGCTGTGCTCTGGGCAGTCATGTCCACTGTGGCTTCCCTTGCCTTCCCTTTTGTCCTGATCCTCACAATCCCAGTCAAGATGTACCTCCTGCCTTGGATCTTCACCAAGCGTGAGATGCAGTGTGTGAGTCTCAATATAGGCACATACTCACAACCTCACTTAATCACTCAATCAGGATAGGTTTGGATATGGGTGGTCCATGAAAAGCAGAATCTGAGGCTTGAGGTTCAGTTTAACCACCTTCTGTCTCTCATTGTTCCCAGTTGGACTCAGATGATGGAGAACCAACATTTGATGAGAAGGAGGGTCAGGATGAATACACTGAGATGCACATGCCCTTATGAGCCAGCACTCTTTATGGACCCAGGCAGCCAGGCCAACATGACCAACATTATGCCAAATTCTTCAATAGTATTCTGTGATGGTTTGATAGATTTTTTGGGGGGGTTTAAAGGTACAATAGGTGAGATCTTTTCAGTTAAAGGATTATGTTTTGTCCCCTAAAAACATGTTGTTTAAGCTAATGAGGCCCTCTGAGAGTTGTTTAGCAACACAGCTAGCTCAGTGCCAGTGGAATGTAAATGTCTAATTATTGGAGTTGACCATTAGTTACCAGACAAATATGTTCCAGAAATCTGGTTCCAGCCAATCTCCTTCAGCGAGGCAGACTTTCCTCCTTGCCTTATTGTGTGAAACCACTGTCAATCAAACTCAAGCTGGAGGAAAGCACAGAAGTTCATTTGGGGGCACTGTTTCTCATATTTGAATTATCACATTATCTAGTGCAGCTTTAATTTTCAGTACCAAAATCATGTTTTTTATATTTTGCATTTTGGAGAGGGTATTGTTTTGTTTGTATTTTGGGGGGCTAATGCTGCCATAGTCCATTTTGTATGCATTGTATCTTTGGGGTATTTTAGATAGGAGTGTGACACACTGATATTGTACTATAATATGCAAGTTTTAGTTCAAATATTCCTCATTTACCAAGCACTTAATTAAACTTTTGGTAGGAAATAATTAAATACATGTATTCAATTTGCCATCATCACATGATCACGTATGGTACATGTACAATTTTGCACAATATCCATCATGCCGACTCCAATATATGCACAATTCCATCTGGTAATCAAGTAACACTCATCATGTAAGAGACCGTAGACTACTTTAAAACTAGATGTAATAATAATAAAAATAATATTTTGAATGAAGAAATGTTCTCAGTGGGACAAAATCGAAGCCCTCTTGATCATCACCATTTACCTGACCGCTCAGTGGTTAGAGCACTGGAAAGCAGAACAAGAGGTCGTAGTTTCAACTATTCCATTTACTGTAAATATCTTTGGACTGAAGTGTCTGTTAAATGACATGAATACAAACAGTTTCATTCAAATTAATAAAGGGTACAGTTACTGGTACCTGGGTCACATTTCTTCACTATGATTACCTTCAGAGATAACATAAATAATTAAGTAAACAGGGTTTGAAAAGCATAATGCAAGTAAAAATACATGTTTTTTACATTTAGAGATAAGAGTCGCTCTTCAGTGCATGCAATAAATAATTGAATTGAAAATATACATATTTTTATAGTGCCTATTTTAAAATATAAAATAGGCAGACATATTCATGTTCAAACTACACTAAGAATGTTTGGGCATATCCTTGTAATCCTAAACGTTCAGTCGACTTTGCTATATGGTTCTGACCATGTCACCTATGGTAAAATTACTTTGCCAAACTATGTAACAATCATTATTAGTCAGATACAATTAAAAGCAATGTGAAGACGATGAAGATCACAATTAACATTGTTCTCTGTTCTTTCGAATATTCCACACTTAATTACAAAGGTAGCTTTGACAAATAAAAGCCTACAAGGAGATTCTGTTTATGTTCACACCACAGTTGAATTAGAGGAGGTACCTTAGGCAGGGGGTTGGAAATCTGTATTCCTTCTCAGAATGGTCCTTTTCTATTGGCTCGTACACCGTTGGAACACTAGCAGGGCAGAAAATCCTTACTACATGGTCGTGGACGACAGACACGGGGTCAATAAGCAGGTCCAACTGCGAAGTAGTTCGACCGAAGCATGTTTTTTCTTAACAGTTCTGAACCTAATCTGTCTTCAAGCTTCAGGCTACTATCCCTATCTCGCAGGGGATCATCAGTTCAGAATGTTGCAACCTAGTCGATTTTTGTTTAATAGTGTTTAGCGTGTCAACACTGGATACTAATTGAACGATTAATGACTCGCTACAGGTTGTCTTGAAATACCCACTTTATGCGACAAATAACAACGCCATACGTTTACATTATAAATTGAAAGCTAATATTACACTTTTCATTTAATTTTGTAGCTGATTGTCGTGCGTAGCAGCCTCCACCTTTTGTCTCCTTTTTTCTCGCATCTTTTCCTTTGGAGTTCCTCCCCCTGCGGCGCTGGGCGGAGTTTCCTACCGAACTAGACGCTCCTTTTGTCGGATCCGTTTCGACTTGACTCCCCGGGGTTGACGGCTTAAAAAATACACTTTAACCAACCAAAAATTATTACCGCGAATACTTATTAGAGTCATACCAACGCTGGTGTCAAACTGTCACAGAAGGTGAGTGTTTGTTTGTCTTTGGAAGAAGATATAAGCCATTTTCAAATCGTTCCTCCCCGAGTCTTTGTAACACTCATGGCGGCTGTTCAGTGTGAGCTCTTGGGCGAGAGCAAGTAGACGAGCCCGCTTTCGAATGCAACCTAGCATATTTCAGCTATTTAAGTAGTTAAATACCTTATTTCTTGTCAATTGTATAATTTTATTTAGCGATAACCTCATACGAATAAAGCCATTTTTGATTAATCTCACGTTTTTGTTAAATCAAGACAGCTAAATACTGCGATTCCGTGACAAAATACACGTGCAAGCTAGCATACACATAGACTAGACTGATAATTTGACATTGCACTTGGGTTTCGTGGCTGCCTTTCAAAAGCATGTCACCTTTTTGATTACATTTTATTTTTAAAAAACATGTTGATGTAGCTAAAATTCGTGCAGCGGATTCTACGTTTAATGTCCTGCCGGAATTAGGGCGCCATTACGGGGTAGCTAACAAATAGCCTACCGCTCAGTAACCACACTAAACTTGACAAGAAAGTAACTAGCTCGGACAATGCTATTAAGACCATTATTTCTATCCAAATGGGATATTGTGCACTGTACGTTTATATAGTTTAGGTTTGTTATTTCAGACAAATTAACTTATATTTGGGTCGTAGTCAACTACCTACTAAAACAAGTTGTTTGGTTATGAAAACTTTGTCATGCACATTATATCGTCGATGAGTGTAGTAAATAAAGCTTAGTTGAGGATTCCCAAGTTTGACCTTGTGAGCGGGCCATAATGACACTTTATGCTACACCGAGAAAGCAGCGCCTCGGTCGGATGCACAGCTGCGCCACCGCTCGGGCGAGGCGGACGGGGAAGGCGCGCAGTTTCTGGCAGCTCTAGTCAGCCGCGCGCCACGGAATGTGTAATCCGTTCCCAACATTAGAGGATCCAATTTTCCCTGGGACGACCGCATGGCATATTTCTGTTTAGGCGGAACTTTAACCTACTTCTAGTGAGGGCCATACGCTTCTTTAGCATATTAGGATATGACAATTTCTAATTTGCACATCATTTTTGGGGGCTTTCGTTTCAAAAGCTTGGAGCCTACCTTGATGTAGCCTGCTACGTAATAGCAAAACAACAATAGCGACCATCGATAAGCAGTCGCGGTGCTCCCGACTAGTTTAAACCCGTATTGCAAGTGTAACCGAGGCTAAGATTAAACTCGTGGCTCACACTACCCATGTCCAGGGTTGTGACACTTACTGGGGCCAAGGGCTACACGTTAAGATCCCCATTACAAGGTGATAAGTGTTATAATTGAAAGCCTGCATATCAGTGGCAGCCTTTGCTAAAAGCCTACATAGAAAGCATTTGTCAACCCACGCCACAGCGTTACACAAACAAGCAATATGGACCCCCATACCTGATCATTCAACGCGAGTTCAGTGACACACTGACACAGCAAGCATTAGTTGGAGTACACCAACACGATCAACAGCCATTCTGCAAATAGCACATCATTCAAGCAGCATAGTAGCAGTACCATAGTAACCATAAGAGTAAACTGTATTTGACTTCATATTGGAATCAAAATAAATGTTTTTGACTCAATGACATCGATTAAGTCCAACGAACTGTCTTATCAGAGTAAGATGATTAAAATTCTGATCTATTAAGGTTCAGGCAGTTTAAAATGGTGTCATTGGTGACGTTAAGGGGAAGTAATGTAGCCTATATATGTCCCCAGGGCAATATCTACTTATATACTTTTGAAGATCTTTCTCCTATAGAGATGGTTCACTGTTCCTGACTCATAAGTTTTGTCATCCAGATCATTATAGTATCTCAATTGCATTTTGTGGCAAGGGTCTTGCGAGAGATGCCCAATATTTCATAACTTCCCTCTGAATGTAAGAACAGTCCGAGACAGCAAGCAAACCACTCTTTAAAGATGTACTTACCAGTAGCCCTGCTTCCCAGCAAGCAAAGATTTAGTAGTTCGGAAAATGTAATTCTCAAAACTCAGGAACTTTTTAACATTTACATTTTCAAACAATGCCTGAGGAATCTGACCCAGAGTCTTTCACGGTGGCATGAAATGTGATATGTCATTTTGTGGCAAGGGAGTGACGGTTGTGTGGTTTCAGCCAGCTAGAGTCGGATAGTTGACCTGCACCGAGACGCTGCACCATGAACGGCAGCAGCAGCGCCGTGTCCTCGGCCTCCCAGGCTAGCCGGATAAAGACGGAGCCAGGTGAGCTGTGGACTACGGTACCACGTCGTCACTCACAAACGGCTGTCTGTATTTAATGTGGTATCCCCACCACAATGATCTAGGTGTTAGAGCAACAGCAATTATTCATTCCACAAATTACTCAGTTAACCCTCGTGCTGCCTTCGGGTCACATGACCCAAAGGTTCATAACGAATCATCGTTGTGTTTACCCAATTTTACCCAATACAAAAACAAATTAAAATAATTTTCTTTTAACCTTTGCAATGTGGGGGGTCTGAGACAGCCCAACGGTTAAAAGAAAATGCTTCACTTTGTCTTTGTATGCGGTAAATCTGTCGCAATACGACGGTGGGTCACAATGACTGATGGGTCAGAATGACCCGAAGATAACACAAGGGTTAAAGGAAAGGTGTCAACAGTGATTGCCGTAAACATGACTAGTTTTACTGTCTTTTGTATTTTCTATGTGGAAAGATACCCACATACAAATATACCCACAATCCAACATGCTGTCATAATTTGGGGTGGTGGTTATGTCTTTTCTGTTTGTCTGTGCTTATGTGTTTTTTCTGTACCTATGTGCTTGTGTATGTTTTCTATTAATGTTTTAAATGCCATCAACCTGCAAGGGACTGCAGATGAAAATGAGCATGTGTGGCTAAATTGAGCATTTTAGTTCTCTGTAAACAATTTTTGTAATGGAAGACCATTACACCATGTTTAACAGGCTCTCACACAGTCTTGTCCTGAAAGCATGTACTTAACCAGACAATAGGTTACACACTGGAGATCATATATACTCCTATAGATGCTTCAGTCTTGGGAACCCACAACCCCCCCAATCTTTCACACGTGGGATTGTGTATGTCTAAGAAAGACTGCCAATGAAAGTTGAGCTATGTTCTGACTGACCACCCTTCACTATGGGACTCGAGTATATTGGAATGTAGCCTGAATATCAAACATGATTGTTATTCAGGATTTTTACTGCAGACTTGTTTGGAGGGCTCAAGTGCACCTCTATGACTCACTCTTCTCGTGTAGAGAAAGAAAAGTCCGGGGGTGGTATAGATTTTTTTGTTTTTTATCCAATTGAGCAAGATTTGGGCTGAATGTCCTAAAGTTTGAACTTCACTTTAGATGGTTACTTGAGGTCAAGATCATTGTTATGTTTATTATAAACTAAATTGATTTGTACATGGTATGTGTGTGTTTTGTGTACTCATGTGTCTGCATATTGTGTGTGTGTTTACGTGCCAGATGAGTGGAGTAAGGAAGAGTGTCTTACTCTGTTGGAGAGGATCCGTAGCTTGCTGCCTGATTTGGATGGCATGAAGTACAAGACCACAGAGTCCCATTTTGACTGGGAGAAGGTCTGCTTTGGTGGTTTCACTAGTGACATGTGCAAACAAAAGTGGCAAAAGGTGTCAACAGAGGTAAACTAGAAGAAGTAATGTATATGTCACTACTGATGTTACAGGGAGGAAAAAAAGAGGAAGGGGAGAAAAAGCCCAAACTTTTTATTTATTGTTGGAACGTGTTTTTTTGTGTTCAGGTGCGCAAATATCGGACCATGACCGAGCTCATTGTTGATGCAATTGAGTATGTAAAGAACCCTTACAAAGGGAAGAAATTGAAGGTAATGAATACGAATTTCAAATGGTCATATCACATTGGCGTGTGCTCTTACAATTTGGTAACCTAGTTCTTCTGATGAAAGTATATAGAAGTGTTGCAGTGAACACAGTTGCAAATGTATTTTTGAAGTTGTCCAATGAACATCTGAATGACAACTGATGCTTTCCAACACCTCTAGACGCACCCTGACTTCCCAAAGAAGCCCCTCACGCCATATTTCCGTTTCTTCATGGAGAAACGAGCCAAGTATGCAAAGATTCACCCAGAGATGAGCAACTTGGACCTGACCAAAATTCTTTCGAAGAAATACAAGGAGCTCCCAGAGAAGAAAAAGGTTTGGCTTGACTAATTCTTTCTGATGTATTGTTACATCTATAGCCAGTATGTAAAGATTGATTTGGATTATTTATGATGCATATGTGGTGTAGAAATTGCTCCCCACCTATACTTTCAGTTTAATTTAAAGTATGTCTAGATCTGTATGGAGGAGTCAGCAGGCTCTAAATGAGCAGCAAAGCAAGCCTGATGTTACAGATAGTGATACTATACCTGGTTTGTTTCATCTTTTATAAATGTAACGTATTATTTGTTCCCAACAGCAAAAATACATTACAGAATTTCAAAGAGAGAAGGAGTCCTTTGAGAAGAATATGGCACGTTTTAAGTAAGAATTATTTTAAATATTTTTTTAAATTCATTTATATCAATAACAACAAATATGGGTCTCAAAGGAAGCATATGTCACTCTGACCGTCAGAGAGGACCATCCAGAGTTGATAGAAGAGAGAAAGAAATCAGACCTCCCCGAGAAGCCCAAAACACCCCAGCAACTGTGGTACAACCATGAAAAGAAAACCTACATGAAGCTACACCCAGAGGTAAGTTTTGCCTGAGGAAAAAAAGGGTCTTGCTTGATTTACTTAACCCTCGTGCTGCCTTCGGGTCACATGACCCAAAGGTTCATAACGAACCATCGTTGTGTTTACCCAATTTTACCCAATACAAAAACAAATAAAAATAATTTTCTTTTAACCATTCCAATGTGGGGGGTCTGAGACAGCCCGACAGTTAAAAGAAAATGCTTCACTTTGTTTTTGTATGAGGTAAATTTGTCACAATACGACGGTGGGTCACAATGACTGATGGGTCAGAATGACCCGAAGATAACACAAGGGTTAAAGGCAGAGCAGCCTTTACATATCAATACCATTTTAGTTCACCCTTTTACCGTAGAGAAAAAAACACATGGACACAAATCACAGCAAATTCTCTAATCATGGACTTGACTATCCTTGACCGCCTCTCCCTGACCCTTTATAAGAAAATGTCCATTTGAATCAGCTAAAGTAATGAATGATAATAATTAACAGTCCTCTGGGCTTGCCAGGTGAGCCAGAAGGAGCTCAAGGAAGCACTGAGACGACAGTGGTCCCAGCTCTCAGACAAGAAGAGACTTAAATGGATCAGCAAGGCCCTGGAACTACAGAAAGACTATGAGGTAAGGACTAAAATATTCAAACATATACATAAAAAGATGAAAAACAATACAGATGGCTATAGCAGTCCTGGGTCAATACAGACATGAATCAGTGTTAAACACTCCAGTCCATAAGTATTTGGACAGTGACACTGTTTTTTCTTTAGACTGTGTACTCCAGCATATTAGGTTGAATGTAATAAAACATAATTCAGGACATTACTGTGCCGACCGATTTGCAGGAAAACTGTTAGCTGGCCAACCTGCTTAACTTGATAGCCAAAAGCATTGGTAGAACAATTTAGTAAGATTGCTCAGCCTTAATATTCTTTTTGGTTACTGTGCCTCTGGTCAGGGTGTCTCTGACCCAACCTCTGTCTGTCTCTGCAGGGGAGCATGAGATCCTATCATTTAGCTCACCCAGAAGTAAATTCAGACGAGCATGTTAAGTCCGTCCTCACCAAAGCAGAGCGCCAGCTCAAGGACAAGTTTGACGGCAGACCCACTAAACCTCCACCGTAAGTCTTGGTGCTAAATATGCAGATGGATCACCGTGGTTGTGGAGTGATTAAATTGTCAGCAATACAAATAATGAATGTCCCGGTGCTATTAACACATGATTGGATTATGAAAACCAACTTGGTTGTCCAATCGGATCCCACCATACATATAAGTGCTGTTGTTGAATACCATAGTGACCGTAGCTCATTTTGAATCCGTAGGAATGGCTACTCCTTGTACTGCGCTGAGCTAATGGTGAACATGAAGGATGTTCCCAGCACTGAGCGCATGGTGCTGTGCAGCAAGCAATGGAAGATGATGACGCAAAAAGAGAAAGATATGTTTCAGAAGCGCTGTGAACAGGTCAGACTTAACAAGTTTTGCATTCTTAAATCTTGTAAGTTCTTGGGTTGACTTCCATGACTGAATATGATAATACTGAAAAACTATATTTACCCCCACCCCACCACTGTTTGCCTACAGAAAAAGAAGCAGTATGACATTGACCTGCAGAGATTTCTAGAAGTTAGTAGAAGAATTAATACATTTCTGGCAAAAAATATTAGATTTAAATATACATACATATACCTTCAGTACATGAGGGTAAATGTTGCTGCTTCCACAGAGTCTCCCAGAGGAAGAGAGGGACCGAGTACTAACAGAGGAGAAGCTGGGGGGGTCACGGTTGGGTATGGGGGCTGCGGGCAGCCCTCACAGAGCCAAATCCCCCTCCTCCAAGGTGGGTCTCAAAAAAGTCCAGGTATGTCAAGCTCTTCAGTCTTTGGGAATGTTGGGTTCTAAGGCAAGCAATGTCACATTGCGTAAAAGGGATCAGTCAACTGTGGATGCTTAGTTTTCAGCTGTCTAGAAATATAAAGTGTTTCCTCTTGGTACAATGCAAGCTGAGCTGTCACTAGACCTACCAGGAAATGTTAATGCTTGTCACCTGCTCTGCAACCAACATGCAGAGATGGTCAACATTATTCTTTGCGGATGATTCTCTCTTTGTAGGAGCGTTGTCCTGAGCTGGAGACGTGGGCACATGCTGCTGTGCCAAACAAACGGGACAGCAAGAAAAGAACTAAACTCCCAGAGACACCCAAGACGGCCGAGGAGATGTGGCAGCAGAGTGTAATCGGAGACTACATGGCAAAGTATAGGGTGAGAGGGTGTGAGATTCGGAAACCGACAGGGCTCAATACAACTTTAGAATCGCCCTGCTATATCTTCATTTTATTTGAGCACTTCACTTCAGTTGCCAACACCGTCAAGGGGGTGAGAAGATAACCAGCACACAAAAAGAAATAGCCGTAAGCCTTTTTCGGTTGTCCATCTGAGCGCTTACGTTTCCCCTGTTTGATACAGAGCGACAGGAAGAAGGCTCAGAGTGCCATGGAGGCAGCCTGGAAGGCTATGGAGAAGAAGGAGAAGATCCCATGGATCAAGAAGGCGGCTGAGGACCAGAAGCGATACGAGGTTCAGTACCGGCCCGTGGTCAGTGACCAGACGTTTTGACCACTGTCTTCTCCAGTGTGCTGAAGAAATGTCAAAATGTTGGTCGCCTGTCCCTTCCTCCTCCCACTCGCACCGCCCCTTGGCCATCCTCCTCTCGACGCTCTCTCTCCCTCCCCCTCCCTTGGATGCATTTCCCTCCCACTTTTCTCCTGCGTCTGTTTCCAACCATTGCACCACGTCTTGACATTATCTGGGTACACGCTAGTTTGTTGTATCTGTATGTGATACAAGTATGTTCAACTGTTCATGTATTAAGGGATTTGTCTGTATCACTTGCAGTGTCATTAACCTCATGCATTGTGACGTGTGTGTGTGGTGTGTGTGTGTGTGCTTCTACTGTGTCAGTCCCATAAATACATTGTTGTACCCCCAGAGGGAGCTGTTGGAGATGAGGACGCCCCCGCCTGGACAAGGACAGAGGAAACCGAAATTTGACGGGGAGCCCAAGAAGCCACCAGTGTAAGTGAACAAACATACTTTACCACTTTGGCTGTTAATTATTCACTCTCACAAAGTTGTTTCCCCCTTTTTGTCTCATACATAACAACTTACCCATGTCTTTTGTTTTCGAACAGCTTTTACTTTCTCACTACTCCAGTGTGTTTGGCCCTCCAGTGTAAACAGTCTAGCCTTCAACAAATTGTAGCCATAAATGAGTGTACTTCAGCGTAAAGGGACGTTGTTTCTGGACTCATCTCTGCTCCTCCCCTGTAGGAGTGGCTACCAGATGTTCTCTCAGGAGCTGCTGACCAATGGAGAACTCAACCACTTCAGCTTGAAGGAACGCATGGTGGAGATCGGAAAACGCTGGCACAAGCTCAGCCAGAGCCAGAAGGACAAGTACAAGAAGTTGGTGGAGGAGCAGCAGATTGAGTACAAGGCTGAGCTGGAAGCCTGGGTCAAGGTAGGCCAGATATTGACCTACACATCAAAATATCAACTCACTTTTCACCTTGTTGTTGATCTTATGCATATCAACATTGGGTAGATGTAGAGTAAGGTGAGAAGGATGTTAAAGGCCAAATACAATTAGCAGCTCGGTTTGTCAGACAAAATAAAGACTCTTGAAAAGGAATGAAATTAATTGAGGTTAGGGTCCTGTTTATTTGAACTAGAATGTGACTGTTTCCATTTCCCCATGTTAGTTCATTTATGCCTTTTTATTCTGGTTCGTCCCTTAGTCTCTCTCTCCTAATGAACGGGCAGTTTATAAAGAGTTCTCCACCACGGTGAGTAACTGTGCACTCTCCTCACAATATGGCCACATTTAACCTTGTAGTTGTGTTCAGACCCCCGGCAATAATTTGTTTTATACTATTTATATAAGTAGTTGTGACCAAACATTACAACATTGCTGATACTGTATGACAAATTCCTCTTTACTGTTCCAGTTCTATGTTAACATACCATGATGAGTAGGGCAACCACACCCATACTGTGTGGAGGGTGGATTGTTTCATGCGTTATGCATATTTAACATTCTGTGTATGTGCCAGTCCTCCCCAGTTAAACAAGGTTAACCTAAATGTTGCAACAATAGCTTTGTTAATGACAATTGCTCAACTGACATTTTACACTCAGTAAACAAGTCAATAGTGTACGCAAATGTTCTCCAGGGATTATGATCACCTACTGTACGTGTAAATGCATTACTTAGAATTGACAGTGCCTGTAAGATTGTCCAAAGTGAAATGGTGAAACTGTATGACTTAGTAGTTTTGAAGGGAGTACGTTTAGTATTATTTGTAAACGTATAGTTATCACAGACCAAGGTAAAAGGAAGAACCCCCCAGGCTTCTATACAGCCCTCTTCCTACCCAACGTTTTTTATCCTGTGTTCATGTAGAAACGACGGACCACGACCAAAGCACGGGGACCAAGCGCCAAGATCCGTGTGACTGCCAAGGGGAAGGCGGTAGGTGCCAGAGCTGCAGCAACGGGGGTCGGGGTGGGCAAGCGGGCCATGGCGTACCGGGCCAAGGTAATAAACTGCTCATGCCGAGGCTCATTCTCTCATACACATGCACCCGTAGTCCTTTCATTCTTTTCAAATTTGCCATGCATCATCCAACACACTACTATACACACACTGATCTTGGCATGGGTGGCGCATGTGTAGATGATCATTAGGCATGTGTTCTTGGTGCTTGATGAAGGTTAGAAAACTCTGGATTGTGAAGTAGGACAGATTAAGTTACATATGGGCTCAGACCAATGCAACACACACACGTTTGACGAAAATGGGTGACCCTGTGATTTCCAGCAGGACTCATCAGACTCTGATGATGACGATAAGACTGACTCATCCGATTCTGACGACGACGATGAATCTTCAGGTAGCACCGACAGCGACGATGATGAGGCAAGTTACCTGCTGTTTTGTGGTACATTAGAAACGAGAATTTTCCTTTTTAAGAGACTTTGGTTTTTGATGATCTCAGATCATGTATGAAAAATGTTTTCTGTACTCAGAATGACGACGACGAAGATGACGACCAATCAGGAGACAGCAGTTCTTCCTCAGAGGACAGTAGTGATTCGGAGTCTGACTAGCCCTTGCCTGCACAAAGAGGAGGGGCTGTGCGGGACACGCCTCCTCGCAACTCATTTGTCCCGTCTTGACCAGAAGGTGGCGGTGACGTACCAGTGCTGGCCCGTGGGCTCTTCTCCCCCCCATTCCGACTAGAAGGAAACGCAGGGGGAAGGGGGGGAACAGAGGTGGAGGGAGATGGGAGATAGCAGCAAGTTTCTCCTCCTGATGACCCAGAGACTAAATCATTGACGGGACAATGTCTTGACTTTAAAAGGGGCTTAGTTACCCGTGTGTTCTAATGCATACATTTTTTTATGCCTTTATATAGGTGTAATTAAAAACGTGTTTTTTTGTTTTTTTTTTACACTTAAAAAAAAAAAAAAAAAAGGACATTTCGGAAGCAGTTAAAGCTTTTTGAATTTTTGGAACAATTGGTTTATACAGAGTTAGGCTGGAAAAGGCCGTATTGAGGTGTTCACTGCCGTTTTTTTGTCCTTTGTTCTTGCTGATAGCCAGCACAGAGGAAGGACTGTTGCTGCTTTCCCTCCATTTGAACATCTGACCCTCAATAATAAAAATGCACTTTTCTCTTGTATTCTCCCTGTGTGGTTTCTTTTTAGGCCTCACTGAAATGACTGGAAAACTGACATATTGAAATGTCTTTAAAACAAATCTTCAACCCCCACACATATTTGGTTGAGGTCCTTGTCACTGCAATAACTGCTGCCTTTTGCAGTATGTACCAGTTTGAGTGTTGCATGTTTATCCACAAATCTATCATTACCCTTTTAATAATCCCAAATGAGATCATCAGGCTTGACACATAGATACTGAGACCATAATATAAACAACAAAGTCTTATTCCTCTTTAAATTTTATATAGACATTTCAATATATAAACAAGCTCTCCCACCCTTTACCCAGACATCTGTACACTTGCCCAACCTCTGAACCAGAGGAGTGAGACCAATTGTAATAAATAATTTGACACCTATGTGAACCACCTTTGTGTAGTACATTTATAGTGCTTTCTGTTCACAGGGCACCGCAAAGGCTTTTAGAATGCTATAGCCATTTTCAAGAGCCAATAGCTACTTAAACAAATGTAACACATTCACAATATTTTACTCACAGGTTGTTCAGGGTGGTAGCTTCACCATGTCTCCATTTCTCTCCTTGACCATGGGCTACACAGAAGACTTGCAGTATGCACTAAGCAAAGCAAATGCATTTAATAACAATGGAGGTGAATGAGACTGTCCCAAAACTCACCTTTGCTATGTGTGACACAACCTCTGGGGTGACCAAAGTAGACCTGGCCAAGTAAAATAAATACATTTGGGGGAACCCTGGTTGATGAGACCTGCAACTCTGCCTCGTACCACCTCAACAGCCCCAGCTCAAACAGTTCACCATCATACAGAGTAGAGAGCTTATAATAAACATGTCCTATTAGATTTCTGATGCAATCACCCAGCACACAAATCAGCCCCTTCAGCAGCGCAGTAAACAATCCCAAATTCTTCTTGGACACAGATACTTTCTAAATAAAGAT
The DNA here is from genome assembly GCF_963692335.1 of Osmerus eperlanus. NCBI lineage: Eukaryota > Metazoa > Chordata > Actinopteri > Osmeriformes > Osmeridae > Osmerus > Osmerus eperlanus. The sequence continues at coordinate 5,319,083 of NC_085033.1, forward strand.
GTCACCTGAGGACTTTTGGTGCCATGAGAGAAGCAGTGGGAGTGGACAGTGGAACTCCTTATATATGACACAGCAAAACAAAAACTGGGTAAAAGATCAATTGAGTAGCTCTTGCTTTACCAGTGCGGCATGTAACCTTATAAAAAATATATGCTTTTAAAGTATCACTTTACCCACATCCATTTCATCCAACCACTGATTTTGTCCACCGTCTTTCATCAACACTTCAGTGTTCCGATAGGTTTAAAATAATCTCAATAATTTGTTACTTAAAAAAAGAAAAACATTATCTGCATATTATACCTTGTCCCCTTCTTCCAGAATATGCTGCTGATCCAGAAGGGACGTTGCAAAGTAGGATCAAAGTCATCCTGCTAATTTTTCAAAATACATAAAACAAATCAAAACAGTTGACTACTTAACACGTCCCACCCATATTTAAGTTTAGCTTCCTGTACATTACACAAAACCAAGAGCTGTATGTGATGATTTACTAAGTAATTCAACTCAAAAAATCTTTTTTACAACCGGTCTAGTTACCTGTCCCTGAAACCTTTTTACGCTGTACCTGACCCAAACACTGATGTCCCCAACGTGCATGACAGTGGAAATTTATGATACAAAAAGAGACAAATGTCCCCAAAATTCCATATTCAGTATCTTAAACCCTATTGTAACACCAATCCAAAATCAAATCATTCCTATAAGAAATGTTCTTAATAAAATCTAATGAGGATCTGCTACAAGTTTTTTTTTTGGTTGACTTTTGAAAGACACTGGGCAATGGTGATAAGGTATATTATGAAAAGTACTATTGTGGCAATAACATTGATTTACACATGTATGACAACATGCTACTAAACATATCAAGTGGAAAGTAACTATTTTTGGCATGATTTTAGTGCCATTTGGATAAATCTAAGTTTTAATTTAGTTAAAACAGTATTCCTCCCAGAAAAACATGTTTTTCCCCAATCCAACAAACACCCACTACACAATCACTCACACAAACAAGCAAGCACACAGTGAGTCATGTTGTCATAAGGGGATTTCCAGGAGTTTTTTGTTGAGGTACTGCTTCACCTCCTCTATACCATTAAGCTTCTCCAGCTCATGATAGGGCAGCTAGGGAAGACAAAAGAACACAACGTAACACAAATGGGTGTCGATGGAACACTTCAAGAAACTCTTAAAAACCTGTTCAATGGCCGTTTGACATTGAAATCTGAATTTCATTATGCTAAAAGTGAAAGGGTGTTTGTTGCTAGAATCTAGTTGTTCGAGGGCCAGAACTCACCTGTAGGATGATGTATCCTAGTAGGTTTAAGTGACGATCTCTCATGGCCCGTGAGCCCACCAAAACATCAGAGTTATGGCAGTAGTGCCATTTATCATTCACAGACATGATGACCCTGAAGAACACAAATGATATTTTAAAGTCCATTAACTCAACTGTCCAAAAGATTTAGGGTGTAAGCTACGAAGTAGGCTAGACAGAATCATTAAATAGGTATTAAGACGTATTGAACTTTGCTCAAGGAGATTATCGCCGAACGGAATTGAGTGTGAAACTGTAAATAAACGTACAAAAAACACATCACTTTAACCTTTTCAAGTTGGAAAGCACATACTGACCTCTTGACCTGCCTCTGGTCTCCAGCTGCCCTCTCTTCATCAGTCCGGTTAGCAGGATGAAGATGAAGTGGTGAGGTGGGCACTACATCCCCTTTCCCCCCTTCCGGATACGTCACCTCATCATAAAAGGCTGGTAGCTCACAGTCTGGCCTCTGGCTCCCTGGAATGACTGTCCGAGGCCCTCCATCATCCTCCAGTATCTTCCCTATGGAGAACTGGAAGAGGGAGTCTGAAGAGGAGGGTCCCCCGGTCCCAGAAACAACTGTCTGGGCTAATCCATCAGAGGGTGGGCTGCTCAGTGTGGAGCTATCCTGGCTTTCCAAAGAGTGCTCCTTGGCCAGGCTCGAGTAGTAGTCAGGCGTAGGCACGTAGTAGGGGTTGTAGTCCAGCGGCCCACCATTGGAGCCCACACTTGAGGCAGATGTGGCCGGGGCTCCTGCAGCAGTCCGCATGTGGTGGGACAAAAAGGCCACCGACTCGGGCCCTCCGCCAAGGACGTCCGTCGTGGGCCGCTGGTCACAAGACTCTTCTAACGAAGCAAAGGGGGAGAACTTCTGAAAGTCGGAGGAGAGGGCCGCCACAGAACCGGTCCCCTCTAGAGCCTTCGGCACGCCGCTAATTGTGGAAAGGCAGCCTGTGGAGACCACCCCCAAAGAGGCCACAGATGTCCTGATTGGGAGAACCCTCCCAGAACCGTCAATCCACAGCAAAAAGTCTACAGAGGAATAGAGATAAAACAGACACTGGTAAGATAATCCATTATAACTGTCATGTACAGTTTGCCTCAAGTTATACATCTGAGGTACAATGACAACTTTTTGACACCTTAACAACAGTACAGATGGCAGATAACAGTACAGAATAGCGTGTCAGGGATCTTTATGTACATCTCTGAGATATTTCCCCATACCTGTGTAATATCCTGGGGGCAGCACTTCATCCTGTTTGTAGCCATGCTCTCCCACTAGCTGTCGCAGGGCTTCTGCAACAAGACCCTTGTAACTGACGAGACACATAAACAAACTGATTAACAACTCTATTTTGGAAATGTTGCTTAAGTAAGTTTTATATATTTAGTATATATGCCATTGCCAACCATCAAGTATATTGACTGAGGAGACCTTTCAGCTTTTTTCAGCACCTTCAAAAACAATGTTTAAACCCCTATTTTTCTATCTAATGTGAAAGTGTTCAAGTGCAAGAGATACATTTCGATTTTTGGGATAATTTAATTGAAAAGTGAACTTTAAAGGGCAATGCCGTTTCCATTTCCATGAATTACGACTCGGCAACAAGCATGTCTGCCATGTACAGAGGCCCTGCAACCACGGTCCCTGGTCCCCCCCCCACAGTACCTGTATTTGCGGTTGACCTCGTCTGCGGTCAGAGCGTGGTCGAACATGAGCACCTTGTGCGTGTCTTGCAGTCTGGGTCCAGTGTAGTCCTGGTACTCCAGCTCCACCGCTGCATCCAGCAGGGACAGGTAGCGGCAAACAATGAGAGCGTAAGGGCTGTCTACAAAAAAACAGAGGTAACACTAAAAGTTTAAGAAAGAAGATACTTTTTTTTTTTTTGTCTTGAAAGGAAATTTGCCTTGGATTCATACGGTGCCTGCAATGAAAATACAAATAACATATTTCATACATATGATACATACACAGGCTGTCACCCATATAAACGCAAGCACATAATACCTTCAAGACATGCTCAGACTGCTGTAGGTTTCCAAGCAGGATTGCTGGAACATAATTGGCTGTAACGTAGCGGACCGCTCCAAACATTTGTAATGGACATTCCGTGGGCACTGAACTGTCTGTTGCTAAACAACTCTCAGAGGACCTCATTAGTTTACACAACATGTTCATAGGGGACAAAAGGTTTATTCTTACCTATTGTACTTTTAATGTGTCGTTATTCTAGTTTAATAAGTGCCAAATCAAGAGCATGCTTAGCTAACAAGTCTTACTGATGGACTGCAGGTTGTTTACATCACATGCAGCTTGTTGAGTTTGTGCATGTCTCTGTACTTTTAAGTACTCATATTTAGGTGCTCCTTGTACTCACTTGTGACGTTGCTGATGAAGGCTGTGGAAAAAACCCTGTGTAGGACCAGGCCAGGGAAGTGGCCCAGCTGAAACAGAGACATAAGGATGTTGACAGTGGCCAGAGGTGAACTCAGAGCTTTCAGTTCAAGCACCACCTCCAGCTTGGAGAAGAACTGGGCCTCATTGGATGGCCGGTAGCTCATTCGACTGAAGGGGAACACCAGCTTCTGGATAACCTGGAGGGAGAATTAAACATTTTGGGGAGGATGTTCCAAGAGTCTTTGTGCAACAAGAAGACTTTGTGCTGCCCTTCCTCACAAGCTCAGCATTTTACTATTGCCTTTTCTTCTTTTTCTACATACCATCTCTACCAGCCACATAAAAAAAACTACTTTAGGTCTCCAACAAAATACAAGTCTCCACATTTACACACTGCCTCATCTACCCTTGCAATGGTACTGCTGCTAAAACATCTCATCATTCCTATTTGAAGTCATGTGAAAAGAAGGTTGAATAAATATAGGTCACCTTGCTGTCCAGATATTCACCCTTCTTGACTAGGAAGTTGGCAATGGTGTCAAGCAGGTGAGTGTCTCTTAACCGGTGGCGGGCAACATATTTGGCAATAAGGGCCATGGTGTATGGAGTGATGCTGTCCACCTTTTTAGGAAGCTCCTCTGTTGAGTGTTAAAATAGAAAGAAGTTATGAAAAGTAGGAAAACATACATTGTGAAGGACTTTGTAAACTGACCATATGACCATTCAAAGTCATTTATGATTAAAGCATCGTCTTTAAAGGAAAGTCCAGAATGATGCATACCAGCGAGGCTGTTGATGAACCTTTCCTGTCTGTTCTGGTAGAAGAGATGGGAGCTGAAGATGAGTTCCAGGCTCTTGTTGCTGGCCTCGCGAGCGCACGCTGCCAGCATCTCATCCAGCAGTGCCATCTCCTGGTCGCGAACTCCGCTGACGCTGGCTAGGGTGTGTTTGACCAGCCGCAAGATCTTCCTATGATACAAAGGGATTGTATTGAAGCGATATTCATTGCAAATCACTTTCAGCTACTTTAGTCATCCACTTAAAACCTGCAACGGGATGTTTTTACCGTATGGGTTGCTAAATTCAAAACTAGATTACATTTGAGTACTTAATTATTAGAATTACTATACTATTTGCACGTTCACAATTGAAAGACTAACAAATACATAAAAGGTTAATCAATTGCGTTAGTATTCCAATGGGCAAGACTCCTGCATGCGTGCACAGCTCCATTTAAAAACTATGCTCGTGTTGGTCATGAACCCCCACCTGTTGACTAGCAGCTGTTCTGGGTTGGGGTGCACGGTGTCAACCTTGGTGCCTCCATTGGCAGCGTCCTGTGGGTTCAGCAAGCGCCACTTTAGGCGATAGTAAGAGAGCAGAAGAAAGAGGGTTTGTGGGTGGCGCTCTCGCTCCAGATTCTTCTCCAGGCCCACCAGGCAGGCCTCAGTAAGCGGGTGCTGGCTGCCAGGGTGAAGCTTCATGCTGGAGCTGAACACCATGGACACATCCTTCTGGTTGAACTGGTTGAGACGGGACTGGGATTCCACCTCCAGGACCTGCACTACTCGCAAATTACTGGGGAGACCTGGTGGTATAGAAGGAAATAAACTATAAATGAAATTCAAGATTATATTATAAGTAATACCATAATTACAGTTATTTAACTTATTTATTACCTAAACTTTTAAAGAGACACAATATTTTTCACCTATCATTGTACTCAATAACATTGTAACAATGATATAACCTGCATTTAAAAACTTGTGAAGTCAAACCTGTAAAATGTTTCATTAACAATGATAGTCCTAATGTAATGAACTACAAATATCACCCACACTGGGTTTGTGACCATTTCCCTCTCCTGCAAGAGAAGGTATGCCATGTTGTTTCAGTGAGGGACCTGGCTCATAGAATTTCCCCACATCAATTGATATGGCACACCAATTTGTGTATTTCCGACTATTCTGAATATGTATATATTATACACAGTATTATATCCATTAATGACTCACCAAGAGCTGCAACGGCATAAAGACAGTTGACTATGCTGAAGTTGTCAAACTTGGCACAATCGTTTACGATGGCGTCACACAGAGTCTGGAAATCTTGGTGCTCCAGGATCTGTCGTCCGTTCCTCTCCACCACCCCAGCTCCATCCCCTCCTCCCGCACTCGCACTGCCCCCTCCTGGAGAGGACGACCCAAAGGCCACCTCTGTGGCAGCTCCGCCCGTGCCTCCGCCAGTCTGCAGCAGCTGGCCAATCTTCTGCAACGCTATAGGGTAGTGGTTATGGGAGATCTTGCCTGGATTCTGGGTCACCCAGCGCAGCACCTCATCCGGCCGCCGCGAGCGCTCAATTAAGCGCTTCATGGTGAAGAAGGTGTCGTAGCTCATCTTCTCATGGATGAAGTTCCATGTCTTTTTCTTGCTGCTCATGCCGCCACTGTTGGCCCCGCCACTGCCTGTGCTGGCATAGTGGTGTAGGGGAGCGTGCTGCTGAAAGTGGGGATGCAGGGGCAAAGGGGGAGGTGGAGGAGGCGGGGCCAGGTGAGGAGGCTGCGTGTGTGGATGTGGGTGGTAATGATGCTGGTGGTGGCTGTGGAAGTGAGGCCCTCGGTGGGTATCCGGGCGGCCTTGGTAGAGAGGCGGGTATCTGGGAGGCGGAGCAGGAGCATGGAGATGGTGGTGGGCGTGGTGGTGAGGAGGCAGATGGTGATGGTGTGGGTGGTGCTGATGGTGGTTCTCCAGTATGGGAAGCCCTGCTCCAGACAGTCCTGGCCGGCGCGCTGGCTTCCCCCCAGCTCCGCCTCCTCCTCCTGCCGTGCTGTACAGGCGGGTGGCATACATGCCAGTGAGGGAGAGAGATGGGGCGCTGGGGAAGCAGGCGGGTCGCAGGTGAGGGAAGGCGAGGGGTAACAGGATGCTGCCACAGCTCAGGAGTCGCAAGCTGGAAGGCAGCCTCTGCATAGTACACCAGCCAGTCCACCTCTGAGATGCAACACACTAAACCTGCATAGGACAAAAAGGGGCGAGTGGAGAGAGAAAGGAGGTGAAGAAATGCTTGGGAAATAACTACAAATTTCTACTGAAAGAATATAATTTCATAGTAAATTCACTTCCCAGCCTAAATATTATGCATATTTTGCATGGTACAAACTGTGGCCTTAGTGACTTGTCCACAGGCTATGGGACAGGGGTTTGTATGTACAGGGCGGGGCAGAGTCAGGTGGCTGAGCGGTTAGGGAATCAGGCTAGTAATCTGAAGGTTACCAGTTCGATTCCCGGCCGAGCAAAATGATGTTGTGTCCTTGGGCAAGGCACTTCACCCTACTTGCCTCAGGGGGAATGTCCCTGTACTTACTGTAAGTCGCTCTGGATAAGAGCGTCTGCTAAATGACTAAATGTAAATGCAGAGTCTTGTTCAAAGCCAATTAGCCAGCAATGTTGGGAATATGGGACCACATTTATATATATGGGATCAACTAATTTCTGCTTGCAGTGACTTCAAAAAGTCTACCATCATCACTCTTGGTTTCCAATAAGCAGTTCAAGATATTACAAAATGACCACAAGCTGTCTCATGAGAAGGACTTAAGACTATTGTAGTGTGACCTCCAGCCTATGTGCCAAATTGTTTAGTGTGCCTTGTCAAAATAAAGAAGTTGAGAAAGACAATTGCAACAATGTTTTAAGTCATGGACCAACTAAAGACAGAAAACCCTGTCAAGTGATGCTAGGTCTGCACTTTGGTGACATCACACAATGGTGTACATTGCACATAAAAAAAGATACCTGTCACATCCCATGTAAGACAACAGATCCTACATAAGACTTCAATCTTGGTCAACAAGAATAGTATAGAGCAATTCTGGTTTGTAAAAATACAAATATGAATGATCTGGTGGAACTGGATCATACTACAATGGGGTTTCATATATACATCACCATGTCAAGAGGCAAATAAACTTGAAAAAAAAAATCGTCAATTGAGAATGGATTATTTGATAATAATCTGATTTACTAAACCTAATGCAGAACATTAGACCAGGGGATAATATGTTTTCCTGGCACTGTATTTAAATTGTAAACTTGGACCTCCAGAATATAGGTCTCATTGCCTATTAATGTTGTTATTACAGATGACTGCCTGGATGACCCGGTGTCAAAACGTGTGCTATTAAGTGGGCGCCCTAAAGTGAATAATATTCATAATTTCGGATGCTTACATTTCACACGATAGATTACAACGTTGTACCATTGAAGGATGGTTGCATCAGTAACACTAGCATGATCTGGCCTTCAATAAAAAAGTAAAATAACGAATATTTAATTGACTTGTATACTATAATAATTTGTCAGTAACGATTGAGTAGCTTGACCCCCAAAGCACTAGAGCTAAAAGTTGGCAGATACATACAAAACGATCCATGCATAGATACAAAATTGGCATAGATAGAAAAATTGCATAGATACAACCATTGCTACGCTTTATTGGAAATTATTAGACAACCGGTATGGAAGGACTGTGTACTAGGGGGCGTGCATTTGGGAATAAATCGTGACGTGCCAAGGCCAGGGCAGCTAGGTTGGTAACTTGTTAAAGACAGGCGTTGGCTGAAGTAGGAAGCTACTTAACGATAACGAGCACAGCCACTTTGCGTAGTGTTAATCCAGCAAAATGTTGCTTTCTTCCGTTTTGATTGTCATTATTTTAAAGAATTAAATGGTACCAACCATTTGGCCAAGGAAGGGCACAGACATATTTAGCTAGGCTAACGTAGATATAAAAAATTACCTAGTGATAGCTGTTATTAACATATTGTACTCACATGTCTGATGTCAGCTCAGCAGGCCAGAAAGTGGTGTCCAGGTGGCTGGAGTCACTTTAGCCAGCCGAAAGAAACCTGCTTTTCGGTGATCTTTAGACCTCAAATTATAATCTATCTTGTCTGACCCCTTAGCTAGTTAGGCTAGCTACTGTAGCTTCTAGTGAAATTGTACTAGACTCGCTCTAGCTGTCCTCTCGGCCAAGCTATCTTACTTGTAGCAGCTAGCTAGCTAGTTACTGTACTCAAGCACAGTGCTGTTACTAAATTGTCACTCATTGGCATGTTTTTTATCCAAAGTAAAGTCTACAGCTTGATTGTCTTTGCACGCCAAGAGGTTCATTCCTAGTTGTTAACTGACAGCATTTCTTCAAAAGTAGTATCGTTCGATCCCCCGTCCTTACCTCTCCGCATCCGACATTTCCCTTTCTCAGTGGTTTTTTCATGTCTATTGCTGGGGGAAAAGAAACGTTGAAAGTGCATCACCGCCACCTACTGCCTAGGAGCGAAAGAGGGTACGTTCTATGATGAATCCTGACATGAACCAATAAGTGTGTTTCAGTCTCAGACTTGTTTTTACACAACTGAGGAATGATTCAAAGAAGCCCCTCGACATGACCTCGCTCTGAGTCTGACCTGTATGCTAAGGCTTTAGAGTGAGATATAGGATTTTTTTCAAATATTTTTGGAAATGATGATCATCATGATGTTGTCCTTGGAAGAAATGTAATACTAGTAAATGAAAATATTGAACGGTATACTGTCCTGCATACTATGCCAAAAAAGATGCACTAGTTTGACCACCAATTTATTTGGTGAGGATGACGGAACATATGCTACAATATTCATCCTTAATTGCAATTTTGTACGTATTATTATCCTTGACATCAGATTATTCTTGGTGCTCCCTGCCAATAGACCCATAACACAATTGTTCCTCAGATAGCCTACACTTTGCAGCAGTCTTATAATCAGACACATGATCCTTTAATTATCGGAGACTGGTCTGCATCTTTAATGCAAATGATCCATGATGACGGGTTTTGTAATGCTCTGCCTAGGGCCAATCCAGCAAAGAAGTAAACTAGCTACGTAATTCAGGAGATTTAGACGACTGCAAAGATGGCGTGTGTATGGTGTTGTTATGGAATGGGATAGTTCATCAGAAGTCCTGTCCTTATGTTTTGATGAACGTTTAGAACTTCTGTTGACGTTAGCTACTAATATTAGCTACGGTCAGAATGGCATATGGATACCTTCGCTTGTCAAGAGGTTGCAGGAATCTTTTCAAAGTTCTGCTGCCTCAAAACGTAACAAGCAATGCCCGACTGGTAAGTTGCACTGGAGTCTGGTCTTATCTGACAGCACCCACACTAGCCTAACGCGTTAGCATATGCCTGCTGACCAGTACTTTGCTTCCTCGCAGTATGCTATTGACATTTGGCTGGTGAATGGATCAATACAACTAGCCAGGATGAAGCTGATTCTGAATCTTAAACATGACTTTATTACACGTAAAATTCAAGTCATGTCTGCTAGTATCACATCACCACCAAGGCAGAGCTAGCAACATGCCTTTTCAGGCCTGCATGAATGACTTTGAGGACGACGTTCCTGTTGGATAATACACAGCACAATACATAACATCAGCATATATATATATATATACGTTATTTAACCAGTGTCTAGCTAATGTTAGACTTGATTTTCTTTCCCTAAAACCACCTCCACTAGCTTGCTCGCTTTCTAAAAGGGTGGGTTAATGTGACCGAATGTGATCCGGAACGATTAGCCATGTACAGCTTGCAGAAGAGACTTGAGTGCAATATCGAAAGTCTATTTGGCAAGTTATAGTTGTCATTGTGTACCTCGTGAGGAGGATATGAAACAGGAAAACTTGAGTATTGTTGTTGTGCAGCTCGTTTTTTAGGTCGTTTTGTGGTCGTGTGCTTGTCAGCTTCTCCCAACGATTTGGAGGAGTCTGCCAGACTGCAGGATGTCTTAGTTCTAGCATGGGTCACACAAGGCAATAAGGATGACAAATTACTCAAATTTCATATAGCTTCTAGGCCATGTTACGAAAATGTAAAAATTAACCTTAAATGACCCCATTCTTTACAATACTCCACTATTGGTAAACCCAGCTTGTCATATGAGTTTCTTTATCCACTTTTAGTCTAGTTTTAATAAAAGTGCGAAACGTATTGAACTCTATGTATCTGGGTTTTTTTTCTGTCCAGAAATGTCTTATTAATATAGCCTAATAATCTTCACTGAGACAATACACATACAATATCGGATTAGCTATATTGTGCTGAAAAGTGTATTGGGATCTTGAAAAGTTAAGATTTGAGACTATATTTGATATTTTTATTTGGCTTACATTTTCTTAATTTCAGTGGTTGTCTGGAAATGTCCCTGCAGCAATGATTCTCATCTTAGACTACTCTGTCAACCACTGAGTTGATATTAAATAGTAAAAATGTAGTAGCCTACTTCTAACAAATATGTTTGATACTATTTGATCCTTCCAATAGGTCTCAAGCTATGCTGATGCCCAAATAGCAATCGAAAGAGGGTCTATACTTGCCAAGGTCTTGGGTGCCTATCAAAGCCTTTGCTCCAAACCCCCCAAAGGTATGGATTTGTTTTAACACTTTTTAGTTTAGCATCTTGTCTAAGGATGCACTAATGTAAAAATTATTGGTCAGCAGTACTGACATCCATATTAATACATTTATATAAGATGATGCCTATATTTTGTTTTTGGCTGTATGCACCCGTTTACATCAGTTTGCCCTTTTACTTTTGTATTAGGCTATTCATTCGACTGAACACAAGTCAATCGCACAACTACAAAGTGCACACCTTAACCATTAACTTATAACATCTGACAAGATCACTGTTTTGCCTATAGATCTCATGTATCTCATGTATTCCCATACATGAGAGAGTTGATGCTGATTTTATAGTCAATCGCTCAATAACGTACTGTATAAACCCCAATACAACTCAATGATGCAACCCCATTAATTTGGGCAATATGGTGCAAGATCATGTAAATGAACAGAATAGCCATCTGCTTATTTATAAGTTTATTCTTCTGAGTAGGAATCCATCTAATTGTGAATGACAACAGTTTGGCAACGCACCGTGCTAGCTCACACAAAAGCCAAATCATTTGATAAACATAGCCTAAATAAAGATAGAATATTAACTCTAATGAACAAAGTCAATAGCCAACCACTCAATTTTCACTGAATCCTAGTGGAGACTGTCTGCTCTGACCAACATCACTGATTATTTTGATTCCTAATGTCCAGGTAATATAACATTATAGTTTGTGCCATTTCTTATTACTTTTTGTCTTAGGTTTTGAAAAGTACTTTCCTGAAGCTAAGAATGGTCCAAAGAGTAGCGAACCTAACACATCCAGTGGAAATACACCCAAAGGTAATTTTGCTTGGAAGTTGCAATACAAAACAAAATTTGTTCCATTCCATATGCTTTAAAATGTATATTGCACAATGAACTTAATTCGGTGACATTGTTCAATTTTACTTAGAGGCTGAGCCAGCCAATGGACAGAAAGCCACTGAAAAATCTGTTGGAGGAGGAGCTGGTGGTGGGGGAGGAGCTGGTGGTGGAGGAGGAACTGGTGGTGGGGGAGGAGCTGGTGGTGGGGGAGGAGCTGGTGGGGGGGGAGGAGGTGCCTCAGGTGGAGGAGGAAAGAGAGGAGGCCGAAAGGAGGAATCTACTTGGTATAGCCGGCTTCAGAAGGTAAGAAATTAAACCAAAATGTAATGGTTGGAAAAAAAATCAAATAAATGGTATCTCTTAACCGGTAGGCATTGTCCATTCTCCTTTTCTCTTAAACCAACATCCACAGGGTGATGTGCCGTGGGATGACAAAGATTTCCGTATGTATTTCCTGGGTGGGACAGTCTTTTGGACAGTTGTCACATACTACTTATTTTTTCGTGATGGGGGAAGAGAAGTTACTTGGAAAGACTTTGTCAATAATTACCTCTCAAAAGGAGTGGTAAGTATTTAGATTTTATGTTATTATGGCAGTATTAAGTGGTGTGGGAAACTACAGTATGGTCAGATATCTAGCGGGGTGTCGATATGGTAGTAGGCCTGAGCCATCAGTGTACATTTGATAGTCATTGTAGCAAAAATGAAGAATATATTCATATATAATAGTAAATTAGTATAAATATGTTATTTCTTTACCACTTGGATAGCTCTGCAGTGATAAGTGCTACAGAGTAAAAATGTACTACAATAATGAACTGCTGCTCTGAATTAGAATTAATAAGTAAATAAACAACCACACAGAAAGCAAAAAAGGCTTCTCTGGTCCTCCTGTTTGTATGTATGTTTGTGTGCCACACTCAAATTGACTGGTAAAATGTGTCATTGTGAAACCGAACATTTATAGTCCCCCAAACCTGCTGTGGAACTGAAAAATTTAGCCACCATGTAAGCATCAGGTCATTCTTTCCACAGGTGGATCGGTTGGAGGTTGTAAATAAGCGCTATGTAAAAGTGGTGTTTTCTCCCGGGAAGACTCCTGTTGATGGAGTAAGGTTTCCTTTTAGAAAATTTATTAAAACCAAAATTGAATCATTTATAAAAATAAAATGTGTATGGAGGTCCCAGTGACAGTTTTTTTTATTCAAGCAGACAATAACACGTCAAAAACATTGTCTAATTTGTTTTCTGTGCCCAGCAATATGTATGGTTCAATATCGGCAGCGTAGATACATTTGAGCGTAATCTGGAGACTTCACAGTATGAGATGGGAATTGAGGGTGAGAATCGCCTGCCAGTGGTCTACTCCACAGAGAGTGACGGGTAAGATTGGGAATGTGGTGGGTTATCATTTTTATCCGGGATTAATACATTTTGTATTCAAATTTGGCAAACAAAATGTCCATACCTACCTTGTATTACATGTTACTTGTATCTCTGTTGAAAAATCAACCTTCTTCTCTCTACCATCAGCTCCTTCCTTCTGAGCATGCTCCCAACCGTGCTCATCATTGGCTTCCTGCTCCTCATGCTACGACGGGGGCCTGCTGGGACGGGCAGACCGGGCCGAGGCATGGGCGGTCTCTTTAGTGTCAGCGAGACCACTGCCAAGGTGATCAAGGATGAGATCGACATCAAATTCAAAGATGTGGCCGGCTGTGAGGAGGCCAAGCTGGAAATCATGGAGTTTGTGAACTTCTTGAAGAACCCCAAGCAGTACCAGGATCTGGGTGCAAAAATTCCCAAAGTGAGTTTAAAGATCAGAGCAAGCTTTGTTTTTTGTTTTTTATTGCATATTTGTCTGAAAACCTGAATGTTCTGCTACTTCTTTTGTCTTTCTATGAAGGGCTTTTCTAGAATTTTTTTTTTTTTCTTTTTTTTTTTTTCCAATAGCCCTACCACTTAAAAATGGCATCTAATCCAGAGGTTGAATAGTAGTGTATTTTTTAGCTTTTCTGTTTAGACTTTATTTCACCATATCTTGGTGAGAAAGAAAGTTTGTGCAAACTTGGGATGGTGTCAAGCTCTTCACTTGTGTCTCCCCCCAGGGTGCCATTCTGACAGGACCACCTGGGACAGGGAAGACCCTCCTCGCCAAGGCCACTGCTGGAGAGGCCAACGTCCCTTTCATCACCGTCAATGGCTCAGAGTTCCTAGAGATGTTTGTTGGCGTAGGCCCTGCCAGGGTAAGCAAACAACTCCAAACAAATAATTAGGCGCACATGAATGAAAAAACATGACCAAAACTAAAAGTCAAAACAGATATGAGAGTCAACTGCTATTAGGGTAGTGATGAGCTAATGTCTATTCAAGTTTTAACAGAGAATAGTTTCTTTCTGTAATGTCCAATACATCATTAGATTTTCTATATCATAGAGTCTGTAATACAGAGTTCGGAATATACAGACCTAAAGTAGGTTATTATAGCACATCTCAAGTTGGAACTACTGAACCTGTTAAAAGGAACACATATGGGGTCTGTCCCATTGTTTACCTAGCAATCACAAATGTTTCTGAATGTCAAACTAATAATCAAAATAAAAACGGATTGTTCCTACTTCGTCTATCACTGGGTGATGAGTAGACTTATCATAGGTTCAAAACCAAATGGCATTTTACTATACTATTATATTCAATTTAATATCACTCTGTGTGTTTTTTAAGGAAGTATTTTACTGTTTTTAGTGCCTTTAGCTTTAATGTCAAAGCACATTACTATTTGGTTTGCAGACTGTCCATCGTTTCGTGCACCAGGTATATTGTTTGCAGAGGGTCTTTGCCTTGTGGTGCAAATCATTGCTGCCTAACACTTTATATCATCTTTTTATCTGTAGGTCAGAGACCTGTTTGTCTTGGCCCGCAAAAATGCCCCTTGCATCCTCTTCATTGATGAAATTGATGCTGTGGGACGCAAGCGTGGAAGAGGGAACTTTGGAGGCCAGAGCGAGCAGGAGAACACACTGAACCAGCTGCTGGTGGAGATGGATGGTATGTACTACAGCTTCATAAGCAACGTTTGACACAAATGAAGAGCATGGTTTAATAGTGAGACATATTGTCAGAGATTAATTTAACAATTTATGGTTGTGTTGGCTGCTACTCTTTTATTGCTCCTTAATAAATATTAAAAAGTAGAACTAAATCAATAGTTAGTTTGTTTCGTTTTTTTCATGTTAATGAAATCTTAAATTAATTATTCACTTTACATATGCCACCTGTAATCAAACATTTGTATTGGAAACAACTGCAATATTTCCTTTAATTCTTCTCCAGGGTTCAACACTGCAACCAATGTGGTGGTACTAGCTGGCACCAACCGACCTGATATTTTAGACCCTGCACTGATGAGACCTGGACGCTTTGACAGGCAGATTTACATTGGTACACACATCACAGTTCTATATCTACATTATTGTCCTCCATTGTTCAGTCTGATTACAAGTCAAAGTTAACATCATCTAAACAACTATCTCATAACTTTAAGAAGGCTTTAAAAGTGAAAAGATTATCAACCAATCTGTTTGTTCTGTCTCAAACAATACTATCTATGCAAGTCTCTATGAGTACAAGGATACCAAGGGATATTGATTTCTGAACCCTGACACAAAAGAATCTACATCTCTTAAACTTCTTACATCATTGTGTAATGGCTCAAATCCATTTCTTATCTTAAAATCCTGCTGTGTCTTGATCATTGATACTCTGGGTAAATTCCCTATGGGGCTTTGCAGAGTTTCTTACACACAAATACCATATACTAAGAGGCCTTCTTGATGATCAGATATCCACAGATACCACATACAGTCGTGTTGTCTTTTTATGTCTATTACTTATAGTCATACTTGTAACATACATTTTTAGGTCCTCATGTTTGGAGAATGAAAATAACTAAGGTGATGAATATTTTCTCCAGGTCCCCCTGACATCAAGGGTAGAGCCTCCATATTTAAAGTGCACCTGAGGCCCCTAAAACTGGATCCAGAGATGGACAAAGAAGCTCTGGCCAGAAAAATGGCTGCCCTAACTCCTGGCTTCTCTGGTATGCATACACAGCTACCATCTTCAAATGTGACACCATTGAATTTGAGGTTTCCCATGGTTTCCCATGGTTTCCCATGGTTTCCCATATTTCATCAGGTGCTGACATTGCTAATGTGTGCAACGAAGCTGCTCTCATCGCCGCTCGCCACCTGTCTGAAGCCATCAATCACAAGCATTTCGAGCAGGCCATTGAACGTGTGATCGGAGGTGAGCATGAGCTACAACCAGTCACAATTAAACCATCCTTTCACGGCAAGGATCTGTGGTAGGATGTCTTTCCACACACACACTGTTCATGGCTCTTGAACATCTAGGTCTTGAGAAGAAGACCCAGGTCTTACAGCCAGAAGAGAAGAAGACGGTGGCCTACCACGAGGCAGGCCACGCCGTGGCCGGGTGGTACCTGGAGCATGCAGACCCTCTACTCAAGGTAGGCCACTCAGGCCCAGGCATTCAGTTGACTTGGAATCATATATACTTCCTGGTTCTCTTAAACTGACCAAATCATAGGCATTTCCATTGGCAATATTAGATTTGTACATCATACAGTGACGGTAAAAGTGAAATATTTTGTGGAGTAGAATAAGTGTTAGAGGTGTTAAATGCTTTGGATGCAGTGACTGCCCGACAGCTGTGTTTCTCATGGTGTCACATGGCCCTCTTGTGATCAGTAAATGGATTCCCGTGAAAAGCAGCACATGAGGACAGTGTGAGACTAACTCTCAGCCCTGGTGCACAATGCTGGAGAGAGCTGAATACTGCAGTCCAATGGACGCAGCTGTGAGCACGCATCCTGCTTCCTCCCTGTCTCCAAAGACAAATGGAATGTAACAAACAAATACAGCTGCCTCGGAAAATAGCTGTGAAGTCAATTCAACAAATACTTACTGTGCCATGCAACGTTTATTTGGCATGGATGAGAATACCGCAGAAACGGTCCCCACTACGGCCACAATGTACCCAGGGTCTGGCTCGTGGACCTAACCTTTTTATGTCATTGTGACTTGTGTGAGTTGTTGTTTTTCCCAGGTGTCTATCATTCCCAGAGGGAAAGGTTTAGGTTATGCACAGTACCTGCCTAAGGAGCAGTACCTGTATACCAAGGAGCAGCTGCTGGACAGGATGTGTATGACACTGGGTGGGCGTGTGTCTGAGGAGATCTTCTTTGGCCGCATCACCACAGGGGCCCAGGACGACCTGCGGAAGGTCACCCAAAGTGCCTATGCTCAGGTCTGTAATGTGTACAGACTGTCATCCTTTATCTCTATGTTCCATAGCAGACCTAGAAATGTTCACAGTTTACAGTTAAACTTCACTATTAAAATATGCACTTTCTCTTTCTTCATATTTTGGAATTATAAAGCAACACAACGTGAAACATCTCCGTTTTGACCTGTCTACACAGATTGTGCAGTTTGGCATGAACGCGAAGGTTGGCCACCTGTCTTTTGACCTGCCCCGGCAGGGTGAGATGGTCTTGGAGAAGCCATACAGTGAAGCCACGGCGCGTCTGATCGACTCTGAGGTGCGCTCGCTCATCAACGAGGCCTACGAGCGCACGATGCAGATTCTGTCTGAGAAAAAGACAGACGTGGAGAAGGTAATGAAAAAGAGGGATCGGTGACTGTTCCACTCTTTATGTGTTCACACACACATACAAAGACAATACTGATCCATACCATTTCCTACCCCTAGGTGGCACTACGTCTGCTTGATAAGGAGGTTCTGAACAAAGATGACATGGTTGAGTTGCTGGGGCCTCGTCCATTTGCTGAGAAATCCACCTACGAGGAGTTTGTGGAGGGAACGGGGGGTATGGATGAAGACACTTCCCTCCCAGAGGGCCTCAAGGACTGGAACAGGGAGCGCAACAAAGACAAAGAGGAGAGCACAGAGGAGCAGGTGGCACGACAGATCTCCGGAGGGATGCCCTTCTAGACTTCCTGGACTCTTGGAGGGTTATGGTGTGGCAAAATGGAAAGCGGGAGACATGGTAGATTGAATCATCAGGCAGACCTCAACATGGCCAGTCTTGATGGTTTCCAGTGTTCTGGATCTATTTCAAGGATGCTGAATCAGGACTCTGAATGTGACAACGTTGAATGCCTGCCTCTTCTACCTGGGTCATATTGTCAAAATATGTCCCTGGGTGCTATCAAGCATCCTGGTGGGGAGGTCCTTAAACACCTAATGAGAAAAAAATATATAAAATACATCCAGTTTAGTACTGGTACTTGTTAGGATGTAGGGCAAGAACGTTTTTTCTTTATAAATAATGCAAAGGATTTCCTACTAAGAAAGGATGATGTAGCTTGATGACCTCGTTAAAATGAAAAAGAAATTGAAATGAAATCCACAGTTATTTGTTTGAACTCCATCAGTCTTATCAATAAACCGTCTAAAGAATATCAGGAAATTTCAATATACAAAATTGCTAATCAGCTAAAATGTATCCCATTACATTACTATAAAAAAAGTGATTTACCTGTAACACTTTTCTTCAGTGACTGCTTCTTGACATGCAGGCTTGCTTGGGTATCGATTACATAAAGTCAGTTATTAAGTCAGCACAATAATGTAATATATTACAATAGCTAAATAATATTTTTGGACATAAGTTGTTATTTATTCATTTGCAAGATTCTCTGAGAAAAAAAAGCTCATGTTGCTCATTCACCTTAAGGTCAACCATTGATTTAAGTTATGTTATTTTATTTCATTTTGGTGTGCTCTGTTCAAATCTGTTTCCTAAAAGATGGTTTTCCTACAGTGGGGGCAAGGGGCTAGATGGTTATGCTCTGACTGTTATTCCGTTTAAGAACAGGTGACAAGCTATATCTGCACACTGCCATCTTTTACATTTGGGGTGTGTTTTACAAGAACACTTCCTCCTGATATTTTACTGCCTTCACTGTTACCAGGGGCAGGCTTCCTTCTCTTCTATTGGACACAGTTGATTTAGCTTGATGTGTAAATGCAGCCATCATTTTTTCCTGCTTGTTCATTAACATTCATTTCCTACCACAAAATATTTGAAAAGAGAAAAGGAAAGGAGAGTATTGGGAGAAAAAAAACAAGCAACCAAGGACACCATAAAGAGATGACACCCTCTCCCATGACGCTCCATTATGGTGCTATTCAAACATTCAAATTACGCATCTGAAACAGGTAGGATACTGTGTACAAAATTAAATATGTGGCATATGAAATTCCTATGAACGGATTCTCGCACAATGTGGATGGCACCATGTAAGGCGAGTGCAGAAGGTCTTTTAAGTTGTATTTCTGTCAGCATCTAAACATGTATAGGACAGTAGTTCCACTTGGCATCTTACTAGAACAAACTTTTCATTTGCACAAATAAAACAAAACAAACCAGGAAAAGGCTATTTAAGAGGAATTTAAAACTAAATAGAAAATGCTTGTGAAAACAATGTAGAGCACTGACTGAAGAAATTAAGAAATTAAATTGGTTGTTTCTATCCACATCTCGTACCGTCTGTTATAAAAATGCTAAATACTGTTCAATACTGTACAAAAATCACTGATTAATCCACTTATTAAAGTAATTTTGTTTATACAATCAGTAGGCTACATTGGTCAGAAATAATATACTTTTGTGTAGATTAAGAAATATCAGTTAATGCTCTCCCCCCTTTACATTATTTCCTTATTGGTAGGAGAAGAGTGGTTGTTACTTGATGGATGATATGCTTGAGGTTATGGGGTTGGAACAAAAATATACAATCATATCCTTCATGGTACAATTTCTCTCATCCTCCAGAATGGGACAGCAGATAACATGAATATGCTTCATGACAGAAAAGGCAATGTAAAATCACTGATTGTATTTGAATACTAAATTATTTGTATTCCTCATCTTTTTCAATTGAACTACCGTAGTCTTGAACACCATGACCACATTCATACAGCAACAAAGGTGTTGTTGTGTTGTGAAGCTGCTGCCACATTAAACATTTTAGCCTCCAATGATTCAAACCAACAATAGATGCTTTATCCTTATTTACAGTTTAATTAAAACATCCCAATAGTTACAAAAACTTAATTTTTTTACTGCCAAGACACACTAATTGAGTGAATGAAAGGCTGAAGAGTACCAGAACTAGTTCCAGTATCAGAATGCTTTAGCTGCTGGAGAAATACTGTCAATCATGTATTATCCCTTAAATTACTCAAATTGTTGTTCACTAATATCATTGGTAGAGCTTTAAGTGTGTGCTGTTCCACAGCTTATCTGGATATCACTAATAATAAAAAGCAGTCTAATGATTGCATTTCTGTAGCACATTCGCTCTGTAGGACTTGTGATGTAACGTGGAATTTGTTCAGTTGTGATAATGATCCATTGGTTTTTAAACTTGAAATATATTTCAATCTAAACCAATCAAAGTTGAGTTTGATTTATTTAATAACAGAAAAGTAGATCACTTCCTGCACTGACTATACTATACAGTACTATAACAGGTGTTTGTCCTATTGCCTATCGCTCCTCCTTGTTTGCCAGAAGTCCTCAAATTACCCTGAGTAGTGGAAACATGACGTACAAAAAACACACCAGTGCTTGGACACTAAAAGAGTCTGGAGGAAACCATTTCAACAGTGGAGAAAAAACAGTGTGTTTGACAGTCAAGGCACTGTTATAATATAGCAGATACTTTTGTCACGAGCGGTTTGCAGTAGAGTGAACATATACAGTTGAGTTTTTGAATTTATCTCTTAAGGAAATTACTGTATGAAGTGAGCAAAGGGGTTCCTTGTCAATGCTGATTCACTTGTCTGTGTACATGTTTGAAACAAACTCACAGTGAATCACCCCCTCATGTTACCTGCCATCTGCCATGTTGCTATGGCAACTATGTTTGGGATATAGCTGTGAAAGCAGTTTTTATAGAGATCCCTCAGTGACAATTCTTTCGGTGTGTATTCATAATCGTTCTCTGATATTTTCATTACGTTAAACGACTGTGGCAGCTGAGTTATAAAGTACTATTTTGTGGAATGTTGGGTGCTTAGATGTAGCTGAATTCTTCTTGAGACACATTACCTGGCCACATCTCCTTATTTAACCTTGTGTCGCAGGAAATACAAGAACCCAGCAGGATTGTGGGATTGGATGGCCTGAGTTGTGCACCCCGGCATTACATCATTCAGATGTGTCATAAATCACTGTTGTGGAGCCCACTCAAGCTGTGTATAAATATAAGGTCAGCTTGCTTGAAAAACACGTGTCGGCACTGCGAGCTGTTTTATCTCATGACTCAACTACACGGGGAGAAATAAGACTAATTAGTTGCAGATGGAGCATTTACTCTATTTTATTACAGTTGCATAGCATTGTGAGTATTTCATTGTATAACATTGTATTCAATCAATCAATCAGATTACATTATGTAGGGTTACATGGTTTACCGGGTTCAAATACATGAACAGATGGATCTGCAGTTGTCAGAAGCTACAAAAAGTGCGACAATGCCTAGAGAGAGTACTGAATGCTGTCTTGTACTTTGAATGCTATCTTGTGAAGGTTTAAATTAGTTTTGATTGAACTGTTCTCCATACCAAACATAAGCAAGCATTGCTCCAGAAACGCACCCTCTAGTCTTGGTTCTTGTGGGAATGGCTTTAACATTCAGGAATCACATACCGCGGGTCTCAAAGATGAGGTTATCTAGTGTCAGGAATTGATGGAGAAACACCTGTTATTGTACTATACTCCTAGTACAAAAACATACAAATAATTACATATTATTTAACCCTTGTGCTGCCTTCGGGTCACATGACCCAAAGGTTCATAACGAACCACCGTTGTGTTTACCAAATTTTACCCAATACAAAAACAAATAATTTTTCTTTTAACCTTCACAATGTGGGGGGTCTGAGACAGCCCGACGGTTAAAAGAAAATGCTTCACTTTGTTTTTGTATGAGGTAAAGTTGTCGCAATACGACGGTGGGTCACAATGACTGATGGGTCAGAATGACCCGAAAATAACACGAGGGTTAAGCAATTTGATGCAAACGGATAACTAGACCAAACACTGTCATGGGAAGAGAAACATATTGTACTCTTAAGACTAACGTGAGAGCAAAAGAAAAAAGTGAACTCTGCCAGTGCAAATACTGTCCTTCCCTCAAACACGCAGAGCCACCTACCCAAACATGCCGATTCATCTACCACTTCTCTACTTCTCTTCCCCTGCACCCCCCCCCTCCAGATAAGAGTGAGTCACAGGGAAGGTGGGTGGGAAGGCAGGGAGTACCTGCTTTGGCTCAACTCAACACACCACCCCCTGTGAGGGAAGAAATCCTGCACCACCAGAGACCAGTGACACATCCATCGATGTGGATTCAAGTTAAATAAATCATTAAAACGTGCTTAAAAGAGCTATGTTAGGTCTAATATGATTAGCATAGCTGGTCTACAAGGGACGTTGTGTGAGCTGGAGTTAAGACACCAATATTTCTCAATTATATTCATTAAAACTCAGGGTATTTCTCACCAAGCAGATCAATGCCATCAGGAACACAAGTGTCTTTGAATCAGAAAAAATTGGACTGCGGTAGAAAAAACTGAATGGGATGGAAAGCAAAGGAGCTTAACTGAAAACACTTCCTGGCAGCCTGATGCATCCATTTGTCACTATTCTGTAGTTAACCTTGACAGATATCAAATGCATTCATCATTCTCTGTACTTTCCATACACAAATAGGCAAGTAGGTTGTAGCAGACATGCCAAAAGAATAGTTTAAAACATGCGCTGATATTGTATCTGTATTTAATACCTTTTGTCCTTGTACATTACATACTACACATCTGTGTACTTTGTATCAAAAGCTCTGTCAAGCACAGCTGCATTTGTCCGCTCTATAGGAAAGATGCCGTAAGTAGAAGGTGAAACTCGAGGGTAATCTTCAGGAATCTTCTGTCTACTGTACAGGTTTCTAAAGATGTGAAGAAGCAAAGAAGACTAACTGGCTGCTTGGACATACAAGTTCCAACAACTTCTCCAGTACCTCTTTCATATGTGTATATATGGGAGTCAGGTGGCTGAGCGGGTAGGGAATCGGGCTAGTAATCAGAAGGTTGCTGGTTCGATTCCCTGGCCGTGCCAAATGACGTGTCCTTGGGCAAGGCACTTCACCCTACATGCCTCGGGGGAATGTCCCTGTACTTATTGTAAGACGCTCTGGATAAGAGCGTCTGACTAAATGTAAATGTATATACTGTAGATGCTTTTTGGTCATATTATCTTTAATGACTTAAACACATCAAACAAGCAAACTTTTAGTGTCCTACATGTAAAACAAAACTGAAACCTTTGTATAAAAGCCATAAAAAGCTAGTAAAATGTATGCCAAGAAATCAGCAGAACTGAACCCTGGCCAGTAATGCTCACGCATTACAGACTCCAGAATGAACACGTGAAGAGAGTGTAGTTTGGAAGTGGGATGTGTGACTGTGTCTCCAGCAGTTGTCGTTCCAAAATAGCCTTTAATGGCACATGCATCTTATCATGGAGCTAGGTGGGTTTGAGCAGTGTAATCATGAATATTTCATGAGCCGTTATCAGACAGTGAGTAATGTAGACTTAAATGTCCTCTGAAGTGTTGGCTTATAAAATGGGTTTAATAGAATTTATATCATTTCATATCAACCTAAAATCACTGACACATTCAGGGATGAGACATTGGTGTGAACAGGTCTACTTGTCTTCTTAAAAGCAGACGTGCAGCACACTAGGAGGCCTCTATGTGAAGGTGAAAATTACATGAAATTTCTATAGCTGTCAATCCTTCATTCTTGATGTGAATGCATATAAACATGAGGGTGTAAAATTCTTGACAAAGAATCAGTAGCAGTCACTGTGGAGCTGTTATGGTAGTTAGGAGTGGTATAAATATGTTTAAAAATGAAACTATTGTACAATTGCTCATGTGGTCTTGACATGAAGTGGCGTCTGAACTGGGTTCAAAAGGGACCCTTATGGTTCGCCATCTGTTTACGTTATTATCACCATGACTTTACCATTTGAAAGTACAGTTCACATGAGACATAAGAAGGACTTAATTTCAGTCATAAAAAACAATGGGTGGACAGCTTGCACATCCGTGAAGTCTACAATCTCTCTTTGTGTCTTTGACTCACATACCCACAAAATATGATCCTATTTTGATGGCTGACTGATGATAGGCTGGGTTTGTCTCTTGGAAACAAATTACAAAGACAGCAGGCCAGATAAAGTTGAGTTCACATCTGGAATAAGCACAAATACACACACACACACATTTCTGTGACACACAGAAGGTAACAATTCACAATGCCAGACAATGTCATGGCCATCTCAGTCGCTAGAGGGCCTCTGACTAGGGTTATTCATTAACATGTTTATTTGCAAAGAAAAATAACACTTTTGACTAATAACATACCAGTTATTACACCCACATGCTGGATTCTTTATTAGACCATCTCCTCACCTAAAGCTGGACCTTGGAAATTGTTTGCCCTTCTGGTGGAGTGTTTTAGTCAGACAAGATGAATGTATAACTCCCTTTATCCCTTTCAGCTTGAATTTATCTCAATGATCTAAGCCTTGTTATCTATGGAGGCTGATGCAGATTTGACTGGTGGAGACCTCCTTTTTCCTTAAATCCCTATCATTTTATCTGGACAGGAAATGCTTCTGTCCCTTACTCTTGTAACAATCACTTGTGTTCAGCATCGTGTCTAAACTAGTGTAATTACAGTAAGTATCAAACATTTAATGACATTGTGGTGGATGAAGATATGGTGAATCTTAGGGGGGGGCATCGACTACTACTCCCCGTCCTATTTTATGACAAAAGGCAGGAAATTCTCTTTTTACTGGACTTTTACTCATACTTTTAGAATTTAAATGTCTTTATTTTATTGCATCATTCCAAACATAATCTCAAAGTCATAACCTAACCTCCTGTATCCAAAAGGTGTGGACAGCAGAGGACAAGAAAGCCTTCACTCGGTAGTAGAGCACCAAAAGTGTTGAATTACACTGAACCAGTTTACCATAATACTTACACAGTGGATAGGCACAATACCTGTTCATCATATTACGTAGACACAACAGAGACAGAGGAAAAGACAACAAAAACACAGGGTGAAAGATGGGGCACTGGAGATAAAGAGGGGTAGATATAAAGAAAAGGAGAAAAACAAACTAAGAAGAATAAAAGATGATAACCTCAAGAGGTAAAAGCTAAACAGGGTGACTGACTCAAATGAGCAGCAATAAATGTCCTCACGTGTATCAGTAGATTGCCACCAGAGGGAGTAGTGCTGTATTCTGTGTGGTTGTAAAAGACAAAATCATCTAATATCAACAGGTTTCATCCTTCCTCGTCTGTCTGAAACCGGTTTTGGACTGCAGCGTGATGCAACACATCTCGTGAAATGTAAAGTTCAACATTGTAAGTGGGAACATTTCAAGTACAATATACTAACAGTGAAAAATACACATTGTAGACCATTCACACACGTGAAATAACTTGCACTATTTTACACCTTGTGGGTTTATTGAGATGAGGAAGATCTCTTAATGAATCTCACATCAAACCACCTCTGTCTCTTGGTAAGTCATGAGTCTGGTGTCGTTAATCCAACAAGTGTCGGTTGTGCCAAATTGAGAACTGCTGAAAGTAGATGTGCGTGAACCTGCTCCATATGTGTATCCTGTCCACACGCATGTGTGTTAGCATGTGTGCATGTGCATGTGACGGAGGGGGAAATGTGTGTATGTCAGTGTTAAGTGTGTGGTATGAATGAATCAGGGAGACTCCGTGCGTACACACTGCCTCTTCCTCCTACTCCGTCGTGACGTGCATCTGTCAGGAAACTCCACCACGATGCTCGAAAAGTCATCCGACTGCAAGGCTCGAAAAAGCTACGTGAAAAGGGAGAGACCGAGGTATGTACAAAAAATGCTTTGATTTCTGACTCTTGTGTGAGTCTTACGTGTGAATAGGAGGGGGGGGGGCTGAGGTTGGGGGGGGCTGAAGTCAGTGACTCATGCATAGTGAAACATAGTAATGGAGGTAGGCTAGCGGAGGGATAAAAGAGGCAGGGAGGTATAATTACAGTAAGAAGATAAAGAGAGACTGTTCAGAGAGAAAGAGAGGAGAGAGGACCCAGTAACCCTGCCCACTTCCACAAAGCCATTCAGCTCTGGTGCACGGAGCGCTCAGAGTCTGTGGCACATCAGCAGGACCCCACTGCAGCTCAGTAGCTCTCTCCCAACTCCCACAAGGACAGGACAATCTATCACAAAATCATTCCACTACGTCTGCAAGAAAAGAAGACCGGCTTAGTGAGACAAAACACCTGCTGTACACATCAAGAAAGGTATTTTTTGGAGGGTAACTGAAGCAAATACTAAATGAGACCTTAAATGTTCTGTATTTGTTACAAGATCAAGATTGGTATTGCTGAACTCTTCTGCAAGACCTTTTACGGAAGTATTTAACTTTTTTTAAACTTTTGAGAATCAAAACGATCTGTCCTTGATTTTTGCCCTCCTGGGCAAGAACAGTTTTCTAGTGGCAACACCTCAACACCTTGTGATTCAGCGAGGTAAGGAGAGGAGAACTTCTGTGCACTTGTCCTCTTTTGTCAACACCGTTTGTGGGTAAGAGTTGGTAAGAGAGTACGTGTGTCCTAAATCTACAACCCATGATGCCCTCGTTAGCTCTTGTGACTGGGATATTGGTACTGCTCATGGCAGCGTGGACAGGTTGGGCTTCACCGACTCCGGCAGGGTCAGTGGGTGCGGACGAGTCCATGCAGGGGCCAGCAGAGGAGATCCAGGCATCCTCCTGCCCAGCCTGTGCTCTAGCTCAAATGAAAAGGGAGTCCCCGGATTTGGTACCCAGCACTGGCACTGACTTGGGTTCAATGACGACAGGACAGACTGACATGGTGGAGGCGGTGAAGAGGCACATCTTGAACATGCTCCACTTAAGTACACGGCCCAATATCACGCACCCCGTCCCCCGGGCTGCCCTCCTTAATGCCATCAAGAAGCTCCATGTGGGCCGGGTGGGTGAAGACGGAAGCGTGCAGATCCAGGACGAGGTGGATAGATCGGACGAGGGACTACCGCCTGAGCCACCTTCTGAAATCATCACCTTTGCAGAACCAGGTGAGGTGACAACTGTGTGTGTGTGTGTTTGTGTTCAAGGGTCTGAGGGAATATTGCTCCAAATCTGTGTACCCTGTCACTTTTAGTCAAAACGTATTTTAAGTAAGTATTGAATCAAATGTATCACTACATTTTCCGTTCTTCACTTTTACAACTCATGCTAAATATTATTAATTGCACACCACACAGTCATTACTGGCAAATATTTCCTAAGCTCAAAGAAGATTAAATATCTATGAAATGTTGTTAGCCTAGTATGGATTTATATATTATGTTGATGTAAGTGGGAGGGTCTGTGCGGGCATAATGCCCTAAAGTGAAAGCTTCGATTTGAGTATATGTGCATAGACAAAAGCTAATTGTCTGGGCAATAACGAACATAATATACATTTCTGTATATCTGCTGTGAGGCTAATCCATTGGATTTAAATAGCGAATCATACCTCTTTCTAGGAAACTCCATGAGGGAGCCATAATTACTCAATGAGACCTAGTGACTAAAAGCAGGAGAAAAGACTCGCTCAATCGGACAAACAAGGCGATTGGCTGTCAGTCTCTGTGACTCCCTGCAATACACTGTGTTTCCCATTGCTGTGGGAACCCTGACAATAATTGTACAACAATGCATTCATAAGCAAGATGTGGCTTTGTCTTTGCACAAAGAAATGAATACATGAAACACATACCAGTTTTACACATCTTGTAATCTAATGTGTGTAGTCTTTGGAGACTGTTGGAAAGTGCTAGCGAGGGATACCCACCCAGTAGCAAAGGGAAGGCTGCCAACAAGACACATGTTCCCCAGCTGTGTCTCAACGCTGGTGCTTTGTGTCAGCCCAGGAAACCCCACCGTACACAAACGTAGATATAACTTAAGAGCAGCACTGCTAGTGCATGCTATGTCGCCACGGCATGCTGATTACTATTAAGATTTGTGTTGCACCATTCCATTGATCAGTTGCAATTTCAGTTGGTTACATGGGGATGAATACAGTTCTCAGTTTAAATAATTGAACTAAGTTTAATAAGTTGAAGGTATTGTACATTGTCATAATTAGAAATCCAATTTGGTACAAATTCCTGTACATGAACAGCAAGCCACCCCAAGCAGGGGGTGCATCACTCCCTGCTCTGCTGATCACAGCCATTGTATGAATCAGGCTGGAAGACCAAGCGGGTCACAAATGCATTCTTTCCTGCCTTGTTTGCTTACATAAATGTGCATAATGGCCACGGGCTATAAATAGTATATCCCTTTGAATGAAACCTTCGATTAATAAAAGGCTGCTCAAAGAGTTGCCGAAATTAGGAGGGGGTAGTGGGGTAAATTGGGGCTAGAACCAAACATACCCACAGGGCTTTTGGCCGTACATAATCACTTCATTCATCCAAATATGGGCCCCAATAATTACTTTGGGCTGTGTGTAAAGGCTATAAATGGAGAAGGGGGGTCAAGGCATTGCACAATGAGTGAGACAGACAGAGGGCAAGGGAGGAATAGAAAATGAGAGAGAGGGGTATTGGGAGACAGAAGGAGAGTGAGAGAGCGAGAGGTAAAAGGATGAGACAGAGAGATGGAGAAAATAATCTGCGTGCATCTCACAGCAACTGCTGCTGTCGTCTGACTGAATGAAGGACAAACAACAGTGTTGACAACATTCCTGTGGCTGCAGTGGGTCTCTCCCTGACACAAATGTTTGGAATGATTCAGTTTTTTTTTCCATTCTGATATTTAGTCAAATGCTTTTAGGGGCATTGCTCACATTCAAGTTTTTATAAATTCTGATTATTATAACATTTGGTGGTCCAAAATATTACTTTTTAACAAGCTCAAGACTTAGGCTCTCATGATTGTCTGTTCTTACTTCAGGTTAAATGGATAATATGGTCATCCTTAGGATTTAACTATTTTTCCAATTCCCCAAATGAACATAAAAAAATATAAGTAATAACTGCCTTTTAAAGCCTCACAAAGAACCTCTCTCGTAACATTACAATGTAAATATCTCACAAAGCAATTGGCAGGCACATTCAAGCTTATCGGAAGTCACAGACCTTTAGCAAACAACCTTTTGTAACAGTGTTGAGTTTTCAGAGTGGACTGTCCTAAGATGTGACATACCATGCAAAATCTAATTTTTTTAGCAAACATACAATCTGCATTCAGTGTAAGGTAGTTGCTCTTTATTGTCATAGCTGATAGTCAGCAACATAGTATAATATATTTGAGATAGATCAAACTGCTCTAAATAACCTGCATAACTCATTATCAAGATCATTAACCTTTACATTATTTTAAATATATATTTTTTCTTTAACAATAATGACACTGAAAAGTTGCTGCATACATACCATATGTAAAAAACAGATAGTCTGGGATTTTTTTTTGTATTGCACTTATTTCATAAATATCATTTTTTTTGTTGAGATCCAAGTGTTTAAATTAATGTGTCCTAAGGTCTTTTTTCATATATGACAGTATATACCAAGTGTTGTACTGATGTCTCAAAGGAAATACTGGGAATTCTGTTGGCTAACAGAAGTTTCTTTTTGCATGCTTAGGGGACTCTCCAACCAGTGCGACCTTTGATATATCGAAGGAAGGGGGCAGCCTGTCTGTGGTGGAGCAAGCCAATGTCTGGATCTTCCTCAAGCTGCCCAAGGGCAACCGTGGCAAGGGCAAGGTAACCATCCAGCTCCTACAACGACACCATCTAAAGGGCCCTACGTTGGGTACTACCAACTTGGCCCAAGAGGAGGAGTCTATATCTGAGAAGACAGTTGACACCCGCCGCAGTGGTTGGCATACATTACCTGTAGCTCGCAGTGTGCAAAGCCTCCTAGACAGTGGTGGCAGTGTCCTCAGCCTGCATGTGTCTTGCCCTCTGTGCGCCGAGGCCAACGCCTTGCCAATATTGGCCCCAATGATAGGCGAGCAAGGTACGGAGAAGGATCAATCACACCGACCCTTCCTCATGGTGGTGCTCCGGCCAAGCGAGGATCAACCCCACCTGCGCAACAAAAGGGCTCTTGAGTGCGACAGCAAGATCCGCATCTGCTGCAAGCGGCAATTTTACGTGAACTTCAAGGACATCGGTTGGAATGACTGGATCATTGCTCCGTCAGGTTACCATGCCAACTACTGCGAGGGCGACTGCCCAAGTCACGTGTCAAGCTTCACAGGGTCCTCACTCTCCTTCCACTCCACAGTGATCAACCACTATCGCATGCGGGGCTACACCCCCTTTCAGAACATCAAGTCCTGTTGTGTTCCTACGCGGCTACGTGCTATGTCCATGCTCTACTACAACGAAGAGCAGAAGATTATCAAAAAGGACATCCAGAACATGATTGTGGAGGAGTGTGGATGCTCATAAAAGACATGGAGGCTTGACAAGAGACTTGTGTAAACTAGTGACTTGGATGAGAAAATGGACAATCGTTGCCATTTTTCCTTTCAAAATGCTAATGCTTGTCTGTCTTCATAAATGGGATCTAAGTTGTCTGATATAAAGGTCTCTGTTTATAATATATTTTTGTTAAAGAGAGTAGAACAATGGCATTTTTCTGTAAAATTGAATTTTTGATTTGCTGCACTGCAAAGAAAACGGAGTTTATAAGGAACCTGAGAACACTATGCAACTAATCAGGTGTTATGACTTGAGGTCACGCCCCGTCCGCACCCCTCTCCACCCCCACCCCCCCCACACACGCTGAAACACACCCCTCCGAAAACCTTTTTGATACATTCAGTTTTTTTAACCTGTTTCTCTTTGTTTTTTTGTTGAGCAATACTTGAAAAATGTTTGACTAGCTACTGGAGCCAAACTCATATCTTTCTGATAAGATATATAATTATTGTCAATATTAATATTATTATCTCTTTACTATCTTGTTTTGTACATAAAATATAATGAATGTTACATTTGCACTATACCAACATTCTTGCTAGCTGTGTCATAGCTGGCACTGAGAAAAGAGGGGCTGCGTAAACCGCTGCTAAGTACATAAAGAAAAAACTTTATATTGTACAGTATGAACACAAGTACACTGACTAATACAGCTGCAGACTTACTCTCAATTAAAGTAATACCAAAGATAGGTGACCACTAGACTTCAATGTACAATTTGTAATCATTTGTAATATTAAGGTTCCTAACATCTAGCAATGAATGACAATGATTTCAGAACACCGATAACATGGGAGTCAGGTGGCTGAGTGGTGAGGGAATCGGGCTAGTAATCCGAAGGTTGCCAGTTCGATTCCCGGTCATGCCAACTGACGTTGTGTCCTTGGGCAAGGCACTTCACCCTACTTGCCTCGGGGGGAATGTCCCTGTACTTACTGTAAGTCGGATAAGAGCGTCTGCTAAATGACTAAATGTAAATGTAACATCATAACTGAAAAACAGTAAGACACCGTAACAAGTAAGAAAAACGTAAACTCACTTTTTGTGCATTTCGCAACTGCATTAAGTTGTAAAGTATGGTTATTGCTTTGTTTTACAAATCTGAACAGTGCTTGTGGATGTTTTTATATAATTTATTTGCCATCAAAATTTGCTTCATCATTAAATATGCTGTACTAATTTTGTTTAGCGTCTTCTGTTATAGCTCGGAAAAACATAGTCTCCTACTGGTTGCACAGTGTTTTAATTTTACAGTGCTTTGGTATGTTCCATTTACACGTGAGACAATGGTAATTTTAAATATATCTTTTGGGGCATTGTTCATGCTTTATTGGACCGTTTTAAAGACAGCACGCAGCTAAGGGCCAAGGCAGAACTTGAACCCAGGCCGCTGCGGTGAGATCTCAGCCTGCATGATACACGCACTTATCCTCCTGTGAGCTTGGGGCGCCCCCAGACAAAGGTAATTGGATATTAAAACATTCAGGTATACAAACCAGTTCATCTTCAGATTTGAATAAGATTGGTACCAAAAAAAAGAACAATAGTTATACTAAAACTCAATCCCATTAAAACTTTCCTAACATTTTCTCTCGGAAATCTTTCATGTTATACGAATAATAGTTTAGTGCTTTATCCAAGTGTGGAAAAAGGAAATTATATGGTTTGGTAAAGGACAAAGATTTGGTATAGGAGGAAGTAGGCCAGCTGTGGAGGCAACGTGTTTCCTGTTCCATGTGTTGCATGTGGGAACACCAGCAGTTAGAGTTTGATAGCTTTGTGAAAGTGCCAATAACAGGGAATTTGGGGAAATCCACATGTGACATCCATATGTTTTCAGACTAAAGTATAAACACAGCCTCTAGTAAGATGATTTGAATGATATATTTCTGGTCATCGATAGTTATCTACAGTATCCATCTGGCCATCTATAGTTTATCAGTACTTGAATTTGTCTGACCAAAGGAAAAAAATCTTAAACCCCAAATTACAGTAGTAATTGAAAGGGGTGCCAGAAACCGTCTTGAGCTCCAGAGTGCTGAAAGAGTGGAGGTCTATAGCTTGTTTTAGACTATTTCACCCAATCAGCTCATGTTTAGACTGGGGTGCAGGGGGCCAATCCACCCATTAGGAAATCCCCATTTAAATTAATGTCTGTTTTGCCTAGTTTTGTAAATTGTACATCTTTCAACAATTGCCATATCTACTGTACCACCATTCTACCTTAACGGTTTGTTGTAAACTTGTGTTTCTTACATAAGTTGTTGATAACAAGCCCCTTTCTCTAGTTGGTGTTTAATGTATGAAGGGTATGCACGAACAGACAGGAAGAAGGTAGAGGTAATGCCTGCACAAAGTTTGAACGTCGCAAGCAGCTAGAGATTTTTCCCAATGGCTAAAATGAATGCATGAGAAACTTCTCAAGATACATTGCCAAGTGATGCTAGTGATACAAGAGGAATCAGAGAAACAAATCGAGAGGACATACATTACACCCAAGGATATCTGACATTCAAAATCAGCAGAGCATAGAGTAGGACACACTCACAAATTATTAGGATGAATAGGCAATATGTTCACACTCTGAAATACATAATTTTAGGTAGATGTAAAAGTTTTACACTGTGCTAATCTGATCTAATTTGCAAACATTGCAACACTCTCTGTGCTTGGAGTAATGTGCAATCAATTAAACCAAGTATTTCCGACTACAGTGCTGTAACCTTCTAATAAGGCCAATGCACTTTGACTGTTTGCAGAATCCTTTCCGTATTTACTTTAATCTTAACCAGTCGCCACTTTTTTCTATCAATCTTTGTCCCCCACCCCCACCCCCCCTTCTTCAAACATTGTACCCATTTTAAAGAAAATACCACTAATGAACTTTGTCCAGTTGTGAAGTGGAGGCAAGGTCTACTCCGGTTCACTTTCAATTAAATGAGTGGGTATTGACGGTGTACGTGAGTGAAATGTGTTCCAGGTAGAACCGGACGCCATGACGTTGTACAACGGTAATGTGAGTTTTAGCAATGACCGCCAGAGGGCAACAGTGAGAATGTTTAGGTGGCAGCACCCTCACTTGCTGCAGAAATGGAGGTTATGGTTATGGAGGTTGGTGGAAACAAAGAAAGGGCATCGACTCCCATCCAGCCAACTCCACCAACTTCATGGCCAGCAGTTCCTGACTGCTGATGTCGTAGTTCTTTTCTGTAGACGAAGGTTTCAGCGAGAAGTATGCGTATGGATGTAGCTTGGCCGGGCTTGCTGTGACAATGGGATTGGACGGCTCCCACTCTGACCACAAATCCATAGTCGCGAAGTATGTCATTGTCAAAGGCCTGGAAGACTGAAGGAGTGTTTGCTAGCCCATATGGCATCACACAATATTCGTCCTGCTCATTATGAAGGTTGTCTTCCACTCATCTCTATCTAATCTGGACAAGTTTGGCTTCTGAAGTCTAATTAGGTGAACATTCTGGCGTGTCAGAGATGCTGTGGGTACCAATGGAAGAGGGTACCCTATACTTGATGACATGGTTTAGACCCTGATCATTTATCCAAGGATGAAGACCACTTCCCCTCTTTTACAAGAAAAAGAAGCTGGCCCCAGCATGGGAGGCTGGGGGTCAAGTGAGTCCATGGTCCAAGGCTTCCTGGGTGTAACTATTCATTGCCTTGGGATGTACAGTTTTACCTAATTAATATATATAATACAATTATATCCAACAAAACTAATCAGAGCAAAGCTCTGGACGGGTCACTGATATCAGACAGTGATATTTCCAACCTGGCTCATCAAGCCATACTGAAGATTGTCCCTCGCTGAGACAATAAGCATTCAATAAATGCAGTCGAATTTCTGAGCTGTAATAGAACAGAACATTTGGGCGCATGAAAATACCTTTCCAAACGGGAAGCACTCGGGGAAAAATCATCAAAAATCCAGTGCTTGGATGTTGTTGTGCACAATATTCTCATGCATAATGAATGCCACTAGACATTCTTGCCTCTATCCCTCCAAACTACGTCTGGAGTTCGAAAACCTGGCTTTGTATTGTTCTGGTGTTTTTGAGACCCAAGACTACTATGCACAGACAGCCACTGCAAAATCTTTGCACACTGTTCTACACATAGCAATTCGTTGGCGATGTTCAGCATCTCTATATATTACATTTTTGAAACTATGTCGGTGAATTTCCATCTCAGAATCATACATTTAGGTTATTTCAGTCTCTGCATAATTACTCTCTTATTTTCACACAACTCCCTTTTGTACTATCGGGCACCTGATTGGTTATAATAGGGACCCACCAAATTACTTAATTAAGCAATTATTCCACCCACATGGTGGAGCCGGTCTGTCTGCAACCACAATGGGGAGCCGGTAGTGTAAGTGTGTGACTTCCGGATTAATTGCAAGAGCAGGTTATTTTCATGTTGCGTTAGTCAATAGTGTTAGACTGGTAGCTGCTACCCAGGAGACTTTGTGGTTAGAAGTTTTTGGCCAAGGAAAAGATACAAAGGCTCGGGTAAACTAATGTCTAATGACACACTTTCCATCGCGTGTAACGTCTGTTTGCTGTTGGTCCATCCTAAGAACCAGAGGAGCACTTCGAATGTATTGTTGTATTTATTTATTACAGTGAGCTTCCTATGGCATTGGGCATGTTTTATCCAGACAACTATGTATTCTGGTGGCCATACTTTGAACATAATTAGGGTGTTCAAAGCTTCCAAAGAAATAAGTTTCAATAGTGTCCGGTTTACCACGGTCAATATTCACACTGGCTTACAACCTGCTTAGAGAATGAAAACTTAGAAACTTGTGGTCCCACCCCAACTTTTGTCAAAATAGACAGGGTATCCCCTGTTAGCCAACCACTCAGCCCACACGCACACAGACTTATTCACTTGCACACAACAGAAATCAGTGGTCCCTTTTTCTCTGCGTTTAAGAGATTACTCATGCCAAAAGAGAATTACTATATTTGGTACTGGATGCCAAGGATGCTGCAATAACAGCACATGTGAGCATTACAAAGTGTGTATGTGGGTGGTTTGTGTTACTGTACACCCCCCCCCCCCTCTCTCTCTCTCTCTCTCTCTCTCTCTCTCTCACCCTCCCTCTTTTTCTCTTCATTTTCATGTTCAGACAGGAGCATTTTACTAAAACAACTAAATGAATCTAATGCATACCATGGTGCCTGGAAAAAGCCCGGGATTCTGATCCTACTAGTATGGCTCAACTCACAGTTTTAATAAATTGGATTCATTTTTGATATCTCACCATTCTATCATGCAGAAGTTAACCTTGGTAGAAAACTAAATTAAACTGTAGGGCTGTTTAACTTTGAGTTCCATGGCTCTTTAGGACATCGTTTGGTTATGGGAAATCTCCAGGTTTATCGTTGAATCACTCAGAGAAAGACGGAACCACTCCACATAAGGAAACTAGGCTTGATGGGCTTAAGGTGCGTGAGGTCCTAAACGGGATGGTACAGGGGAATGATACAGTGTACACACTGTACAGACAAACCTCCAAGGACAAACAGGATCAACATCGGATGACAAACATTCCTTCTACTCTACAGTTTGTGCCAAGCATGCCTCCAGGCAACCATTTTTATCTACCGGGAGCCGTCTCTTTCCAATCATTTAAATGCAATTTGGAATTTTGTATCCTTTTACAGAATAAATGGATCTTTACAAGTACAACATTTGCATATTAATTTATTAATTAAAACAGGACAAATTTAACATGGACAAGTTTTGCATCGTGATCTATGAATATTCTTTCCTGCATCATGACCATCATTTCTACTGCGTTTTACACCCACACAACACCTTCCCCTGCTTTTTGACTTGACTTAAGGAACGCATCAGTGCCCGGGGGAGAGGTGTGAATAATGTGTGTGTGGTATAAGTGTGTATATAGAAATAATTAAATGTGAAGAATAATCCATTACCAGTCTGGTCTTTGATGTGTAGGTGTCAAAGGATCCATGGCTTACTTCACTTCCACAAAAACGATTCAAATCATTGAACACTCTGGAGTGTTGTGGATTTGTATTATGTATTCAATGGTTCATGCCCTAAGAAAAACAATTATCATCAATTTGGAGGATCATAAAGTTCATATTTTATCATCTAGTTATAATCTATTTTCAGTCAAGTCATTGAATTTAATTCTGTACAACTAGCAATGCCAGTACAGCAAATGCCAGCAAAAGCATTTGTGAAAATAAAGTGATTGATTCCTTTGTTTCCAGCAAGTATCCAATAAATACAAACTGCTCCTCCATATGTACTGGAAACAACCCTTCATAAAAAATAAAACCCTTCATAAAAATAATAAAGATGGGCAAATTAAATCCTTTTTACTCGGCCTTAAACTAACTGAACCACATCACTTCTCATGTTGACATATAAACAGTGAACATATATTGTGTTAGCTAATCCATGTTAATCTTGTTTGGTCCGTTGTGGGGAAACATGGCTCAGAAAGGTCAGCCCCTGAGCCAGGAGCGACAGCTCCATGACCAGACAGACAAGGCTTGCAGAGATTGATGGGGACAGAGGGGCATCAATAAACTGTACTAGACAGGGCGGTTTCAAAGCCACAATAAAAGACAAAACCCTCAATCCACCACCCATTACCCATTTTCCCAGCATATAGGCCTACATCATGGCCTGAAATAAAGTTCAATAGTCCTTCATTTACAATATAAGCACAAAATGTTTTGCTACATAAATGCTTCAAAACTGTTTGAATCATTTCAGGGTAGGAGGCAACCTAAAATGTGTGTTGGCAGCAAAGTGATGCTGTTCTGTTCCTGCCACTTGATGTGTTACATCTAGTGGAAATGACATACAGATATTTTGGGTCTGATGTTAGCAAAAGGCCTAAACAGATCAAATCTGAGAAAACAATCAACAATTTACTTTAACAGTTGGGTCTTGTCATTAATAAGGGAAGAGGGACATAACTACCATGACAAATGCATTGTTTTAGAGGGAGTGACAAGTTCACATGAATCCCAAGAAGACACAGCCAAGCCTTTTTTCAAATGTATTACTTTTAATTAGGACACTGTCTTGTATGTTTCCCCACAAATGGGCAACAGTTTTCAGACTGAAAAATAACTTGCCACTCTCAAACCCACAATCACTGAGGTTTTTGTATTGTGGTTTTGAAAAGTTTATACATCATTCATTAGGATTGGAATACATCTTAGGGCTCTCATTAAGGCTGGACTGTATTGAAATTTAAATACATATTCTGAGAAGACATATACTACTCTATGCCATAGTTCATGACAGTGTAATGCCGTTAAAACACATGTACAGTGTGATGCTCTGGGGCAAACAATGTGGCACTAATTATGTTTTTGGAAGAACATTTTATACAATTGGCCAATAGAACTATATTGTTTCCGCGACTGATCACGCACAGGGTGGCTTCATGCTGTCCCTCACTACTCGACCCTCACAAGCTATCGGTATTCTCCTTGATCTGTCCCAGATCCTTCTGTTCTTTCCCTCTAACCCTCAACTCAGAGGTTCTACATTCCATCTGAAAAGGCCGACATAGCCCATATCATCAGACGGAGTGCTTTCAATCAATGGGCCTTTTTCATCTGGGGCTGCCATGACGTCAGCACACACCCTCCTCTGACCTCTAGATCAAGGTGACCTCACGTGTAGTCGCCCCCTTCACCTTTTCCGGTTTGTCACTGTGGGGTCAAGAGCAGAAGTAGGCTCTGCATGCATGTTTTCATATTGCAGGGTTTCTACATTCCATTTTCCGAAATGTATGTCTTTGCAGTAAGATTACTCATTAATCGTCTTATTTTATGTAAAGCACTTTGAGCTGCAATTCTTGTATGAAAAGTGCTATATAAATAAAGTCTTACTTACTTACTTACTTATGAGAAAGTAATTTAGTACTTTTTTTAACCCAACCAAACTACTCTGTAACTGTTCTCTATAACCAACACCATGGCTTAGTTATAGTGAAACAGTCCTGGTCTTTAGTACATTTAAATAGCTTATCAGACATATTTACGTAACTTATAGCAGAAGTAAATCAGGCTTTTTCCCTGGTGTTGGTGTTCCTGACAGAAACAAGAGAGTGGTTCTCTGTGATGTACTGCCTTCTAGATGTAGGTTATGGTATTGCCGGGCTTGGTTGGAAAGTAGATTGACTGATTGTTTCACCTCAAAAAGCAGGCTAGTCTGTGTGAATTATTTTTAGCCACAGGCTCAAATGTTTACAGATATGATTGAAAAGTACATACATTGTCTTTGTACATCTGAGTAAAGTAACATTTGGCGATTGGCATCTTCCTAAGAGAAAAGAAAGTGTCTGGGCCACAGTGCCAATATACGGAGGGGTGGGTTGTAATACTTATCATTGTAGAACTTATTGTGTCTGTCAGTGCAATAAAATGTCAGTGACAGCTGTTTAAAGGTGTGCATGGTTGTACACTGGAGTCATAAATCCACTTTCCCACTGGTAGAGCACAAAAGGCCAGCTGGGGAAGAAAAATGTGTGTGCACGTGCTGACCCAAGTAGTTAGGCATTTCTGTATGGCCTACATTGGCACAGTTGAGTAGCAATAGAACTAGGACGTTAGGGTTTCGGTTCATTAGGAACGCTTTTGGAAATGTTCAGTGTTCTGAAGTTGATCAGACGCCATTGTTATTTGCTGAAGTACTTTTAATTGCTAGGCACTGGGTGTGTAAGTGTGTGTTGCACCAACACAAAGCAATTGTCCAAATGGGATCATTCCTTTTTTGTACTGGGTAAGTGATGAGGTCATGATGTACCTTTTAGAATATCCCAACAATTTTGTTACATTTTGTCACAAATGATACTGGCTGGAGTGCTTTAATATTCTAGAGAACAGATGCTGTAAAATATGATTATGGCAATAACTTGATTAAATAAGATATGGTAGCCTGTTGCTGTGGTTTTGTTATTTGACGCTTGTCTGTATGTTCAGTGCTGTACCACAGATTGCCTCGCGGAGGACTTTTAAGTTATGGTTAGCTAGGTGTAAGAGAAATGTATCTTTCAGCAATGCTGTTGCTGGCAGCAATGTTGCTGCCAGCAAAAGCTTGAAGGACAGTTTTTGAGCAATGATTGCTTTGTTCCAAAACATTGTGTTGAGTTGAAGCTGAACTTTTCATGCAACCAAAACACAAATTGAATTTTGAAAGAATAGAATTTTGAAAAAAATTCAGGACACCTTAAAACCAACCACACTTAAATGTGTTTTATTAATTATAACCTTCACAAAATTATTTCAATGCTGTTTTGTTGGCATCAAATCAGCAACTTTTAAGAATCTTAATATAAAAAAGGGTCAATTAAGCAAATGGACAGAATTGTATCAGTTAGGCTGGGAGACACCCTGCCCCCATATCTTCTATGCTTAAGATTTGAGCTGCAGGATAGGTTTTGCCTGTTGTTTTCATGCGCCATTGTCTCACCTCCTGTTGTCATGTATGCTGATCAGTAAAGGTCAAGGTGTGGTCTGATTGAGACATTTAAGAGACGACCACAGTTGATGCTTAGGTACAAATGGGAATGTGGACTATTGTGAAAAGCAAACGACTTCACTCATTCACATTTTAATGAGCACGTCAGCTGAAACCTTGTGGTGCAGGTTATCTTTCCACTGATACCATTAACGCCATCAATGCTTGGTCTCACAATTGACAGTTAAGTTCTATCTATATATATATATATATATGCCAATTGACTTGAAAACAGGCTTTGAGTTTTCATCTAGTTAATAAGAGTTGATAAGCGGGTATATCAAAGATGTCGAGGATATCTATGAATCCTTATCAATAGACATACATACATAGATTGAATTGTGTCCCGGAGCACATTTGCAGTTAGGGTTTCAAATGCATGGGTTTAAATGTTGTCTGACAATTGTGCTGTGGGACAAAGTTCTATAGATTAATTCATTTTGTGACTGAGCACAAAAGTGTGGTACCAGACTGAAATTATAGCTTTCGTGTATTCTGTCAAACTGTCACTGCTTTTGACGTTCCTGAAAAAAGGGAGTTAATGCAATGTAGATTACAATCCCAAACAATTATTAGATTTGAATAGACCGTTATCATGGGTAATCCAAAATAGGGAACTTATTGTTAGAATGTTCCAAGTGTTATAGAGAGGCACACTAAATAGTCACAGGGAGCTGGTTAGGAATAGTTTGTGACTAACAAAGCATGGACCCAGATGACACGGTAT
The DNA here is from genome assembly GCF_963692335.1 of Osmerus eperlanus. NCBI lineage: Eukaryota > Metazoa > Chordata > Actinopteri > Osmeriformes > Osmeridae > Osmerus > Osmerus eperlanus. The sequence goes on from NC_085033.1 coordinate 5,360,080, forward strand.
GGTTATTAGAGCATGAATCAAGTGCAGAGACAACGCTTTAAATAAACAGCCTGTACTGTGAGGCCCAGACAAGGCCTCTCGGTGTTATGTTGGACCCGATGGACCGTCCAATAACAGGATACGCATTCACAGGAACAGGAAGCCATAATGCTGATCGGTGTTGTCTCCCTTCCAACCTGCCGTTATGATTGACCTACAATCCAGCTCTGGTACAGAGGTGTGCCATTTCTCTGAGACACGCTGTTTTGTAACATTCATTACATTTAGTGGATGACAAGATGGCATGCATTTGGACATTATTAAAACGTATAACGATGTGCCATTTAATCATCCATCAATTATTAACAAATACACAGTCAATTCAATTTCCATTCCGTTGCTACATTCATCTAGTCACAAATGCGTTTTCAGTTGTAGACAGGAAGTGACATGAGGGTCATCACAGAGAGTTGTATTTTATCTAATTAGCGGATTGGGTACTAGCGGCTCATGACTAAAGTGCTTTTCATTTTCAGGGAGAATGCCTGTTTGATGAGAGAGGGGACATATTTATATTTAGTATTGATTCATTTAAAGGAATTCATACCATGCAGATGCTGAATTGTTTAGAGGAGCAAGGTCAATATATACCATTGTCATTAAATAAAGCCCAGTCATAAACTATAATAGTATTTTTTAATCCAAATATATACATTGTCTTGATATCGATTAGTGTAAGTCAATATTGATATATTTTTTTGTATTTTTACAAAACCTGTATGACATTTCACATTGTGTATTTTGTAAACATGGTCAAGTGGTTATTTTACTTTACAGTTTGTAAATGTCTGGCTAATAGATATCAATAACTCAGTGCAATGCAATTTTTAGTATAACTAGAGCCGATTCCGGCTGAATTTAGGAATATGTTTTGCATATTTCAAGCCATGCTCTTATTTTGAAGGCCTGTTTCAAGCTTCTATCGGACGTGACGCTCCCGGAAATGAATTTCGAAGAACAATAAAAAGTAGGCCTGTCTGCTACTCCAGCCAGATGTGTGTTTAACACTACAAATAAACTCACAAAGTACAGAGATACTCTTGTGTACTTTTACAGTTGAATGATGTATAGGCCTAACTTCAGACAACAAAGCCCGGGAGTGGGGTCAAGACGGGGAGGTTTTCGAAACTCAACTCCTACGGGGGACAATGGCGCCGGAGCTCTACAGGATGCATTTCCATCACCAGCATGGGCATTTCGTGGTGGCCCACCTCCGTCTTTTGGATCACCAAGATATGGGCAGTTTGACTCCCCAAATAATACCCAAAGACATTTTGGTGGCAACGCTGGAGGTTGTTATGGCGGAAGTGATGGTAAAATGAAATACGATAACAGCGCATCACCTGGACATACGCCTCGTAGATGGAATCCGAATCAACAAGGCGGTTCTCCATACAGAAATTCTAGTCCCAGGCGGTTTATGGAATATGGGGTAAATGTCAGTTTCACATTTCTATCGTCAATTTCTTAATGTTATTTTATTTTCCCGATGTATAATTAATTCTTCAATCTATATTTAAGAATTCACCACGGAATTCCTCTCCTTTCGGGTCGACACATGGCAGAGGTAAGGGGGCAGATGGTGTGGAAAAGTATTACAGCCCAACTATGCTGCAAGACCCCTGGGCTATTTTACAGCCAGTTGCAGTAACAGACTCTAAATGCCAACAATCCACAAACACAGGCAAGCCTGGGAGATATTACTAAAGGAATATATAGTATAGTATTTGTTTATACGTGTTTTAGGTTAGGAGGTGCATTTCTAGCAGTCTTAACGGCATCCTTTATGGCATGGGTTCCTGGTCCTCGGGCCTCCCTGCCCTGCATGTTTTAGATGTTTTCCTGCTCCAACACAGGAAATATCTAAAACATGCAGGGCAGGGAGGCCCGAGGACCAGGATTGGGAACCCCTGCTTTATGGGATTTATGGTGTGAAAGGGAAATCCTCTGTTTATATTACAAAGCAAGAGTGCATTAGAAATTAACGGATTTCGGCTTTATTCAAACCCTGTGAAGAACCATTTTATCACTTACAACAAATGCAAAAATGTGTGGTTGCACTTCAGTATACATTAATGTAGATTTTACGTCCTGCATTGTATTCTACCGTCATTGATATTGAAATGTACCCTATCCAGGTCAATCTCACTGTCCACCGTGTGTTGTAAATCTAAATGTGAAATTTACTGACACCAGATTATCCAGATTCTTTTTTTTTTTTTTTACACTAGTCATTTTTTATATCAATGAGAAAGCTAGAAATTAAAAGCAGCTTTATAAAATGAGAAATCTCTACCTTTGAGCACCTGGCCAGGTAAGCCATGGGCAGGAACATTTTAAAATGGGTGAGGAGTCCCTTTCACCTTGAATACAGACCTCAATTGCTCTCAGTAAATTGCAAGGATACTGATTAATGATAGAAAAAACATTGGAAAATGAATTGTAGGATTTATTTCTTTGTGTTTTATTAAAGATTAGTGCAAATGTTATGCATCTTAAAATCAAATGTGTATATTTTCAAGTTTTTTTTAAAAACAATTGTCTAATTAAAAACTATGACGAAGAGAATATTGGAAAATAAAAATTGTGTATTGAATTGTCCTGCTTCTTTTCCCTTTCAGATTCTAAATCTGCCTACATAATCTGCCTACCTATACAATAAATCATTAATTTACAATTTTGTGATTATGGTAAAATAATAATCTCATTTATGTTAGTAAATGCATTAGCAGTCAGGAAGGACAGTATAGTTTGTATATTTTTTCACCAATTACTACAAAATTAGACACGCTATTTTTGTGTTGCATTTTGGAATTTTTTAAATAAAACATGGACGACTTTACAGATTCCAATAGAATCTTGATAATGAGAAAACTATTTTGCCATTGTTTGCACTACAGAAAACTGTTGTATTGATTAAAGCTGCAATACAATTAGAATTCTTAGTTTAGTATCTGGAGCATCAGCAATTGAGGGTTTGTGGCCAGAAACAAAGAACTTTCTTCTGAAACTCGTCAATAAATTCTTGTTCTGAGAAATTAAGGCCAATGCTTGCTAAATTATAATTATAATAATTTCCAAGAAACTGAATATCACTTCACAGAACAGCTTGACAATGTCACGTTTAGCAACAATCTTACACCAGACCTTATGGCAACCTTTCACTTACTCTTGAAATTTAAGTTGTTGTAAATTGACCCTACTTATGACATTCTTCTTAATAAATGAATCATGCATTCAAATATATACTACATTTTAGCAACAGCAAAATGATTTAATATAAAATGCCCTCACATGGTTAACTGAGAACGAACAAGACTGTCACAAGATGCAAAATGTAATATTATAGTATATTATTATTATAATATATATATATATATATATATTATATATTCAATTCTGAACATTAAATAAATGTATTAAAATACGTTTTTGAAGATGCTTTATTTGCATCTTACTTAGACTTTCAATACAGAGTTTAGAATTTAATCAGCAGCACATTTGTCAAAGCAGAATAATTTACCAAGCAATAACCGTCCGGCATCAACAGTCAAGCAAATATATACCCAAATTGGATGTATTCAAAAAGCCAATCTAAATAATAACAAACAAAAGGAGTTAGTAATCTTAGAGTTCTGCTGCAGTTTGCAATTATTGCACAAATTACTTTTACATTGTAGTAAATTATTTAAACAAAAATACATTGATTCAAAAAAGCACTGCGATAGCCGGTATAATCCTTGCATATGATGCCTGACAAAAAAGCCTGGTTCTCAGCCTCCAAGTGATCTAGTGTTCATTCTACAAAGCTGGAGCTCTGAACTTGGGCTTCTCCTCTTGACAGACCAAATCCTCACCAAAATGAACCAGTAAATTCATAGTCTCTCCTTGCAGCCTTCTTTATCTTCCTTTTCTTGGTTTCTTAAGATCCACACATCTTTATCCCACAAATGTGTAAAGTAACCAAAAATAATTGTTCTCAGAATACTCTGTGTTCTGACAAGCCATGTCCAAGCAAGCACGCTGTTTGAATTAAAACAATTAGCAATCCCATCTTGAACCCAACCAGCTTGGTTTGTGGTTTATGGACAGCCACAAATTGCAGGCTACAATAATGGTTCTGGTCACTTTGTTTCATACCGGTGTGGCCCTCCATTCCTTACCCTCTGTAAGTGCTCTGGGTTGGTGAATAAAGACACTGTAACGTACACCCTGATTGGCTGCCGCTCTCACAAAACCACTGTTAGCGGTCATGGTGACAGCCTGCAAGGAGTCTCCTGTGCCGAAAATCATGAGTGAGCGGTGGTTTACTTTGGAGCTGGTTGTCAGTCGCTGGGTGCGATCTGAGGGCTGGTCAGGCACCACATGGAGCCGGGCTAGGAGTTTCTCTGCACGGGCCTTCTCCCCAGGTCCACCCAGTGTTTCAAGGATGACCCGGAAGTCCTGTACAGCAGATTGGCAGGCATACAGCTCCTTGTCCTGCATGAACTCCTCCAGACAAGGCAGCACCTTCTCCCGACGCTCCTGTGCTGCCTGTTCTGTTAGCACCTGCTCCTTGAAGGTAAAGTGGCAGCTGCCATGGCTGAGTGAAGACACGTAGGTGATGAGTGTAGTGATATCTAGGTTGGCCCGTTTACACACATCCACTTTCACCTCTGTCGGGAAGGCTAAGCTAGCTACAATGGTGTCCCTGTCTACTCTAGTGTGCTCCATACACAGTTCGCCATTGTCATCTTCATCGGTCGAGTCAACTCCTTCATCAAAATGGTCTTTGTCCTCAACAACTTCGCTCTCAGCCCCTTGATCATCAGCATCATCCACCTCCCCATCATCTTCAGTAACTACGGAGTTCACTGCAACAATGTCTCCACGCACAGAAATGCCCATTTCTCGCAGACGATCTGCCATAGGGCAGGAGACGCCATTATAGAAAGCAAAGATAATGTGTGGATTGCTGTACTGGACGGGCTGCTGATGGCTGGCCTGGATAAAGTCCTCGGCTTGATGCACCACACTCTTGTCCCCATACTGTCCTCGCCCCTGCCAGATATTATGCAGGGCCTCTGCCTTGCGCCCAATGGCTTTAACCCAGGTATGCCCACCATTAGCAACAACATCAACCACCAGTGACTGCTTTACGCCATCAGTGTCCTCATAAGCAAAGACATGAAGAACACTAATCACCCCTTCCAGGCTTTCAGCTGACTCAACTATAGCTTTGAGGTGAGTAAGATTGGTGCTCTGGAGATGGGATTCTTTGATCGAAACCTTACCAGCATCCACCTTGGAGAGAAACCGGAGTTCTGCACGTAGCTTGCTGCAAAGTTTAGCTCTTCCTTCTACATCTTGTGACTGACGGTCACATAGAAGATCCACTCTCCCCAGCAGCTCCTGGGCCACCCTGATTCGCTCTTGAAGCATAGCCTGCACAGCCATCACATTGGCATTATTCCTGAAGACACAAAACATTTTTAACAGAAGACCAAACCTTTTCTGCCACCTGAAAATTAATAGGGTTGCTGCATTCATCGATATACTATAGAAAGTTTTAAATCCTTTCTAGAAACCACACAAAGGAACAAGTTAAACATTATGAGCCATAAACGTCATAGGGCAGAAGGATTGGAACCTGTCACTGCTCACTAAAGGGGCAGTGTAAACACCATGTACATGGAGTTTCTTTTTTTACTCAGCAGCACAGCAAAATGAACTTCAGTACCTTTCTGAAATCTAAATCCTGTTAATCACAGAAACAATGATTGCAATTAATTGATTTCCTGCATGTAACCAGAATCTGATGCCTTTAAGAGAAGCCCCAGACACGTTTACTGCCGAGTCGAGGCTACCACAGCAATTCTAACGTCGCTGGCAGATTTGCTGTATACGATTAGCCTACGTAGCTAGTTGTCGCAACTGAACCTAGCTAGTAGTAGCTAATGACTGAACTAGCTAGCCAAATCCAGGAGATAACATGTAATAGCCATAGCTCTAGCGATTTTGCGAATATATTAACGCAAGCCACGTTAACAACAAAAACGAATTTGAATGTACATATTTATATTAGTCATGGAGTATTAAAAATATTTATAAAAAGGGTCTGACCCCGCCTTACTTACCAAGCTGGTCTAGCTAACAACAAACAAGCCACAGCACAGTCACCAGCGAGCTAGCCAGCAAAGTTGACCAAGTAGTAGATAGCTAACAAATAACTAGATACAATTTACACGTTATTTGGCCATATGTTGAGTCTTAAAATGACAGATTAAGTAATGCGTTAATTTCAAACAAATTAAAAGGCCAAAATACCATAAACGCGTATGAGAACCTTGCAAGCCGACTACTGTTAGCAGCGTGCTAGCTTACGTAGTTTGGTACCAACAAGTCGCACACGTAGGTACGGTCCTCTTCTCTTCTTTTTTGACTGACTGACCGCTGATCGCATCCAACTTAAAGGTTCATATGCGCCACCTATTGTGCAGGAGTGTATGGCCATTCAGAGTAAGCTTCAACAAAAAAACTAATTTCCGGTTCATTTCTTGCATATTTTCTGAAAGTTTCCTTTTATATTATAATTGAATATCTATGTAAAATTATATATCTAAAATACACATAATTCTTCTGCCTTTTTCCAACAACTTCAGATAATTCTAATTCTGAGGTTTTGGTCCCATTAAATGGCTTTCAAAGAGCTTTTCTTCTTTATTCGATATTGTGAGATGGGATGGGTTGGACTGTATAAAATCCCATTCAAGTCAGTTAGTCACCCCCGGTCGCAGCTCACTGAATTAATAGTTAACCAGTCCAGATCACGAATAGTAGTCGGTAAATCAGTGTCTGGAGCTATCTAGATTGCTAGTCGTCTGTAAGATTCAGTTGTTGTATTTGTCAAACATAGCAATGATTTAGCTGTAGTGTTTATTTGAGCCCGTCAGACACTTGCCAATGCAAAGCAAACCAGGTACACAGATAGGATCATGCTAAATCTTGACAGCATATTGTATTTCTTGCATCTGATCATGTGTGTAAATGTTGAATTTTGATCGATATTGTAAGACTTCATTCACTCAGTGCACTCAGGCAAACACACTTTCTAAACATGAAGGTGCCTGTGGCTCAGTTTGCAGTTTGCAATGTCAGCGTTCTGGACACTGGCCATTCATTTTATATTATATCTGGCCAAAATGTCAGCCTTCAGGACACTGGCCATTCATTTGATACTATATCTGGACAAAATGTCAACATTCTGGACACTGGCCATTAATTTGACACTATAGCTGGACAAAATGTCAGGCTTCTGGACACTGGCCATTCATTTCATACTGCATCTGGACAAAATGTCAGCCTTTTGGATTACAAGTTTGCTTCATTGGTTTCAGGACCCTGGACAGCAGCATTAAATCTCACGCAGTGTAGGCAGGCCTGTGATGGAGTTTTTCCTAAGAGAGTGAGTGGTATTTAAAGCATCAAGTAACCGTGTGTCTAGAAGGGAGGATGCATGATCTGAACATATAACCAGCATTTAAATCCGAGCATAACACTAAGATTGATTACCCAGATTGGCTGATTTGATAGCTGGTCTATAATCAAAAACAAGAAGCTTACACATTCAATGGGGACACTCTAAAGTAAAGGAAAGGACGAATGCAAGCCACTCTAAGTATTTGGGTATTATTATACTTTAATATGTTCTAAAAATACAAATCTTTACACCTGTATTTAAAAATGTTCTGTAAATATGTTGGTTAGCTGGTGTGATGACTCAGATGGTCCACATGGGAGGGTTCTAGTCTTCCTCTGTGGGGAGGCCGCAGCAGCAGCAGGAAAACAATTCACGAACACGCCTGAAGAATCCACGGATGCCTCCTTTCATACGCTTTTCCGAAGGTTCTGACTGACATCTGAAAATGACAACTCTTTGATTATATTCATACTCTGCAAGCCACAGGAGAACACATATATGTCATCACAAGAAACGATTTGGATGTCGAGATCAACAAGTAGGCCCACACTCACTACGGTTCTCCTCTGCCACGTCTCTGCACACATCTCCCAGAACCTGAATGGTCTAGAGACACAGAACCGTGTAAGGGAACAGAAACAAAATCTACCCTACAGTAAGAACCATTGACATTATCCAGAATGAATAACAATACGTTGCAATGCCATTAAACATGATACAAAGTTGATACAAACCCCCCCTCCAAATATCTTTTTTTTCAGAACATCAATAGATTGTTGTGTCTCACCATGGATTGATGGAGATCAGAATTGGTTGCTAGGACACAGCCAATGACCACGCTGGGTTTCTCATCTGAGAGTTCAGGCTCCACCTTGGGAGCTTCAACCTCCAGGAGGTTGCTCAGAGTCTCTTCTGAGAATCTGGATGCAGCAGTGGTCTTTGGAGACCTCAGGGAAGGCTGAACCTGGTCTGAGGTGACCTCCGTGATAACTGCCTTCATCACTTTATCATTGTGAGCCATGACTGGTTCCTGGAGAAAGTCCTCCATGGCAACTGCCAGACATCTGGCCTGGGCAGAGATCTTGGGGGCAGCCTCATGAAGGTTGTCTTTCACTGTTAAGCCTTCGCTGATGTTGTTGTTCTGTAAACAGTATAAAGGTTTACTGATTTTTGGTACACATTATATGCTGTGTTTGGCAATACATGTCACATGGAAATAGTGAGATGTTTAACTTTTGCAATTGCGGCCTTTACATTATCAGCGATAGCTCTAGATGCTTTCAGGAGAAGGTCTTTCATGGAAACTTCAGGGGTACTAGCTGTGGTGGCAATCTCACACATCTGGTTGGAGAAGTCCTCCGGTACATCAGTGCCCCTGTCCCCCATCTTCAGCAAAAAGAGTATTATTTATGTACATGTGCTGTAGGTGTCTCGAAATCGAACACATACCAATGCCAGGAGGGCCTTCTCTTGAGATCTATTCACATTTATGTATTGTATGATATTAAAAACAAGACACAATTACAATACCTCCATGTCATCCACGATAGCTGAGATCATAGAACGAGTCACAGCCAGACCATCAAATTCTGTGCTGTCATGTCCTATCAGCTGGAAGGATGTTAAGGCATGCTCAAACTTCTGCAAGATGGCAACCACCATGTTTTTTACCACTCTGTAAGTGATGGAACCCAGTGCTGAGACATCCTGGGGAGTGAGCACAGAGCTGGCTGCATCCTCCACAAGCCTGAAGACATCTACAATGGCTGCCTTGGCCCACGGCCCCTCCATGGAGGTGAGGCCTGGCTGCTCAGAGCTGAACAGTGATCCCCATAGCTCCTCTTCTCTGTCCTCCAGGAGGTAGTGGAGAGTAGCTGTCACCAACTCAGGGACCAGCTTCTCTGCTCTTTGGAGCAGCGTTGATGTGCTTGGCACATTCTCATTTGGAGACCCTGCATCCCCAGCAGGTGGAGAGGACTCCATTTCGCCCTTTGTGTCATGCATGGCGCTGCACGCAAGGTTGGAAAACAGGGGGAGGAGGAGATTTCTGACCTCAGCTTCGGCTGATGGCCTGATCATGCCCAGGAACATCTCAAGTCCCTCCAAGGTGACCTAGAGGAACAGGAAAGAGAGAGTGCGAAAGAGAGAGAGAGAGAGAGAGAGAGAGAGAGAGAGAGAGAGAGAGAGAGAGAGAGAGAGAGAGAGAGAGAGAGAGAGAGAGAAAGAGGAAGAGAGAGGGAGAATGAGAATTAAGAGAGATAAGGAAATGGTGAGAAGTCCACTCTACCAGGATTTTCCCGGGTGTCTCATGAGAAAACTTCTTGATGTTGTCTTATAGCCTACCTTCTTCCCAAACTTCTTAGAGAGACGTTGCTCCTTTTCCAGTTCTGTAAAGACCTTTCTCTCAATCCCCTCCAGCATAGGACGGCTGAGGACATGTTGAGGTCTACAGAAGAGGACATGTGTGACTGGACACACATTTTCAGTGAATGTTATAGAATTGTAAAATGTGAGAAGTGTAAAGCTTGCTTACATTGGTCCGAATCCTGCCTCTCTCAACAGAAAATCTTTAATATGCTCCAAGTTCACCTGGTCAGGAACATCTCCCAGTTTCTTGACAATCAAGAACTGTCGCATGATAGTTTTCTGCAAGATACATACTGAATTTACTGGTCTATGGGGATGGTTGTAGTGATCATCATGCTACCAGTCCAATAGTACAATATTACCTGTCCTGTACACAAATCCATTGTAAGATTCATCATCAAGCAGATGACTACTGTCCTAGAGAATGAGATAATGTTTTGAATCAACATAAACATTATTAGATCAGATGTAGGCCTAGAAATAAACATTTTGAGAGAGTTGAAAACTATCTCTAATATTATGGAAATCCAATGTAGGCCTAGACCAACCGACCACGCAGGTTATGTTAAGCATAATAGAGAAAGGTTGGAGCCTGCCTGAGAGATCATCCTGCAGGCTAGGTTAACCAAGCCTAAAATATTACAAACCGGCTCGAAATACCTCAATTTAAAACTCTTAAATAAATGTGTGTGAAGCCAGAGTAGTCATAAGTGCGAAACCTACAATAGTCGACGGGTGAGACGTAGTTCTTGTGTTAAGCTGCCATAATTATCTGTTTTTAATTGTCCTTTGACAAATGAGACCGTGCAACATAGTACTCAGTGTTACATGATGTGACTAATGAGAGTAGGCTACTTACCTCACACTAAGAAACAATTGATTGGGGTTACTTTTTTCGATTAAATACAGTTAGAGCACTAAATATGTCGTTTAGTGGTGTTGATTTGCCCGTGAATTATACCGCCTGTATCAAAGTTCTAGATGCAGTTTTTGGAATGTTGAGTAACATTGTGACACTTTTATTATCAGGGTGCTAAGTGGCGTGAGATTACCATACCTGTCAATGTGTGTGAGTGGGTTCGTTTCTTGCCATTAAATTAATTGTAAATAGTGGGACAAGTTATTCCTTAGGCTACTTCTCAGCGCGAGAAATACAGGGTGTTGTTTGACAGCATGAGAAATGGTTGAAAGGCGTGAGTCTCACGGCGAATGCGAGACTTGAGAGCCCTGCTAATAAACCTGGCACTTGGATTCTACATTATCTGGCCAGAGCCAGAAGCCAGAAAAAATGACAAAATGACATGTACTTCACAGATGAAGATGTTCAGCTTTGAAAGACTAGTTGCAAAAATGTGATCAAATGTATTTCGCAATGACGAAAGTATTTTTGATGATGCTCATTAGACCTGATGATTATTGACCTATGCACTTTTTGTAAAGCTCTCTTGTAAGTCGTTTTGGACAAAAGCGTCTGCTAAATGACTAAATGTAAATGTGAATTATGCATATTATCAAACATTTAACAAACTCCCTAAACCCACATACTTGTTTAGATCACTGAATATGACAATATTACTTATATAGCTCGAATTGTGTAAAGTGTAAAAAGTTTAATCAAACTTGGGTCAGTGTTTTTGTGGTAACTTTTGTCTGTAGAGGGTGCCATTTTTCAGTCAAAAATGCAGGCACACACTTTTAAATACTCTTTCCTGTCAAGCTCTGTGACCTGACCAGAATGAACTCATTAGAGGCATATGTGTTTACAACAGTACATGTGTCTGAGAGAGAGAGAAAGAGAGGGAGAGAAAAAGAGTGTGTGCAGTGTAGCATGATCAGGGGTGTCCCCTTCTGACTGACACATCCTTTTTCCCCCAAGTGAACATTGGCAAAGGAGACAAGTAACTGGCGCCAGCCATCAAATCACCCCCTGCCCCCTGACTGATCCCCAATTATGTCAAGAGGAAAAAATTGTGTCCCTTTGAAAAGCGTTCTTAATCAAACCCAATTAATTCCGCTCATTTCCCTTATTATTTCCACCATGGAACACGTCCTCCCAGTCAGCCTGTTAACTGCAGCCCAGGCCCTAACCGAGGTCATGCTTCACCAAACAAAATAACAGATAATGTGGTAATTAGTAAGTAGTTAAGGGTGTTTCTCATCCAAATTCTGAGGCCAACCTTTATGTTGAACAACTGCCAAATTATCCCCCTACACCAGGTGTTTTTCGAAAGTTTGGTCAAGTTAACTAATGCTAAACACAGAAACAGCGATATGACAATCAGAAATGACGAAAACAGCAAGAAACAACTCATCAATTAACTTCTGCATAGAACCTTCTGCACTTTTCCTGTTCCAGATTCTCCTCATGCTTACTTTATGTGTTTAACAAATAGGCGTGCTATTAAATGGTTTTGGCAAATATATGAATGATCAATAATGGAACATTTAATCCATGTGGTCTGTGTGTGCCTCAGTCCTAAGTCTGTCTATCATTCACGCTCCATACTCGATCACACCAGGCTATTAGCCAGTCACGGCCTCACCTATAAGCTCCCCGAGACCTCTCCCTGACCTGCTGTGCTGTGTGTGTGACAGGTCCTTCTTATTAGAAACAACTGGGACAAGATGTCCACATTCTCAGGATAGTCAGACAGGTGGTAAGCCCAAATTCAATATCTCAGTTCCATATCATCCTACAGCATTGATCACTTTGGCATGTCGTTGACCCAGATGGGGTCCTCCAAGTGTCCCATCTGCCCTCCTACACACACACACATACACATACGCACACACACACAATGCACAGAGGATTGGCTGGCCCACACAGGACACTTTAGTGCGTCCTCAGGGCAATTAGAAGGCCAGGCCAGGCCTGTGTTCAGGGCCTTCTGACACCCCTGGTGAGGCCTGATGGAGTGGAGCCTCATCTGCCTAACAGCCTGGCAGGACTCCACAGGCCTGGAGGAACACAGAGCCCAGGAACAACAGGTCACCCCCAGATCTCTCTCTGTGAGCGCTTACATTGGCCCATTGTACGCCGGTTCTCATTAACAGCATTAAGTCATGTCGTGGGTCAGTAATGCATAGTGGTCAGAGGGAAACTTACAAGCTTTAACCATCTTAGTGTTTCTATTGTATCTTTATTACCATTTGCACATGGAACATGGAAGTGTGCAACATTCTGTAGGTTTGTGATAACACAGCAACTGCATAACAAACAACTAAACATAGAAATACTTTCAATAATATAACACAGTGTACAAAGATTGGCTTATTTTCTCAACAAAGTCAATCAATTAAAAAAACATAATTTTGTCATTGTTTATGAAATATTTTCTCACCCACCGTAAATCATATTTTCTATTTGAATTCTTTGGCTTTTTGATGCACTGGAGTGAACCTGAAACAAAAAGGATGCTGAATATTGATGCTATTGTTATTTAGATCTAAACTGTCACCATTTAAGAATGGAAAGAAATGCTCAATTGTAGAACTGCAGTTAAGTGTATTGTTTATAGATGAGATTCTAACATATTCCTAGAGACTTTACAAAGCTACAAAAATGCAATTTTTGTGAAGGAAACTATTGAGGTAACATGTACGTGTATCTTAGGAATACTCTATTCAGTTTTGAATGACAAATGATGTCATGTTTTAAGGTCTAAGCCCAAAGGTCTGTCATTTTTTACGCCTGTTAGAGCCTTTGACCATTTTCTTTCAACAACCATAGACAAAGGAATATAATCAATAGTGCTTAACAATGAATCGACCCAGTTTAGTGACACATCAGGCTGCTACACACACCCGCCCCCCCCCCCCCCACACACACACACATACACAGTGAACACCATCTGACTTTGAACTCCATCAACAACCGCCACATTCTTTGAGTCTCGTAACTTAAAAAATAAACATTTGTAAAAAGTCATGCCTGTGTCTATTTATTTTTTCACAACAAACACAGAAATTACTACAACAAATCAACTTGCCTGTTTGGAACACCTTTTAAACGATGCACTGAGCATCAATTCTGACTGATCTGGATTGTAAGGACATACAAGTGTGCATAAGAAGCTGTTGCATGATACATTGCATCATATCAGCCAAAAAGTAACAAATCTTAGCAAAGGAGTGGGAACCCATTGACTAAATTGCATCTGAGTGCAGCTGCCTATAAATTATGTCTATAAACCAGTCATTTTCAAGGCTTCATCTAGGAGTTTAGAGGTATCCTTGTCTTCCTAACTTAGCTGGCATGACAGATGACAGATGCCTTTCATCGAACATGGACATGCTTGGCACCATCTCTACCATCTGCATCAACTAGATGCAATTACTTAGATTTGGCTTCACTTCCTTGAAAAATATTGTAATGTCAAAATGATATTTGTTTTGATATGCAGAGATTTTCTACATAACATTGTGGGTGACACTTTGTCAGTGATGTGTTCTTTAAAAAAAAACTTTTTGTCTTACAGTAAAAAATTGGAGCAAGAGTGTAAATCATTTATAGAATAAAACAACAAGAAAATGATAGTTTCACTGGCCCTTCATGAAACAAAACATCCATGTCCTTTATACGCACAGTCAGACCCAAGACAAAAAAAAGTAAAGGTGTCCTCATCTCCCAGAGTCATTCAATGAGCTTTCAATGTGCTTTGCATCCTCCATTGGAACATGAGATCCAGAGGCCGTTTGTAAACATACAGTACATTCACTTGTATCACTGTTAATATCCTCACAGTGTCTCCATGATATATCCTTCCGCCTCGCTTCAGCCATTCAATCACATGTGTTGCCACGTTTTATCCATGGATTGAATGTGCTCTTTGGCCTTCATCCGCAATGCTGCAATGCTGGAGCTCCTCTGGTCCACGTCCTCCATGGGGAACTTATCACTGAAGTTGGAGGGACATTGATAGGGTGGAGGGGGCATGGATTGCATACCTTGGACCATGCCCGGGGGTGTATTGAGGAAGCCATGGCTGGTGTAGGTAGGTTGTAGACCCTGCCCAGGCCCCATGAACCCTGGGATACTGTGCATGGGGGGGCCGCTGGGCATTGGCGAGGTCAACCAGGGATCCAGGGGTAGGGTGTTGCTCATCGGGCCTACATTGGAGGACATGGGGGGTCGATTGAAGGACAGCATTGGCGAGTCGTGGAGCTTCATGCTGCTGGTGTCCATCTTCTCCTGACGTCGCCATTTGGCCCTGCGGTTCTGGAACCACACCTAGGGAAGATCGTCATGGAGCGTATCAGATGCATTTGCAAGTGGATTCCGCCAAAAAATCCATACCACCAAAACACAGAGCTTTACAGACTACATATCATATCACTGATGTTTAGGCTAGTTATTGGATAATGAGAGCCTCATACCTGCACACGGACCTCTGGCAGGTTGACCTTCATGGCCAGCTCCTCACGGCTGTATACGTCAGGATAGTGGGATTTCTCGAATGCTCTCTCCAGCTCATGGAGCTGGTATGTGGTGAAGGTGGTGCGGTTACGTCTGTGCTTCTTCTTGGGATTGTCTTCCTCGGGCGGCTCTGGAGACTTGCAGTCGCTGTCCACCTCTTTCTGCAGGTCACTCATTTCTCCCTCGCACTTGTCACTGGAGAAAAGGCTCGACTCTGGTGGGAGAAAGTGAAACGGGTCCCACTCAAATTGGACAACTACCATATCTGTTGCTATTGTGTTGAAAACAAATTAACTGCTTCAGTTGTTAAGGAAGCCAACATTAGAGACATTGGCAAGAGACATAATGGAAGTATGAACTTATGCTAACAAAGTTTGGTAGGGTTCTACACACCAGTTAGTCAAAGAAGTTATAACTTTTCAGCACATCGGACAGCGCCTGCTAAACGCAAACAACTTCAAACAGCAAGTTGTTCAGCTCAAATATCGGTCAAATTATTATTTGAAAGTATTATTTGAATTATAATTTTGAAAGTAAATTCTTTACTTTCAAAAGAAACACAAGACAGATTGTCTTAAGATACAAACCTGCAGTTGCACTTATTTCAAGAAATTCTAAAATGTTAGTCAATGCTTTTCCATCTAATCAGTCTCATTTGTGAAAGTGAACACACGATGCAGCCCAACCAACCTTCTATACTGACAAACGTCTTTCTCTGATGTCGGTAATCTCACAGAAACAGATGCTGCCTGCAATCCTCAAAGTCTCCACATTACAAACCTTAATCTAGCCAAATACTTTGTTGGGTAAAGTCTATCCAGCCTGTCTTTTCTAGGAAGGATTGAAGTGTAAATGATCCATGTGTGCCTTGTTAATCAATTTGGAATCGTCCAATCACTGGCTTTGGAGTGAATAAGTAAACTTTTCAATAATTCCTCAAGTAATCCAGCCATTTCTTATTTGCTTCTGATCATGTATTAAACATGAATTCCACAATAACCTTGACCCTTATAGTATAATACTATCATATAGTATAGTATAATATAAATTGATGCAATTGAAATCCCTGACCTGGTTCTAATACTAACATTTGGCACTCACTTCTACCAAACCAAGACTAAACTTGCAACTTGCAAACTTGCCTTTGAAACTTAGCAACTCATATTACAATGCCAAACATCAGACAGCAACAAACTCAACATTCCAAATGGTGTTATTTCTGAATGAATGAATCATGACCGGAGGACTCACCATGAAAGGCTAAGTGCTGTGTGCTATCGACCAGGCTGGGAAGATGTCCATAGGGATTGGACGGGACCTGCTTCCCCTGGTCCTCCAGCTCCCCACTGTCCACTTTTTGGCCCCTTACATCCCCCACAGTGTTGAGTAAAGGGTCCTGGTCCTTATTGAAGCCTAGGATGACATCAATGCTGTGGACACGGCCTCCTCCACTGGACGCCCCTTCTTTTACCATGTCATAATTGTCTGGTGACAGGCAGCCATCATCCACCATTCCCAAGGTATCCATTGACAAATGCATCCGAACCCTATTAGTTTCTCTCTCACACGCTCTCTCTCTTCTTTCAGCGGAAACCCCACCAGGTACAACACGTGATAGCAACTGACCAAGTGGTCACTCCTTACATCCGTAAGGATTAGGAAAGAGCATGAGAGGGGAGGGTTGTAGGTTTGCGTCTCTCGGCTACCCCTCTTGTAGGGATGAATTTCCAGTCTGCAAAATGAAGAGAGAAAGAAAATTAGATCATCACTTTCTCCCAATTATTGCCTAAACTCGCTCTGTTCAAATTGAGTTATGGTGTTGCAACAGAACTGGTTCCCAGTTTTAAATGCCCCAAAAAAATGATAATACCATCAAATCTTCCTGAAAAAAGGAATCTAAATACATCTAGACAAGATGCATGCATTACACAGCCACTTTTTTGGCTACATTTTTATTTTTTACTCTGTAGGGAAAAAATAATAAAATGACAGAATTTAAGTCAAGATCTGCATGTATATTACAAAGGATCTTGGACGATATAAGATTTTCTTAAAATCATGCCATCTCATTCTCACTATGGAAACCCAAAGAAAGAAATCAATATAAAGTTTTCTAGTTTGAATCGACAATATTTTAAACATAAATTCCTACTGTGACTCATTACACATTACTTTACTTACTAATATATATTAAATATAAATTAAAATTCTGCAGCATTTAAAGCTGAAACTAGTTGTTCCTATTGATTAAAATGTTCAACAAAAAATGGGAAATACTTTTTGACTCCTGATTAAGGAGATGAAATGAAACCCTTCAATTGCACAACTTTTAGCAACTTTTAGACATCTGGGTCAAAACAAACCAAAGAAAAAATACGATAATTTTGATTGACACATTACAACTAAAATAACCAACTTAATTTGAATGTGATGAAAATTTAAATATGGATGAATGTAAAAATTCCTACCTCTTTTAAGTTTGCTTAAGGCTATATACCGCACACATGTTGCTTCTATCTCTGAAGTAGGCGAATGACAGCGAAGACACTTCCGCTCAGCATAGACTCCTCTCTCGGGCTATAAGTCCTTGAAATCCTAAGCACACAAGTGAGCAAAGCAACAACAACTGAAACTCAATGTAACAGGAAAATTAATGTTCTCTCTCTTGAATAAACCCTTCTTTAATTGTGCAGAGCACAGGGGCTTGTAAAAGAATTGAAGTAAAAAGAAAGGATTTAAGAGGTTTAATAATTGGAATCCTTCCCCTTTAAGAATGATTGACAGTTGTTTTCTGGTCAAGTAATTGCTCCAAATGTGGCCTGCATTCAGCCCACAGAGGGAGGCCATTGCTAATGAAGCCTTGACAAAACTTTCTTTCAAAAAACTATTGTCTAAAAGATAATGGCTTTCACTTAGAGTTTTTGCTAATCCCTTCATTATAGACAATATATGAGCGACAAGACACAGAGATTGGCTTTAGCTAAACACTAATGGTTGCACACACTGAAGTGTTCACGAAACATCTGAATTCAAACAAGTCCTTTTGAAATGTAAGTGGGAAAGAACTGTGAAAAAAGCAATGAAATATGTGAATGTACTGTATGTTTAAAGGATTATAATATGCAATAGAACATTGATATCCTTAGAAATATGTGAATTAAATGTGCTACTTTTCCATTTTGGCTTTCCATTTTATTTATTTTTTGTTATTTCACGGACAATTTAAAGTAACAAACAAAAGTTTGTTGACTAGTGTCAATATACTAAAATTACAAACAATTAAGATGGTCACCTAATAGAATGTCAAGGCTGTGAATCCAATTTGTAATTACAGATTTAACTCTAAATACTGAAAACATGTAAACAGATAAAGTAATTATTTAAATCCAGACAATTACTCCACTAGGTCCATTGAATCATTATGCATGAAACATGTTAAGTAGGTCACACCAGGTGAGTCATCAATTGTTTGATGCATAAGGGTAATATGCATTCTTACAACAAAAAAGCTATGCAGATCAGGGAATTCCATATTTGCATAATACTATTTATTTCTCACATGACACCCGTTGACGCGTTTGACATTGATATGACTCTTCTCCTGAGACACTGCACGGTAATCTCTCTATATCAGTCCAGGGCTTGGATTGACTCCTTGGCACAGGTGGAATGGGCAGGCCCTTTTTCTACTGACTAGATACGTTTCCCTGCGGACAGCTGGCCACCCCAAAGCTAGGGAAGCTAAGTGTCACAGAGATCAACCCTCACCTTAATGAGCCTAAAGACTTCACTGGAGATTTCCTCTGACCTCATCTGTCTAAAGATAAGTTAAAGTAGCTCCTGAGTTTCAGAAACAGCTTCATTGGAAAGGTATGAACAGGGTTGGGTGAGATTTGACATTTTGACTGATATTGACTAATTGAATATCTTATATGTCATTATATGTATTGCACTTCTGAATGATTGGACTTGATATCGAGCAAATGTAACCCAACTACGTGGCAAGTAGTTCATGGCATGCCAGAAATTCCTTTGGGCAAATAATCTGATTCTGTTTCTCACTTTGTACATCGTGGCAGATGGCCCATTTAAAACAATAAATACAGAGCCTTGGGAGAAAGCAAAGGCAAAACAATCCTCCATGATGTGTACAACAACATCAGTTCTTCAAGAATCAAAAGCTTTGCTAAAGCTCAGACTGAGAGGGAAAACACCTGACTGCATTTGTTGCAGTCAGGTGTTTGTTGCATTTGTTGATGGAATTATCTTTTTGCCAAGACACCCAGTGACTGATGGCCAGCCTCTTACAGTCTTAGTCGTGGATATGTGTGATAATCTTCGTTCAAATAAATGACTTAAGTGGTGCACCTTTAGCATGTGTACTATCCATATGTTGTTCCGTGTTGGCAGTATGGAAATACCACAGAGGCTTACAGTATATAGTACATCATGTGTAAACACACACTTTACAAATACCAATATCATCAATAATTGACATAGTTGTATACTATGGCTCCAGGCCCGGTCATTGGGGAGCAGTTTTAAAAAATTGGGAAAGGCAAAGTGTGGCTTTGTGTTATACGCTGTATGTTTTCAATTAAGACCACTGTAATTGTCTTAGTAAGGTGATTCTTCTTGGCTGCAGAATCTGCAGAGGCCAGTTAGATGGGATGATGATTAGATGTTCTCAGATGTACTAAACCACATTATATGGAGATCTACAGGTTATGAAGTGAAGAGTTAAGAGTTTTTCTGGCAACATCCTAGAAGAGTGCATGTGCTTTCGTGTCTTTATAAACAGTGCATTTAGTTTGACTGTTTTGATTATTTTTGTAATATGTCAATTTATTTGTAAATCAGCATGCAAACTTGAGAACTCAACAACTCTATGGATCCTTGTTGGATTATCTATAACAACATGCAACCTGTAATTGACTGCAAATAACATGTACAAGTTGCACCTGCATTTGTATAAATTACACAGAATCCCTTAATCTGAGATACAGTTTGACAGTCAAATAAAAACAAATATTGTTCTGGTAAAGAGATGAAAACAGTCATAAACACTAATCTAAAGCCTAAAATGTATTTAGCGAAGTAATGTTTTAACATCGGCATTTGTTAAGTCAAGTAATAATCATTTTACAAAGTTAATATATTAAGGCTGTACTTTGCCTGTTTCCTCATTATCCTAATTGAGTACAAATTGGTTAAGAGGGTACAGCGTAGCTATCAAGCTGCTTAGTTTTATCAGATGACAATTTAAGTCTGGGAGATCCTATTAGGAAGAAAGCAGCTAACGCGTGAAGGTGCTGTGTCAGCTAACAAGGGGAAAGGGGGATGGGGAGCAGAGAGGGGGAGATGGAGAGAAGATTGAAAGGAAGGGTAAAAGGCTAAGAGACTTGACATGTAATGTGTTTGTCTAAGTTATATGATACTCTGGAACTCATCTCCTTTCATGTCTCATGTTCAACCACTGTCTCTTTCACCCCATTGTTCATATAAGTATGTATGTATTGTATGTATGTATATATGTATTATTAACCGTAGGCTTATGGACTGTACAGTGTGTACTGCCTGTATTTTACTTTATTTAGCCTATGTATTTGTTAAACAGTCACTTAACATTTTAACTGCATTATCATATTCTGTTGAATAGCATTACCTGTAGAGCCATGTACAGGTAAATCCGTATATTATATCATTTACTTGAACCTCTGAGAACAGAGTGTAATTCTGTCAACATTGTTGTTCATGTGACTCTAAGTTTGGTTACCTGACGACCTGTAAGCGCATTCCCTGCTTCATTCTCTGCTTCATTCAGGATAATTGTTGCAAGCTTCCTGAGTGCTTACAGTCAACCCCTTCTGTTCCTGCCTTCAGATTCAAATAGCTATTCTGCACTACTGACTATCCTCCAAATTCATAGGGAATAACAAGTATTCAAAGCCAAATACATCTTTACACTACATATTTGTTTATTTATTCATTTATTACATAGACCTGTTACACAGCAGCCCTCTCCAGCAACCTCTGCAAAACCTGGCTACATGGCACCAAATAATGACATGACGCAGAATCTTGTTAACTTGGTAATTTGTGTACATTAGTTTTGACCCAGCTACAAATACAATAGCAAACCTATAGTACTTGTGTAACAATTTTACTTTCAAACCTAAATCAGACAGATCAGTACAGCTATTTTATCAATCATTCTCCAAAACATTTGAGTCCAGACGTGGTCATGTACATACTTAATGCAATTGACCAAGTGACATGTACTAATTGACCTAACTTGTTGTAGGCTAGATCTAGTTCTCTGATCTTCTGCAATTAAATGTATCTGGCTTCAAGCTTCTGACTACAGATCTAATTTAATGTATGCGTATGATTGTGTTAGGATTTTTTTTGTTGCAATTGCTACTACTGAGTAGAAGTGTTGAAATGAATGGTTACATTTATATAAATGTGATGCGCATTGTGGTAGGTGTAAATCCTTTAAAATGCTTTTCCTATCCATTTCTTTCATAAATGTGATTGTCTCTGAAACCCCCGAAAGAATAATGTGAATGCCATTCTGATTAGCTTTTGGGGGTTACAGAAATAAATATATCTATCAAGTTCTCATCCACAAACTAATCATGAGCAAATTATTGAAAAAAATATAAAACATTTTACTCCTAAGGAAACCTTTCAGACAAAGTTTTCATTGGTGATTTGTTTTCTTACAGTAACATGTAATCCACAGTCCCTGGCTACTTTAGGAAACTGTGAATCACTTTGGCATGTCATCTTTTAGTTTCAGTCACAACAGTCACCAACCAGATAACCCTGAAACCCCACCACCTGCTCAACTTAAATAAAGTCCATTCTGGTATGAAATAGCTGTAGGTGACAAAAAATACACAGTTACCCCTCTCAAAAATATTTCTCAATCCCCAAAGAGGAAGTGATCAATTTGGTCAATTTAGACACTGCAATGTAAACACAAATATATAACGAGATATAATCAGATGCAATATAGTAGAGCTCTCAAATAATTGCAATTAAATTGTCAAATGGATAATCTGAGATGAGATTGGTATTTTAGATACATTCAAAATAAATACATGCACACACTACATACACAACTGCATTGTATTATAAATACACATACACAAGTAAGTGCAATACAATTAACACACATTTACATTTAGTAGACGCTCTTATCCAGAGCGACTTACAGTAAGTACAGGGACATTCCCCCGAGGCAAGTAGGGTGAAGTGCCTTGCCCAAGGACACATCGCCATCTGGCTCGGCCGGGAATCGAACTGGCAACCTTCTGATTACAAGCCCGCTTCCCTAACCGCTCAGCCACCTGACTCCCACAAAATTGACAAATATTTAGGTTTCAGGCATGGCTGCTAATCTTATGAGTATGTGTATGTGAATGCACAAATATGAATTGGGTATTACTTTGAATGTGTGTGAATATTTGCTAATGAACGTATATGCATTTGTTTGCATGTGTGCATGAGAGTTTGGATGATGTACAGTTAGATGGCTTACATGGTACAGTCACTGGGAGCTACAGTCAAAGTTAAAATTAGCCTGAGAAGGATATTAGGGTCTATCTGTCAGTCTGGCTAACAACAACTGTTAAGATTCTGCGTAGGAGGCAAAAGACCATTTGAGGTGACACCAATCGGACAGCGGATGAGTTATCAAGCTCCTCCCCTTTTGTCATGGTGACTTGCCATGCACAGTCTGAATCAGTGGACCCATACTACACAGTACATCGTGTCCAGATTCAGATTGTTAAACAATTATTACAATTATATTTATAACAGTAGGATCCTTGAGAAAAAAGGGATTGATAAAGTGCATGCATGGTTTACTATGATCTTTTAAAAAGATTAGCAGGCTATATGTGAGATGGATATTTTAAAGGACGACATACAATTGTTTTGTTTGACAAACTTCATTAATATACAAATGCTAAGAGTTGTATGATTTAAGAAACATCAAGAGTTTAATGTATTGTAACATTATTTAATAGTTTATTAATTATTACCTACATTTGACTGAGTGGGATTATATCACTGTTCATTAAATGTAATTACACTTGTTGAACTGTATTCACAGTGGCAAATGTTTTTTATATATATGTATATCATTTTGTTACTAATACAATCACAGGCAGATATTAATAATAAAATGTGTACCATCAATGAGGAGTCACTGTTCCTCTAGATGCAAAACCTTTACCCCTTCTTGGGTAATTTAAATCATTTTTAAACAATATTAATTATTAACTGTGTATTCGCAGAATAAAAAAGTTTTTGAAATTAAAGAATTTATAGTGTAATTGATCTGTGTGAACCTCTGTTTATGGAGAATGTGTTTCCAGAATACACAAAGACGATATCGTCAGTGTTGTTAAGTACTGACTTAATTGGGATATCTATATCAAAAATATTTGAAATATTTAAAACTATGAATTCGATATTTTGGTGACTTGGATTTTGACGTGTGGCTGAAGTCCATTTGTGGAAGAGCAATCCTGTGAATAATCACATGACAACACACTTCTCCTCTGCTGCCTGCTTCACCTCTGTCATAGTGGTCTGAGCTTTGATTCTTATTGCATCCATGTCCATGTTTTGAAGATTGCCCAGGAGTGAGTCATTGATCTCCTCCTCTTCTTCATCCTCTTCTACCATCTTGGCAAGATCCTCTGGAAGGTCAATATCATCTCCCGCCATCTGGATGGTTGCATCGTCTTGACCGCTCTGAGAGCGAGAAAATTAGGTTCAATGCATCTGTAGTTATGATATCCACACAACTAAATATACATTACAGAAAAAATACAAGGATACATTATTTTGGGGAGATTGAGAACACATAGCCAGATAACTGACTTTGAAAAAGAAGGCATGCTTGTTAACCACTAGACAAACTGCAGATTTATAAAAGTACGGAATCAAGTACATTTTAATAAAGGAAGATTTTTGTAATTGGACGTTGTGCAGTCAAAAGAGTTGCTGTGTTCATAAATGGGAAACAATTACCTCTGGGAGGCGATACTTGTCTCTCAGAGCCACCCTGAGATTGGCCCTCTCAGCCTTTTTAACAGCAAAATCCTGATCTCGCTGAATCCTGGAGGGGAAAAGTACTCGGATTAGTAAGTCACCAATGACCTACACATCAATAAATTGTTGCATGCATTTTTGAGATTGGTATTTTAGATACATTCAAAATAAATACATGCACATATTACATAAAATAAATAGATGAATGATACAACTGCATTGGTTCAAAATGAATGAAATGAAATTAATTTTTAAAAATTAAGTGAAAGACTCTTCATTTATTTGTATATTGATAGTGTTGTTTGTTAGATAGTGGTCTATGTTAAACATGTAGTATTGTCTTGCGTATTTAGTATTCTGTACATTCATGTGTTACATGCTTTTATTTTAATGGTGGATTCAGGCCTTAAAATATAAATAATGACTCATAAATGTATGTGCTGTATAAAACCTAATGAAAAACAGTAACATGAATACAGAAATGTTGGTACCCCTGCTCTGGTCATGTTTGAAGACCTCAAGTGTCCAGCCCCGAACAGAAGGACCATGCATTAAAGGGTCACTGGAGGTTGGAAGCTGGACAAGAGAACAGGTGGTTTGCAACTGAGCATTCCAAGAAAGTCCATTGTTTTCTGAGCAGTTTAATCTCACTGTCATGTGGATCTTCAAGGAAAATATTCCATGCGGTGAACTGGCTTTTATATATGCACTGCAAATCAAATAATTGGTGTGTGAGCTAATATTATTACACTTCTATTGAAGGTGCCATGGTTGATCAAGGCCACTTTGGATTAGACTTCTGTACAGTACCATGGTTGATTGCACTACAGTAGATACAGTAGCTCTATAGAGGCGTCTAGGATATATTTCTGTCCTTTATACTGCACTGGTTATATAAAGATAATATACAAACAAAATGCTGTAATGCTAAATGCTGTCACTTTAATTACCTTTAATGAACAGTGATATAATCCCACTCAGTCAAATGTAGGTAATAATTAATAAACTATTAAATAATGTTACAATACATTAAACTCTTGATGTTTCTTAAATCATACAACTCTTAGCATTTGTATATTAATGAAGTTTGTCAAACAAAACAATTGTATGTCGTCCTTTAAAATATCCATCTCACATATAGCCTGCTAATCCTTTTAAAAGATCATAGTAAACCATGCATGCACTTTATCAATACATTTTTTGGCAAGGATCCTACTGTTATAAATATAATTGTAATAATTGTTTAACAATCTGAATCTGGACACGATGTACTGTGTAGTATGGGTCCACTGATTCAGACTGTGCATGGCAAGTCACCATGGCAAAAGGGGAGGAGCTTGATAACTCATCCACTGTCCGATTGGTGTCACCTCAAATGGTCTTTTGCCTCCTACGCAGAATCTTAACAGTTGTTGTTAGCCAGACTGACAGATAGACCCTAATCTCCTTCTCAGGATAATTTTAACTTTGACTGTAGCTCCCAGTGACTGTACCATGTAAGCCATCTAACTGTACATCATCCAAACTCTCATGCACACATGCAAACAAATGCATATACATTCACTAGCAAATATTCACACACATTCAAAGTAATACCCAATTCATATTTGTGCATTCACATACACATACTCATAAGATTAGCAGCCATGCCTGAAACCTAAATATTTGTGAATTTTGTGCCCCCACCCCCATACACACTTCTTACCTTACAACATTAGAAACAATGCTAATCACAGTCACTAATTGTCTGTTTGTATAACATACAGCAGGTCACCTCACACCCCTATTCCAATGTGGAGGCTACTTTACGGTAACTGCCTAGCGTGTTTAACTTTATAAACACTGCCAGGATGGACTTCGTAGTTGTTTGGAGCTGATACATTGGTTTCTGTCACACATGTCGTATAAAGCTGTAAACATGTGTTTACCTTTTCAGCATTCTCAACCTGTTACACATTCTGGCAATCCAAGTTCTGGGACAATTCAAGTTTTGGGATATATTTTACAGTAATATTTTTACCTTGCAGGACTTGTGTAGCTTATGTATTTGAGTAATTGGATTAAACGGCAATACTTGATATGCAAATGCATATACAGCAACCCTTTATATTCCATTCACTTGAACCCCTAAACATCTGCCTACTCACTTCTCCTCCACCAGTTGCTTCTGATACTCCTCAAACTCCTCTCGGGACATGCCTTTGGATGCTGGAGTCTCCTTGCCGTCTGCAGCCGCAGTGCTGTCACCCTCCTCTCCTCCTCCTCCTCCGCCTTTCATATTTTTTAACTTGTCCCCCAACATGTGCTTCATGAGGAATGTCATGGCTGCTGGTGTTCTGGTGTAGAGGCGACACTGTGGAGGAGAGTGAGGGGGTGCCGCAGGGCACCAGTTTAGGGTCAGGAGCACCTCAGATGGAGAGCCAGAAGGAGACTTTTTGGAAGATGGCAATGCTGGGATATTTACAGCAATTTGAAGGTATTCCAGGAGTCCAACCTTGTTAAATAATATCCCCAGACACCATTGACACCTCTGTCTATTGTCTCTGTCAAGGTGAGGGGCTGCGGGTGTCAATATATTCGGGCTAGATTAAAACCGCTCAAGGGCTTAGCTCATTATAGCCTACTGACAATGGGAGCCTTTCACCTTGTAACAAGGTCCCACTGAAAGCCCATAGACTTGTATACACCAACCCCTCTGAAGCCTGTAGGTGCTCTTACCCCTCTTACAGTGCAACAGTAGCCTACTACATGAAACAATAAAAAAAAGTATTTGAATGAAATTGAAACAGGATGCATCATTCACAAAATAATCTTGTGAGTTCTTAAGATTGGAGATCTCTGAATTGTTTAATGAAGGCTAAGCTGTATGAAACCCACAAGAACAGGGCAACAATTGACTGTGGCAATCTACAAACACAGGTCGGACAGGTCACATTTTTATGTGTAAATACAGTAGGTGCTGTATTACCGTAGTAGCTCCTGTACATACAGTGTTATATCAGTAGAAGCAGCATTGTAATGTGCCAACTGGTGCTAAGAGAGAAGGAGTATCTTCCTCTCTCACAGCCTAGCCTCCTTGGTTTGTGACTCCCAGTGAACTTGGATAATGATGTTCGTTCACACCTAGAGTGGTTAGAAAGATTACCCCTAAACGGACAAATTAACAGACACAAACACTCATAAGATCACACTCACGAGAATTAAGAGTCCTGATTTTCGAATTCTCGTGAGTGCAATCTCATGAGTCTTATGAGACTTAAGACACACTTTAACGCAAATTGGCTTGGTCTTAACAAGGAACATTGCAAGGTGTACTTAAAGCTGTCAGATATCCTCAGGAGACCTTTCCAGCCCATTGACTTTAGCTGACCGTATTAGCATAGTCCCTTAAATGTGACAAGAGCCAGAGTGGATTCACAAGATTTTGAATTATTTTGGGTTTAAAGTTAAATTACTTAATAAAGTTTTTTATTTTTTTATTTAGTTGTGGCAAACATCACCATCTTCAAATTCTGTCTCGTCGTCAACGTCTTTCATATAATACCGTGTAGCATGGACGCTTTGTGGGTTGAAAAACACACACCCAGGAAAGATGACCTTTTTTTGTAGTGCCAAGAGACTTACACTACTGCATGACAGGTGAGGGCAGGTTGCAGCTTATCTTCTTAGAAAAGGACCTGTTTTCAGTTTGTCCAACATTTAGGCTGCCAAACCAGACGAGGAGAAAGAGAAACTTTTATAAATGACTTCAATTTTGGCACACACACATGCATGCTGGAGCGTCCAGAGCCAAAATTCAACTGCCACATTTGACCCATCCTGCTGCTCCTGCCTCCCAGGGCAGCCAGGAGCAGCAGGAGTCAAATTATTAAAGGGGGGGGAGTTCAATTGTGAGTGCGAGTTAACTTATCAACAGGGTGGGGGGATAGGGATTTTCTTTTGGGGGGTGGGGCAACGTTACTGAACATGGGTCCCCCCCTGGACCTTTACATGGGGCCCCCTGGGCCTACCCTTTGACACCACCTGACGGCGTTTAAGAGGTGAGCAGATTCGTGGTGTTGCATGTTTGGACCACAGCAGTACGCTCTCTTACACCATCTTGTGGTAGAACTGTATAATAATAGAAAATACAATACTGTGTGAGGTTTAGAGAAGACAGGTGCCTACACACAGATACCCACACACAGACATGTCTTGCCTTTATACCGTAGTTAGATAACCATCCCAAAAAACTGAAAAACTCCAATCCCAGAACATCAAATTCAAAATAAGTATTTTTCAAAACATTATGACCATGGACAATCTCAAAATTATTAATCATGTAATTTACTATATCTATAAATATAATAGTTAATCCATTTAGGTTTTCCTTAAAAAAAAATGTCCATACTATATGCCTAATGATATTTTGTAGTCATCATTGTTCACCACTATTTCTATGTGGGGCAAAAGCTTTTACAAGCTGCTGCTTAGACGGAGCATAGAAATGTGCAGAGTGATGTTATTAATAGAACGATGTAAACACACCCCATAATGCATTTCACTCTGCCAACTAGCCAATCAGAAAAAAACACTGGCTGGTCTACAGGGGGAAGCACAGCGCCAGAGGGATGATGCTCTCTGTTTGCTGACACTGCCCAGAGCCTAGTGCAGCTGTGTGTGGAGAAGCAGGAGGGGGAGGGACACACGCGTCACAGACAGAGTGAGAGAACAGGGAGAGGGAATTATGAGGAGGAGTGAGAGAGAGAGAATGAGAGCTACTGGAAGAGTAGAGCAGAGAGCGAGAGAGAGAAAGAGAGAGATGATGTTGCCAGGGAACCATGGCCAAGGGAGAACGGTTCACGTTTAACAGCTTGAGAGGGACACATGCAGGAACGCACCAGGACACACGCCACAGTCATTGCATTCAGAAAGGCCAGATAATATACTGCACCATAAACACACACACAGAGAAAAGCATCCAAGAGAAAAGGACTGCAGATGAAATTACATAACAGTCGGCTCCCAGAGTGATATCATCATCAGAGCAGGATTAGAGCAAGGGGGTGAGGGCACTAATCTGGTGAAGAGAGGGCGAAAATGAGAGAAGAGGATGGATACCAGACCCTGGCCTAAATGAATGCGCGCAAACAGATCAGCAGACAACTTAATAACATGGCGAGGATTATCCATTGTTCAAAACTAACGGTGGGAGGAATGCAGGAATCCAGCTGAGACAGAAACCGTGTTTGTGAGGGTTGTTTTCGACCCAGAGCTCTTTCGCCCGATCGCAGCTCGTACCGTCCCAGTCTCCTTCGGAACCGCAAAGACCAGGATTCTCTTTGCTTTTGTTTGGTTTACAGCTGGAGCTGATGCTGAGCCCACAAGGCAGTCAACAAGTCTCACCCACGGATGAAAAGATGTCCCAGATCTACCTCGACTCCCCTGAGTAGGAATTCTCTGACTCAAAACAAGAAGACAACTATCAGCTAGTGCACGGAGTGAAGTACATTGCACGTGAGTATTTGAGTCACTGCATTTTCTGTTTGTGGTCCTTTGTAAACAGGATTTCGGAATGGCTTTTAGCGGTGCCCTTCTTCTGACAAACAGCAGGTGAGGGCTTAGGGGCGACAGAGATGATGTGCTTGTGAGTGATGCTCACAGACTTCTCTCGGTCTTAGTCTATTGTGTGTCTGACATTTAATTCATCTAATGTGGTTAAAATTACAACGACAGTGTCTTTCTCTATCTGTCAAGCTGGGGGATTCTTTAGCAGGATATTGGAGTCAGTATCCTCCTACGCAGAATACTTCATCAGCCTGACTTCCAGCCTCTAGCTTACTGTGTACATTCTGATCAAGGACACAGCCAACTGCTCACCTGATCTCTTAGACCTGACATCAACACAACCTGATATTAACATACTGCATACACAAACATATACAGCATAGAACATGTCTGAAACCAACAATCAGCATCTTTATATCATGACATCAACATAACTTGACATTAGAGTACTGAATGTGCGGCATATACTTTTGAAGGTAACGTGATATGAATTGAGCAGCCTAGTATCAACATGTCTATATCCCTGCATCTTTATAACTTGACGTCAATATCTTATCTCATATAAACATATCCACATATTACCTGTACAGCAACAACAACTGTACACTTTTCATCATCAGATATCCATAAATCTATGACCTGAGAAGAACATTACACATATATTGAGCACATATCTCAAATGAATCAAACACATAACGTGTATGTCTTGATTAGTCACAGACAAATCTAAAATCAATGTCTGTAAACTGGTACCACAATATCCAGAGTATGATGTCACCATCTAATGAATCCATCATCGTTAAACTCCTGCCTGATATCATCGTCTCCACATCCCTGTTTCTATAGCCAAATTATAGTCAGATCAATGTTTCTATTGAGTGGAGTGTATCAAAAAATCCCTGTAGCTTTGAGGCACAATGCGCCTGATGTTAAACATGAGCGTTCATCAGGCGCCGAATAGAATGGGAAGCATGTGAGCTGGTCGGGCGGGAGAACGAGGGGACTGGTCACCATCTGGAGCTGAAGCCTGGTGAACACGTGCTGCTGACTCGTTAGTGAGGCCTGTCTGTCTGTCTGTCCCAACCTTGTGTGAGCAGCTGGAGCCATGGCCAATGACATCTGCACAGACAGCAGCACACACTAATCTTCTGCTTCAGTGTGAATTTGTTGGTTCAGCCCTAACAAACAAAGGATTAGTACATGTTCTATGGAGGAGAAGTTCTATGTTTACAAGAGAAAGAGAGGAAATGAAAGAGTAATGTGACACATTGTTTTTTTTTCCAGTTGCTCTGTAAGCAAACTTCCTCTCCACCAGAAAGGTCCCAAGGGCATTAGGGTCCTCTTAGTCACCATTTGCAGATTTGTTACACATGGGCACCCTTGCCAGGGTAAAAAACATCACTGCCATGCCACTGGACAAATGGACTCGGCAAAGGTCTGCACTTGTATAATGCTTGACCTAATTAGTGGTGGAAGCACAGACACACACACACATTCCACCCCTCCCACACGCATACACTCAAACATTTTTCACATGCGATACACTCAAACATTTCTCACATGCGATACACACATGATGTTCACTCCTCAGTCACGCTTGATATGTTGTTCGCATGACAGCACGCCACACACAGTTGAGAGTGGGGCGCCTAGCTCTTAGATGACATGACGTCACTCTGCTCAGAGAAAGGCATACTCATAGCTTGAGGATTTCATGATGTCATCCGTTGGTTAAGCTATGGCTGTGTGTTTATGTTTACATGGATGCGTGTCAGATACCCTTATTTAATTGTGAAATGGAGTTAAGAGTAGCCTTTTTTTTTTGTTAAGCCTGAAAGACATGATGAGCAATATAATGCTAACATGTATGTGTAGACCCTTGCAGACAGCAAAAACCCATCATCAAACCACTCCTTGTT
Organism: Osmerus eperlanus; assembly: GCF_963692335.1. Classification (NCBI taxonomy): domain Eukaryota; kingdom Metazoa; phylum Chordata; class Actinopteri; order Osmeriformes; family Osmeridae; genus Osmerus; species Osmerus eperlanus. The sequence goes on from NC_085033.1 coordinate 5,391,899, forward strand.
TTGCTCAAATGTGTTTGGTTTCACATCCTCCATCAGGTTATAGGTATACATTGTGTTATTGTAGTGTTGTCAACTCTTTGGTTTGTGTTTATTATTCTTAATAATATTATTACCAGTTTCACTGATCCAGGTGATGATTGTGACGTTTATGTCATCTGCAGCGACCTCTGACCTGTCCTTTTGGTTGGAGGATGTGCTCAGCGGAGGTGACTTTCCGCATGGACAATATGGAGGTGAAGGACGAGTGGCAGGATGAAGACTTCCCCAGGTGGGCTAGACGGTCTCCTGTCTCACTATGTTGCAGACCAGGATCCAGTCAAGTAGTCCTCAATCAGAGCTCTAAAATCACATTGAGTTTGCCCACTTGTTCTATTGTCTATGGGCTCACAAAGATAAACAAGTCTTGAAAAACTACAGAAAAGTATATTGTTTCATTAAGTAGTTTGGTAACACTTTATTTGCAGAGTCAATCTGGTTAAAATATATTTTAGGACATTTAAAAACAATATGGCTATGTTTGTAGAGTTAAATCATTACATCATAATTACAATCTACTAATACATTAGTTCATTACTTCTATAGAGCTACAGTATGTGCAGTAATTTAGTACCAATACATGAATATTTCATGCAGTTCAGTGGTGGCCCTGTTTGTGTAGGGTTACAGATTTTTCCTTCCTTCACCACCACTCAGTATACTCTTTCTTCCTCCTCTTTTACCCCTCTTTCTCTCTTATTTGTCTGCTTAAAGACACTGACACGGGTATAATCATAGCTATTGCACAGGCATTGATGTGGCTTTTACTGCACAAGTCTGTCAATTCTGAGGCAGGCTGGTATTTAAAATACAGCTTCCAGCTCCTTCTGTCTCTTCACTGCCCCTTATAATCCCCATGTATTATCATGAAACATCCTGAGAAGGCATTCATTACTGGTGTTTGTTTTAGACACTAAAAACATACTCTGTCACTCTTTTATAGAGAACAAAGGAAGCCCCAAGGCAGAAGCCTCTTAATGGTCAAGATTGATTGAATACTTTATTTTCAGAAAGAAAAAAAAACTTGTAAGGAGTCCTAATAGACATCAATTGATTTAATACCATTAAAAGCTATACCAAATACCTTCAGGCAAACATTTGGGAACGGAGTGGTTTCTGACAGGGTTCTCTGGTTGTGTGTTCTGTGTAGGCCTCTGCCAGAAGAGGGGGAACTGGAGAACCACTGTGGTCTCACTGACCACAAAGTCGGTACGTACAGTACATCCTGACTACTGTATCCAAATGACAGATTGGTTGAGTACAATAACCATTAAATGAACGAATGAATGGAGGAAGGAAGGGATTCATTCATTCTATAAATCAATGCCATAAATGTATATTTATTTATTATTTGTCCAGTTTGTTTAAACTACTTATTCCTTGAAGGGCTTTATTGACACATTAGTTTTAAACCACTGCATCCTATCATGTACAATGGCACCGGAAAAACAAGTTAATAATGCTGTCTGTGGGTCTCTACAAGAACAGAAAGCAAAGATTTTTTAAATAAAATCTAAATACATCCCGAGTATCCCATATTGCAGAAACCCCCCAAATGTTTTTTTATAAAAAAATCTGCGGGGGTAGACTTTAATATAAAGTGTGGTCAAGGACTTTTTGTCAAGATAGTTTCCTACTTCTAGCTCCGCCCACCACTCTGAATGTGGGTGAGTCTGCCGCCCATTGCAAACGCCGTACGCTCGTGGCTCCGGAGATGAACTTGTCCCTAGACCAGAGTGAGGGATCGGTGCTCTCAGATGACTTCCTGGAAACGCCCGATGACCTGGACATCAACGTGGATGACATCGAGACCCCTGACGACAATGACTCGCTTGAATTTATCAACAACAGCAACGAGTTGGAGTGGGAAGGTTAGACAAGGGGACTCTGAGGGAGGAGTATAAAACAATTTAATATGTTTTATACAATGTATTTAGCATATTCACAAGTAAATATATTCAGATAGTCAATATTATATCTTTATATTATACTTAAATTTTGCAATATATTGGATTTGTTGCATAACATAATGTTTTAGGCTTCCGTAATTGATAATTGATTAATTATAAATGGGAGGCTACCATACCTTATTACCGTATTATTTTGTTAGATGACACCCCGGTGGCGAGCGCCAAGAGTCTACCCGGTGACCACGAAGAGGAGGACAGCGCTGAACGCCTTTGGAGGACCGTGGTCATCGGGGACCAGGAGCAGAGGATAGACATGCAGGTCATCAGGCCCTACCTGAGGGTGGTCACGCACGGAGGTTAGAAGACGTGCACGTGTGTGTGTGTGGACGTGTGTGTACATAGGTTTAGATTTTTTAAGATGTGGAACAATAATATCATCAAAGGTACAATATTGAACTCTCTCTATCCCCTCTCTCTATCCTCTCTCTCTCTTTCTCTCTCTCTCTCGCTCTCTCTCTCTCTCTCAGGTTACTATGGAGAGGGGCTGAATGCCATCATAGTGTTTGCTGCCTGCTATCTCCCTGACAGCAGTTGTGAGGACTATACCTACATCATGGAGAACCTTTTCCTGTAAGAACCTCTATATTATATTATAATATATTAAACACATTTGCTAAACCTTTCCAACAGTTTAGTTACCTTTTCCATGCTTTGATTTTAACTGCTTGATCAGGATATTGACTGTTGTCAAAGAATCCTGATAGATCTAGGGAGGGATTCAATTTCAGAGATAGAGTCCGCCTCTTTAGAACACCGTCAATTACAATCACAATTCAATTAGAATTTACAGAATTTGTTTTGTAATACATAAGATCAGTAGTATATCAACTGTAAAGTCAGAACCATATTTTCTGTACCGAAAGTATGTGTTTGTGTGTGTTCATATTTGTGTGTGTGTGTATCTCAGGTATGTGATCAGTAGCCTTGAGCTTCTGGTAGCTGAGGACTACATGATCATCTACCTGAATGGAGCCACGCCTCGCAGAAGGATGCCTGGCATCAGCTGGCTAAGGAGATGCTACCAGATGATTGACAGGAGGTAAGACACTGGATAACCAATCAGCAATTGCCAATGGCTTTTTCATCTCCACAGTTGTCAGTCAATAGCTCTATAGGTGCTCTCGATCGATTATGTCACCCTGTACCATATATGTGGGAGGAATAACTGCTTGAAATGTGGCCCGTTTACTGTTCTAAAGTAGCATGATCAAGTAGCACGACTAACAAGCTAACTTAATAACAGGACAATATTGCATCATATAGCATGACTTCTATCACTAATGACTAATGAGAAAGTTGAAGAGCTGCACAATGTGAAATGTTGCTTTGGGTCCGGCTCTTCTCTGTAGGCTGAGGAAAAATCTGAAGTGTATGATCATCGTTCATGCCTCCTGGTTCCTACGTACCGTTCTGGCCCTCTCAAGACCTTTCATCAGGTAAGGTCCATCGGGAATCCACCATGGAACGAAGATCCATGACACATCACACTCCATGAGGGATTAGAAGGCTGGGGAGAAGCCTGAAAGAAACAAAAGTGAAACGTCCATTATTTTCTCACAGCTTCTGTTCCGTTTGAAAACCTCGAATCTGATCGGGGCAGTTCCATCATGTCATGTATCAATTCATCGGACGTCTTTATCCAAAGAGAAACACGCGGGGGATTTGAACCTAAGACGTCTTGATCTGCAGACCTCTAGATCTATACCACTGAGCCATACAGTAGCTATCTGGTAGTGACTGTGGGGTGTTGCTGTTGCCCGTCTGTAGTGTGAAGTTCATGGATAAGATCCGGTATGTTCAGACCCTGGAGGAGCTGAGTCAGATCGTCCCGATGGAACACGTGCAGATTCCGGTGGGTGTGCTGCAGTAAGTCCTCACAGCCCCCAGAGGTCACTAATAAGACAGTTAACACTAGTAACAGTAAAGCAATGTCATCTCCAGAAAATAATGCCTTTGCCAAACCTAACCAGGTCAATAGCGATATATATTAGTTTGAAATAGTACCTGCATATTTTAAGTAGACCATGAATTACAATACCAAATGTTGACAATTAGAAATTATAAGTTATAGTTAGTCGGTGGAATGTAGTGAGTCACAAAATAAAACGTTGGCCTTTTTCATCAGGTACGACGACGAGAAGATAAGAGCACGGTAAGGAGGTTTTTAAAAACACGTTTATGTACTAAACCTGGACCTGGTTCAGATGTACGGTATCACATTTGTTGTAAATGCCACTCTCAAGCTGTTCTCTTCCAACCCTAAGGCTGGAGCTGGAACAGCCGACAAAGCCTGGCCCTACAGAGAGGTGACCCATTTACTGTCCGCAGACTGACATGTGTTCTGGTATAATAAGTCAGTTCAGAACAGGTCACTAGTTGATTGGTGATCACGTGTTGTTTATGTCTTTTATGATTCATTCTTTAATTGTATATCATTTGGCAAGACCCTTTATCTATGCTCATTTAAATTGAGAAACATTCTAGTTCAGGATCTGGTTTTGCCGCCAACGTAAACCAGAGTTAATTAGTAGCTGAATGTTGTGTGCCAAATGTTGTGTTGAAACACTTGTTGTGTTTCAGGCCGAAATCAATGCTATACGACGCTGGGCGTGACATTTGACGTGAGGCAAGTGTTCTTCCTCCCATCATATTAGTCTACCACCTTTTTTTAGGGAGCTTTTTATGTCTGTATCTACTGAACTTAGCTGCACGAAAGAAGAAACTTCAAAATGGATGGGTTCCTCCTTCCGTCCTGGCTGGACGTTCATTTAAAGACCGACCTGCACCACTTGTTACATAAAGCACATATGCTCAGCTCTTTATCGCACCCTACCCCAGACACATTGATCACTGCTATTTTTACTGGGCAGCAATGCAGAGAGGGACATAAGGCCCAGGCAGCCGGACGGGCAGGGCACACTGCGTGTTGAAACTGGGGGAGTACCCACCCCAGCAGGGGAGGTTATTTCAGAAGCACTCAAACGCCACCAACACCCCCTGGGTCACAGACTGTGCTTGTGATCCGATCCATAGATCACCCACATATTCCCTGCCACAGCTGCCATTTAGGTGGGTACAGTGTGTGTGTGTGTGGGGGGGGGGGGGGGGTAGGGACTGGCTTCTAGGGAACATATCTGTTGGCCTAGTGAGATGGGGTTCAGGGGCTACAGGAAAAAATAATAATAATAAACATGATGAGTCCAGTGGAATTCATCAGCTAGTGTACCTTATCCTTCACCAGCGGCAGTGATGATAGTAATGATGATAGCTATAATGATTGCGTTGCAGTTGGCCCCGTGTTCACCCTGCATTGAACATTCCTGAGGCTACAGTGGAAAGGTGAAGTGGACCCATGCGGGCGAAGCTTGATCTTGACATATCATCAACGTTTCCAATCCTGTCCCCCATTGAGATGCCAAGGCATGCGCTCTGTTGTCAGTGTGATGGCACAGGCACACCTGTAGCACAGTGGACCTTCCAGGGGAGACAACGAACGCCCTGCTACAGAGATTAATCCCTGCAGCACATAAACAGCTCCGAAAAAGCACAGAGAAAGAACTCCTATGTGTCCAACGTTCCAGCTCATTTCCTGCAAATGAAATCTCCTCGCTTCACGAACCTTCAGTCCTACGTCTGAACGTTTCAGCACAATCTCCAATCCCTCTTTGCATGGACAGCTGAGTTTCACCTGTAGTTTGCCTAGTAGCCTAATGCAAAGATCACATACTGTTTTACCTGATTAAAGACCAGGCTGGATGAGCATTTTTAAAAGTTTCAATGCAGTTTCATAAATGTCATAGTACCTTCATGAAACAGTACAATGTGACAAACTGTTTTGTGATTTTGTATTACGGTTATGGTTTTTGTTTTATGTACAGTAAGATGTGATACAAGAAAGGTTTGGTTTCCTACGATTATTTAATTCATAATAATGATATTATTGATAATTGATAACTTACTGAAGGAAATGACATTGACTGTTTAAATCAGATAAAGGCAGCTACAGTACTGCATGTGCTTATTTATTGTGTACCAGAGATTATTTGCCATGTGTTCTATAAAGGTTCATGGTTAATATATGGCATGCTGTTTTATATTGTATTTCCTTGTCATCTGTCAATGATAAAACTTAGTTTTCTGCTCTTGATTATAGATATTTCAATTAGGGATACAGTACATCCCTTTCTCCCTTGTGTTAATGCCAACATTCATTTGAGAGTTATGCATTACTGTAAACAAACTAGACCATTGTTAGTGACAAGATTATGTATTTTGAAGTCAACTGATTTGCTTACATTCCACATTAAATGTGCCATGAATGAAACTATAAATAAAATAAATGGTACAACCTGCTCACTTGGTTATTAGACATGAAGAGCATAAAAGTATCCTTGAAGAATCTTTGGATATTTGATTTCATCGTAAAACCACCTGCCTACAATATAATAATTTTGTGTGACTCAGTGTCTAAGAGAGGGGCTCCATTGTGTTATCTTGAGGACATGTTCCTTGATGTCATTTGTTTGGTAGAATAATGGCAGCTAAACACAATGTCATTATGATTTATGTCTAAGGTTGTTCACTTCTTTAACACACCTCCCTCAGGCAAAGTATTGTTGTTGTTGAAGCTATAAAGAGCTAATTTAGTGGCATCAATGCTCACTAGTAAAAAGGGAATGGAATCACAGGAAGTGTCATTTTTCAGGGTTATACTGGACATGCTACTGCAATGTCCTTACAATCATGACATAATTATTTCAAATACGGATAGCTTAATTTATGATAGATCCATCATAAATGAAGTAATTCCATATTTATTTATTTATTTATTTATTTATTTATTTAGTCATAGCCTCGAAGTTGTTCCAAACCAAGGTCATGAGAGAGAAAACATTATATTGGACAATCTCACTTATGTACTACACCTTATAAAGTAAAATAATGTTTTCTGTGATTGGCAAAAAATTATGTTAGTCAGATGCAGATTTGTTAGAATTTCAAAATGATCAACAGTTCTTAATCATGTGCTGCCAACCAACCACTGTCATGTTTCTATTAAGACATTTACAACAAAGGATATGAGTTCCATGTTGTGATATCTAAAACTCAAAGTTCAGTTCTTAACATCTAGATAACACAGATAATAAGCTTAATAAAAATTAACTTGGTCAATACCAGATGCATAACTCGTTGCCTTTCTAGTAATAATGTAATCTAATAAGAGCCAAGTTCAAAAAGATTGTGTTTGACATGAACCTTTTGTAAGATAAATCCTAACATATTTTTGACACTGCGTTCCAACATGACCAGAGGCAAAGTGGCTTAGTCACATGGGTTGGGGACATGCCACTAGTTATCCAGCTGGTTGCATCATAAGTATGTGTGACGCAGCAGCAGCAGGTCACCACACTCGCACATATACACACACAAACACACCACACATACATACACACACACACATACACAAGGCCATCTAAATATAGTGGTTCTGCTTTTTTCACAGAACTCTCTAAGCAAGGACATGTTTCAACCCTCCGCATTGATAATATGTGGCTGCATTCAACACAATCAGTATGCTGACCAACACTATCTATGGTCTTGAGGAAGCACTGAGAACCGGCTAATGAAAGACATGGTAAGCTTTTTTCAGTGAATTATTAACAACTCAAAACAAACACTACACACCCTTTCTCAGCCATGTTTTACAAGTTCTTACACATGGCACAGTGATAAAAGACCCATTTCTGATTATGTATTACCATGGGGATTTTCAGGAAACTAGTAACATTAAAGAATGAACACATCTTAGTCTGTGGCCGTTTCTCTATTTTATTCCAGGACTGTGTCTAGTTTGGTGCTTAGATGTCATGTAGGACACTTGTCCTGCTCCTGCTTGGTCCTCCCTTGCCCACTGACCCCCCTGCTGACGGAGGTCCAGCAACAGGTGGACATTTGGAAATCTGCTGGTATGCAAATGTACACCACCATGCAAACTCTGATTGGACATATCTGTTGTGCAGTAATGTCTTATTGGCTAGCGTAAAAGATACCGATTGGACGGGGGTGCAACAAGGTCTCGCACGAGGTCTTGACAAACTGTGACGCAGGGCTGGATCCCTTTAAATACCCGCGAGAGAACTACCCAATCAATGGAGTAGTAAAAGGGGGGAACATTCTGGCAGATTATGAAAGAAAGGCCAAACTTTTAGCAAAGCCTTTGACAGTTTGTTGTGGTTGGGTTCCCTTCTTTTATCTACTTTGTTGCCCAAGACCAAGATCTACAGATCAAAATGAAGTTAATCATAGGCATTGGCGGGTGAGTCTAATTTCATTAGGGTTTTATTATGACAAATTAATTTCTTCAAATCATTAATAATCTGCATTTCTTTCAGCGTGACCAACGGCGGCAAAACAACTCTGACAAATAAACTTGTGAAGACATTACCAAACTGCTGCGTGGTGCATCAAGATGACTTTTTCAAGGTAAGACATTAACTACATCAACAAAGAAATCTCACAATAACTATAATTTTTATCAAGATATGCCATATTGTGGTAAAGTTAACTGGTAGCGTGCCCTTGACCGTTTTTGATTGGCTAAAAACTGCAGGTGACATTCCACACTTGCAGATATTAGGCTTGGTATTTTGTTACTAATATACTGGTCTGATTGTGTCTTGGACAGCCAATGTGTTGAAGAAAGTTGGGCATCCCCACATAAAGTCAAACTGTGTGCATTCATGTTGCTAGTAGTGCAACATCATTTTGGACTGACCATATTGCTTGTGGTCTTAGCTTCAGCCATGTTGTTATTCAACCATAATGACCTTCCTATACGGCATTGAATTAGAACATAAAGAAATGGTCCAAATTGAAATAGATAAGGTTTATTGTCCTTTTTCCCTTAATCTCAGCGACTTAGTAGCTTCTATCTTTGAATAGATATAGCTCCGTCTCGCTCACTGTAACTGCAGGCTACTGTGAACTCGTGGTCAGAGGACCATGTGCTGTTTCTGTGACAGCAATAGTACAGAGGGTGGAGTCAGGCCAGCTTTAGTGGAGACGAGGCCTTGGCTTCGCATGTCCAGGTGTGATCCGCTCTGACTGGTAACTCAACATCACCTCCAGGTTGCAGCAATGTTTTATTGGTGACTGTTTCAGAAACCCGCTCAGATAGAAGTCGGGGAGGACGGCTTTAGACAGTGGGATGGTAAGAGTGGATTTCGCTGTAGAAAACCCCAGTAAAGTAATTTTTATTTCTGCACATTTCAAAAGTACCATACTTTTGTTCCATACATCAAGTATGAAAATGTAATATTTTAGAATGGAGTAACCCTGTGAATGCTACTCCATTCATGAACAATGACTAATGTGTGTTGATGCACATTGGTGGGCTGAATCTGTTCTTTTGTACTGAAGAGTTATATTCTTTATCCCTGCATGTTCTGTTAAAGTGATCACTTCCCTGGACATGGAAGCCATGTTCAACACTGTCAAAGGCTGGCAAGAGAACCCTGCCAAGTTCGCTCGTTCCCACGGCGTCAGCTTGTCACATGAGGTGGAGGAATCGGACCCCGAGACAGGGCTCCACATTCTCATTGTGGAAGGATTCCTACTGTACAACTACAAGTAGGCTCTTTTCCACTTTACATTCAACCCTTGTGTCCAAATTCAACGCACATTGACTAACTGAATATGAACCTTGGTTCCACCCTGTAGGCCTATGGTTGACATCTATGACAAGTGCTACTATATTGCCATTCCATACGAAGAGTGCAAACGGAGAAGAAGGTAACATAACATTCTATGGGCGTATGTGAAGCCCTCTGTGACATGCTTGCGTGTAAAAAGGGCTATACAAATACATTTTTATTTGATTTGATTGAACATTCTTTTTAGGACATTTGATTCTGATTTTGAGAAGCAATATGTTCAAATGATGGTGAATTCATTTTACAGTACAAGACAATACACAGTCGCTGACCCCCCTGGGTTATTTGATGGTCATGTGTGGCCCATGTATTTGAAACACAGAAAGGAGATGGAGAACAACTGCAACTGCATCAGTAAGTAACTGTTCTCAGCTGTGTCAATTAATTGTGTTTTTTTAACTGTGCATCATTTTCCAAGTTTCATTCCTTCACAAGGTAACCTTGTCACTATTTTTGGACTGACCCACAGAATACCTTGATGGCTTGAAACCACAGGAAGAAATTTATAACCAGGTGTATGAAAGCATTCAGAACACCCTGCTGAACATCTTATAGCAGGAGCCGGGGAGTCTGAAGACTTGTGTATAGACTTGTAAATATCACCAGCGCCATACTTCTGCCTTCATGTTTTTGATCTGTAAATAGTAACGTAACTTATTGGAGAAACTTACGGCAGAAGCATAGGATTTTGTATTTTCTTGTGTAACTTTTTCTAAATGCAAAGTTTTTCGAAACGACGAGCCAATTCTAGAGGCCCAGTGTTGAACCCTGGTGAACAGGTCAGAGTGCTGACCTTGTTCACAAAGTGAGACATCCCACACTGGGATGAAAGAATATGTCCCATTCAAAGAAACATCTGAATTCACCTCATGTGTTCTGTCTTTATTCTCTTCGATTAGGCCCTAGTGGACACAAGCATGTAGGAAACAAAAATAAGACCACACACTAACTATTTTAATGCCCATCAACCACTAATGCAGCTATTGGTCATCAAATAAATCAGCGTTATGTATTATTATTGTAGCTCAATTTTAAGTAACTGACCTTATAGTTTTTTTGTTGAGTGAGCTTAAGAGTTATAGCTGTCTTATCATGAAAGCAGCATCTCATTTTGATATTTATGTCATAAATAACCCATGACACACCTGCCAATCACATGAAAGGGCACCAACAGTCTAAACAATTTAGAAAGTTTATCATTGGCAAACTTTGTGGCTCTATATAACAGTGATACAACTTGAAACTGCTTGACTTCAATCACACCCAACAAATCAAACCTTCCCTGTCCTGACATCATTTAAAAACACTTCATATTGATTGATTCATTATTCATCTCTATGCAAACACTTTACAATGACTGGTGTTCTACCATTGCAGATCATATTCAATATGGCCATAACATCAATATCAAGCTATCAAGCTACCTATTTCTCACATGCTGGCTTCAGAATCAGAAACAGGGACCACCATGACCTTTAACAAGTCATCCACTCTGCTCTCCATAAAACCAGTGAGAAATAAGGAAAGGCACTTATGAAAATAAAACATTGTTTTTTATTGAAACTGTAATCAACCTAAAGTTACAACCTAAAAGTTCAGCTACAAAGTTCCTTTTTCCCAATGGGATAATTGTTGCTAAAATATACGTTTTTTAACGGTGATCCTTTTGTGTTGTTGTAATTATAGACTATCAACCTCAGATATTTGAACACTCAAGGTTGTATCTGGCTTGATAGATGGTCAACAAAGATAAGACCATGTACAGTTCAGAAAACGATATAATCGATACCTTGTGAAAAGCAGATGCAGCAATGTTTGGACGTATAGAAGAGTTATGGAGGGCGTGAGAGGACCGGCCTTGTGATTCATTTCTGGAAGTATTTAGGTGCTTGCCGTCGGCCAGCTGAGGGGTGGCTGGTGGCTGTGTTTATATTTAGGCCAAATGTTTGGGGTGTCAAGGGTTTATATTTAGGCCTCTACATAGACAAAAACTTACTGAACTCAGACTCAATGACCAATCACAGCTTGGACAGGGAAAGGTGATCATCTCTGAAGTGGCTGAGGGCCAACGTCACATAGCTCTGTAGTAACCAAACTGTAACCAAACCATCCGGTTCTTCCATATTTGGGTTGTGAGGCCAGAACCCTGGAGTGAGTGGACTATCACCGGCTATTCCCTCAAGTGAGGCCCACATGAATAGCTGTCCTTTTGCTGCTGTGAGACAACTGCACTCATGGCAAGCAGAGACTGTGGAAACCACTTGGAAATGATCATGTTTAATCATTTCCAACCTTCTACCACAAGCTAATGTGCATTTTATTTTTCTCAGTGAATAATGAACATTCAATCTTTTATTGAGGAACAAAATAAAGGCTGCTAGTGCTTAAACTTGACAGGATAAAGGTACTTGAATAGGAATTAGTGATCCTGTCCCAACATAAGTTCTTACAAACAACAAACATATTGCAAAGCATCATGAGGGTCAACTGTAAATATATGTGTGTTTAAACTCTTGTTAGACCAGTGTTGTCTTCATTTCCTTTGTCACATTTATTTAAACCATGACCTTCTCTGTTTTTAGTGGCATCCATTTTGTAAATACCTTTAACTTATACAGTTGCAAGGTTTAGTTTGAACTTATTGACAAGAATTGGACTACATTTGGATTAGCCTATTGCACTTTTTTGTTTAAAAGATATGCCAATATGCCATATAGACCTACTGTAGAACAGAACAGTAGGTCTGGGCTTTAAGGTTGAAAAGAGATGAAAAAGGATTCAACACATGTATCTGACAAAACCATTAACATAAGTAGGCTAACTAAACTGAGCCACGGCATAAAGACAGGAGTCCAAGTTGTCACGTGTCAGTTATTTCCAGGGCACATGCAGTTATCATCATATCAGTTGCATATCAATGTCAACAACCAAAGTTCAAATGTAATATAGCCATGACGAAAGTCACGTTTGGAATATTAGCTCATTTAAATATAGCAGACAACAGACTGTGAAATCTAAAAGAATATGTAGTATTGGTATTCTTCGAGAAGACCATATAGTAGGCCTAATATTTCAAATGTAACTAGTGAGCAATGCCAAACTGAGCTGCTGTTGAGGTGGTGGCTAATGCATATACCACGGTGGGAAACGTGCTCCTTGGTGTGTTAATACAAATCCCAGGAGTAGCCCCATACCACCTGTCCACATCTCAAAACTGTAGGCTACCAGACTGTTTTTCCATCAATGGGAGCGCAATTTCTGAACAGTTATCTAACTTTGTCTTTCTTAAGATATTTATTTTCAGTGTCTCACCTGTATTGTCTCCCCCATGATCTGTGGTAATGTAAAGATGACGTCATACCCTCTGGACATATCATTTAGTTGATTATTCCTCAGAATTGGAAGTGTGAGCCTCAGGGGTTACAGGAAAGAGAACAGAGGTATTCCTTGGGCTTCTTGTAGTACAACCTTTACAGACCATCTTCGTTATACCTCACAAGAAGCAAAGATCAGAGGAGCCCTGGATACCTAGATTTATGGAATGAGATATATTCAAAGCGTACAAGAATTAGTCTCACTTGTCGGCCGCACCACAGGGGAAAGCTAGGTGTTTTGTGAAAACAACCACAAGTGTCATGAATAGGTGATCATTTTATTTTCAACAATAGTTAACAAATTAGTTCAACCCTTTTTGGCAACAGTTTTTTGTGATTTGTTTACGTATTTTCCACGTCAGACACACATGTAAACACTAAATGTAGCATAAATACTTACTGGCTAAACTTTGTATGTGTCCTGCTTGTGAGCGAAAGTCTTGTGCCAAACATGTGGTGAGGGCTCGACGGTCTTATACAGCCTCGCCTTCGGGGCGGCGTTCCAGGCTGTTTGCCATGTTACGGTCAGATATCCGGCTAATTATAGCAAGCAGGCGCCCAATGAGCTTTTGCCCTATTTGGCTGAAGATATGCACATTCAGCATTTCCCCACACTTGATAGCGCCATACATTGTGTTACTTATGTGACCTCACTTGCATATAGTCAATCACTTACATTAAGGCCTATTATATCTTATAGTCACTTCTTTTACGCACATTTCGCCGCAAGTGTTTCCAATAGATCAGCTAATTTCAAAAAACAAATATCACCAGCACCATCAACGTCAACCTAAGGATGTTATTTTGTAAAATACAATCATTTAAGCCTACATTGGCGCTCCTTTCATGTAGCTTACTTGGCTTATTATTGGGAACAGTGGTGGGGGCGGATGTAGACTGCCACCCAGTGGTCTTAATTTTCCATTGAAGATGGACTGCGGCTTTAATCGAGTGATGATTAGGCTACGTTTCAGTGAACAAATTAGTTTTAAGGAGGGACATAAAAAAAGCTAAATAGGCTGTAAAAATGTAAACTGACTAAAGTAATGAAACACGTGCTTAGTATTTTGTCTGATAAAGTAAAAGTGTTGGGTAGTCACATTGTTAATAATGGTCTACTTTATCAGCTACTTTGCACTTTGTCGAAGCAGGCCTAAAGAAACATAACCCAAACATAAGTAGATTCACCAAATATAAGTGAAATGATGAAAATACTGTCTGAAAATACACGAAAAACGTAAGCTACTAAGATTGGAAAGACCCTTGGTGACACGGGAGTGTAACATTTGTTCAGTACACGTCATTGTCTGAACCTTGTGTAACTGAAATTCGCCGGAAAGAATGGGTTAAGTCTTCTCTCCCGAAATTCTTGCTTTCTGTGCATGCGTAAGTAAACTAGTCCATTTTGTTAAATGCGTGAAAGATCCGACACTCCTGTTCTCTCCAACTGTCGGTCCCGGGAATTGACAGGCTATGCCGCGTAACTACTGGAACGGATAGCGCACATTTCTTTCTATTCAATTTCTACAAATCAGCATTTTTCTGGAAAGTAGGCCTAGTCATATGTTGCCCTGTTGTTTATGTTGTGAATTCTAAGTGGCGTTAAAAATGGCAAAGTGCTCTGTTTTACTTTTCTACTTGCTGCAAGGATTGGTTCACCTCATCATAGGACAGCAACCGCCGCGCGAGCGCGTCGGCCCGTGGCGGCAGAGGATTCAGTGGGAGAACAACGGTCAGGTGTATAGTTTGATGAGCACTGGATCAGAGTACCATGCACCGGTGCGCCCAAGAAGCCAATCCAGGGTCTTTGTCAGCAGAAGAGATGGCACCGGCCATTCCGTACCCAGAGGAGCGCGTGAAGGAACATCTCAAACTAGAACCGGGCAATTGGATTCACATGTTGGCGGTGGTTCAAGGGACCGTAACAATGCTGTCGATCCCGGTTCTATTGGTCATGGACAAGACAATAGACAATATATGGCCGCCAATAGTCGCGCGTCAGGAGCAAGACAACAGCCGGAGCTCCCATACCGACAAGGAATTGCAGGGTCTCCTGGCGCACGGCGCTACACCCCAGAGTACACATACCGAATAAATGCCTCCACACACGGAATTGTACCCGAATTCTCAGGGAGTGGGGTACAGAGAAGAGGGCCTCTTGCTGCTCAGAATGCTAATAGTGATGCTCAGTCGAGAGTTCCTACATCACCGTCCAGAGGCAGTGAGTCTGCGCCTGGAGAAAGTTACAATCAGGTGCGCCCAGAGGCGGAGGCATCTGTCTCCACACAACTTGTACAGACGGAAATCTTAAACCCCGAAAATGTTGGCTCTGACGACAGAAATGTTCAGGGCCCTGCCCTCGGTCCCGGTGAGAGTACATCAAACGAAACTACTACTAACGGTGAAGAAATGGCCGGGGATGACCCTCGTAATCCATTGAAAAATCACAGGAATTCAGTTTTTTACAACATGTACCCCTCAAGAGGAAGACCAGTTGCGCGGACGCGGCGTCCACCACCTGGCACTGGATACGGAACACGATATTTCCAGAATGGTGAGACTGTTGGCTTATTGTTATCAACCATCAAGCCACAGGGTTTTAAAGGTTAGCTGTTTTCAGCACCTACATTTAAATTGAACGTTTGTCTCCAATAGGACTCCCAGATCTCATTCCAGACCCCTATGCTATCCAGTCCGGTGCCTACATCCAGCGCATGCAGATGTATGCTCTGCGCTGTGCAGCTGAGGAAAATTGTCTTGCCAGGTAACTTGATTGAAGCTTCGTCATCCTTCTGACCTGTTTCGTTTTCTATGTGACAATACATTAAACATGATCTATTTATTGTCCAATTCCTGTGTGAATGAATGTATTTTCACAGGAAGGAAATGACCTCACCACACACCTACTGCATGAAAACATTGAAATGACATCGTCCTAGTTCAGACACAGACCTTATCTTTTCATGTGTATACATATGTTCCCCCTGGTTTTCCCAAGGTCAGCATACAGCCCCACTGTGCGAGACATTGACTACAGAGTGCTTCTACGGTTCCCTCAGAAGGTAAAGAACCAAGGCACAACTGACTTCCTGCCTGTGAAACCAAGACACCAGTGGGAATGGCACAGCTGCCACCAGTGAGTATGTCCACCCCCCCAGGTCCAAGGTTTGACCGTCGCTCTCTCACCTCCAGTCTCTAGTCTTCAACATGTCCCTAACTTTTCTTCCAACTCCCTCCCACCGTTCTCAGGCATTATCATAGCATGGACGCCTTCAGTAACTATGACCTACTGGAGGTCACAACTGGACGTAAGGTGGCAGAGGGACACAAGGCCAGCTTCTGCCTGGAGGACACTGGCTGTGATGCTGGATTTAGGCGACGCTATGCGTGCACCGCACATACACAGGTACTGTACTCTCCCGGGTGACCAGGATGTCACCTCAAAGTCCTTTGTCTAATAATTTTTCTAATGACACATTGTTTGTTACAGGTGTATTTGGTATGTACATTTTATATATATTTTTTGTGCTGGGCAGGGGTTGAGTCCAGGCTGCCATGACACCTATGCTGCCAATATTGACTGTCAGTGGATAGACATAACTGATGTGCCACCTGGGAACTATGTGCTCAAGGTAATATCATTCATGTTGTTCTCTACAAATGTCTGTCTGTCTGTATGTCTTTCTTTTCCTATCTTTCTCCTGCACATGGACCCAGCCATTTCCTCCATTCGTTAGGACTCTTGCAAATAGTGCTCATTTATGGTGTTTTATATTTTCAAGGTGACAGTCAATCCCAGTTTTCATGTTCAAGAGTCAGATTTTTCCAACAACGTGGTGAGGTGTGACATCACGTACACTGGCACGCAAGTCCAGACACGCAACTGTCGGGTAACGAGGTAAGATGTTTGAAATGAAAAGTGTGGAGTGTCTGTACTGAGATTGCCATGCTAATCTCTCTCCTCTATTAACAGGGGTTGAAACTAAAGAAAGAACGTGGAACAACATTGAAGTGCTTTCCAGTGAGCACCTCCAAATACTGTATACAGCAACAATATTACAGTTGTTGCTTTGTATAGAATGTTTTGTAAAATTGTGCAGCAATCCTTCAATCAACGTATGTGTTACTAGATTGCATTGAGTATTATGTTTGCAAAATGTTCACATTGTGCAAATGAAACAATCGGTTTATTTTGTATTTGAATGAAATAGCATACATTTCATTACACAAGCTTAACAATTTGTATGTAACAAATCCATTGCATATGGCTATTTTTGTATTGTAAGAATAAAAGAATTGTGGTACTGCTTGAATTTGAACTTATGCTTGAATGTTATGTTGCATTAATATGATAGTATTGACATGCACGTTTAAAAGATTGCAGTTGTGTTTAACCACTTGGTGGCCACATAAATTAATTGAAAGTGCCTCTTCAGCCTGTATAGAATAGCAATTAGATAATATATTTCCATTCACTTTGTAAGTGTGTATGCATGTGTGAGTGAAAGTATTTTTTTATGTAAAGTAATGTCATGTAAAATTTTATTTATGCGCTATAACCTATTATTTTTGTAATTTTGTCGATGTTGTGCAAAACACAATAAACACAGTAAATACAGTGTGTATATTACCAAGACGCTCAAACTTTTGTCCCCTTGTTTTATGTGACAGATGTAGAACACTGCTATACAGACCATTATCGGAGTAAAGCAGTTGACTCAGTCACAAATCTTTGTTGTCAATGTTAATGATTATGTTCAAATTATATAAAAATCTTCCCTTCTTAGAAGGCATTTATCTACTGCATGATGCCTGTCTGTTTTCAGTTAAGCCTAGCTTGCTAGTTTGTTTTTTGTTACAAAGGGTACTGTAAAGTTTTTATCTCTATACTACAGCACAACTTAGCTTTGGAAATTGCTACATTTATTCTCGTTCCATCCTTCCTGCCAACATTTGAGACTCAGGAGACTTAAGCTGTCTGGTTGGGTGCGTGCAGATTGAGCTAGTGCTCATGGGGGCCATGCCAGGGCCCCAGCAAACAGTCCCAGAGGCAGCTTGTCTTGTGTTTACTGACAGGGCCCTGTGAAGACAGAGACTGAAGGATGTTAAACTGCCATGTCATATCCACTGAAGCCCCGCCAACGCCAGACCAATGAAAGAGACTTCTTTCTCTGCATTTTTCAAATGAAACACGTACCCAGTCTATATTTCTGACCACAAGTAGGGGGAGTGTGGAGAGGGTGGGGTCCTTGACGCTAATGAAGAACATGCATCCTTGTCATTATATCAGACATGTTGACAATAGAGGTTGAATGTGTTCTTCAAGCATGCATGGCACATCTGAAAGCAGAGAGATTCAATTTAGGTAGAACAACGGGCATTAATATTAACAGCAATTCAAATGGTTTACTCTGGACTCCACTTGGATGAGGCTGCCAGCATAGATTGTCTATGTTATTGAAAGAGTCTGGAAAGTTCCCCCTCGCTCCCTTTTAGTCAACTCCATTCCAGTCTGTCTAGGAATTCCAACCCAATATTTACAGATGGTGACGATCTCAGCGAAGCACCACTTTATTGGTGGAGAAGACTCTTGTTACACTTTTCCGTTCAGGTCAAAAGCGCCAGCAGTATTACACACTGAACATAGAGTTATTTGAGTAAGAGCGTTCAAGGTTCAGTGCTTGGGGTTTACTGGGCTCCACCGCTATCTCACCCGTTCCTCGTCTTTTTGGACAGGCCTGTCATTTCAAACATGTCACGTTAGAGAGAAGACGGCTTGTTTGTTCAGCTGTGGGGCATGCAGACTCACCCTCGCTGGCTCGCTCAGACATCTGGAGCACGCCTCGCTCCTTAGCCTTGCACAAGCAAGCGCGACGGCGGGCCACAGAGATGCCTGTGTTCGTCAACACCAGACTTCAGCAGAACTCAGTGTTACATCCAGCTCATCCATACGGCCCAGTGTTCTGGTTCTGAGTAGGAAGTGCTGCAGTATGTTGCCCACAGAAGCATCTGGTCTACCTCAGCGTGCCATCCGAGCTTCACCCTCCAGCTGAGTCCTGTCTGCACCGTCCACGCACACTACAAATACTGCTGGTAAACATTGACATTCTTCCCAAATATACCTGCACGTAGGTGGACTGTGTGTGGGGAGAGGTGTTAAGAGGGAAAGCTGGGCAGGATGTTAGCAGGTCAGATTTGACATATAAGGGGCACTGTGAGACAGTGAGGCACAGTAGCAGAACGTGCAGGCCCTCGTCTGTCCTCTCACTGGCAGGTTGGTTTAGGCACAGAGCAGAGAAATTCCTCAAGTGCTCAGTCATCTCATTAAGATGAAGAATAGTGCTGGGCTGAGCCATAACATACTGTACATGTGATGGGCCTGACGCTCATATCCTTGCATGGGTCACTTATACAACTGGCAGACATCTCCACCAACATACAGTCTAAACATTGTCCCCGCTTACCAAACCCTGGAAACCATACATAGTCGTCATCTACTGGATTCTTTCCTCTGGGATCGAGACCTCTGTTAAAGTAGGGATAGGTGGTATAACCAGGTGTTGCAGTCCTGACTTTTATTTAGTTTTTATCTTCATCTTTTTGAAGGAAGGATTGAGTTGTGTGTGTGGGCCTTCTCAGACCAATTATGTAATTGTTGTTGATTTATTAGATTTTTTTTACATCCTATGGACAACTAGCTTAAGGTTTCTCTAGTTAGGGTTTTTAAAAACATTCAACATTATGTTATCACCAAACCCACGCACATAATTGTGACCTCAAAGGACACAGCTTTTTCAAAATTGCCAAAGTAGTCAGTCCCACTTTTATCCGAACCTTTGAGTTTTATTCAGCGGTTAATGACTTAGAAATCAACAACTGTAATCAAGCACTTCATGGTGACAGATGCTTTTCTGGCATCTCTCAACTTCCAATTTGTCCCACTCTACCTGTTAAAACTGCTCCACTTCTCCCAGATTTGAAGGGTGTCTTCTCCCAACTGTTGTTTTCACTCAGTTGTCACAAGTTCTGGACTGATTGTTGGCCACTTCAAAAGTCCTTTTGTCTTGAACCAATACTGAATGCTTTTTAACATGTATTTGAGCTCATTGGGCGACCCATGACCTTTGAAAAATATCTCTAAAAGGTCTCTAAAACTGGGTTGAGCATTGCCCAAAAATCACCACTCCTAATTCACAGTGCCATGCACATGTGTTAGGCACCCAGTGCCAGAGGCAGCTAAACAACCCCAACACATCACTGAACCTCCATGTTAAAGTGTGGGCCAAGTGTTCTTTCTCTAAAGTATTCATATCTAAACATAGACACGATGAGGGTTTTCCAATTGTTGCTTTTATTTATTTATGTATTTATTTACCAAAGAAGTGTGTTCTTATATACCTACAGGACATTGCCTGGGAAGGATTTTGGCTGGTTCAGATGTTCAGTCAGGTTTTCCTATGTCTCTTAACCATTCTCAGCTCCTCCTGGTTCTCCTGCTTTACCGTTTAACCCAGGAAAGTTGTGTTGAGGTGACATATGGTGCTTGTTGCAACAGTTGTGCCTTGTGTCTGAGGGCCTACTTGAATGTATTTGTCAGTCAGTTGAGGTGCTTTCTCCACTAATGAAACATCCCTTGTCACAATCTTTTATCAAGTTTTGTCTTGCGCTTGACTTCATATCCAAAGTAGATTAAAATATGTTGCTCAGAATCCAATTACTTGTAACTTTTGGGCCAAGCAACGACTGAGAAAAAATGGCAGTTGTTAGTGTTGCTGAATTGCGAACCAAAACAATACGTGAGTGGTTATCAAAATATTATATTTTCAACAGTTGTCACACCTATTTCAGATACTTATTACAATTGTTGTGAGGAAATGTAACATGAACAACAGCATGTTTTTGTGTTCCAGAATTCTCCACTGTTGACCCTTACATTTATAGGCACAGGTTGTACCTCCTAGCACCTTACTGTGGCTAGGCACAGACATGCTCTTTAAGACTCTCAGTGCTATCCCGTGGTGCATTCTTCCAAACATACGCTGCAATCAGTAAGAATAAACAGTTGGCTGTACATTAATATCTGCTGAACAATGTCTTCAGACAAGCTCTTTAGGAAACAGCCTAGAACCCTATGAACCTTTCCCCTGAAGTTCTGACAATCACAGCCAGCAGCGAAAACAGACTGTTTGTCTGCACACACCTGGCTAATACCTAGCTGTATTAATAGCAAAGGGAATCCTATTATTTTTGAGTGGAGGAGGCAAACAGGAGGTGGTGGTGTACCAAGATGGGGTGTTGTTCTTGGTAAGGACCCTAGCGTACATACCAGAGTGATTCGACTGTTTACAAAGGAGGCACCGCCAACATGGCAGCTAGTGCCGTCTGTCTGAGGAGATGAATAGAGACAATAGACAGCCTTGGCAGGTGGTTGGTTCAAAGACTTCTGGGCTTTAGAGATCTGATGGTTTTCTGAGTACACGGCCGCAATTTTGGTTTCATTTATTTTGATCTGAAACGATGTTCGTGCTTATTAAATCATGTTTTTTAATAAAGATACTGCTCCGAAAAATATAGAGGTTTAGTATTGATCTAGGTGAAAACTGTTTTCAGAACAGGAGGCACATCAATAAGTATGTCAGGATTTTACGGTATGCGTGTTGTGACGTTTAAGCAAATTATTCCAGTTACTTGCCTGTTTCTTGATGGTTTGACAGGTAAAAATGGCTGTTGGTCTGTGACCTCTACCACCATGGTTAACCTTCATTGGCTTAGCGACTACTTACAACCTCACCCCTCAACATCCGCACGCACATCACTCTTTCCTAGCCCCAGAGACAGCGGGCGTAAGTGTCGGCGGGTGATTCACAGTTTGCACTTGTCTACATCGGTCATTCGTCAACACACCTTTACGCCAACTCTGGGAGAACTGGGAGACGCATGCTGGTCTTGTGTCATGTTTGTGTGTGTGTGTTATTTTGTATGTGTGAGCGTTTGCGTGTGTGTTAGGATGTGTTTTGTGGTAAACCGCAGAAGGAGCTGGTGAATAGACGTGGACACAGAGATGGGGGATGTACGCTCGAAAAAGAAGCCTCTCGGGGTGAAGTGGTAAAAGTTTGAGACAACTTAAACAAACAGAACCACAGACGTTAGTCTGACCAGAACAAACTGTGGGTCATGATTTCCTAAAGCCGAAAGGTAAAGCATTTGAAAAAGTCAAATTAGATCATCAGTCATGTTTATTATAAGATGCTCTGTTCCACTCTGTCATAATAAACTCAACATTTTCAAAATTATCTCTTATCATTTTGTATTTGGAAAATGACAGACATGTCCACATACAAGTGCACATCTTAATCATCGTGCAATCCATTTATACCATCACCAAGTTCTTTTTACATTTGTCTTTGGCAAGTCTCCCACCATAAAGCTTAGAGGATGAAGAGGGGCTGGGTTAACAATGAAGTGCTCACTGCACACATCTCAGGTGCTCACTGCATACTTTTCAGATGCTCACTGCACACATCTCAGGTGCTCACTGCATACTTTTCAGATGCTCACTGCACACATCTCAGGTGCTCACTACATACTTTTCAGATGCTCACTGCATACTTTTCAGATGCTCTCTGCACACTCTATATTTCCTTGACATTTACTGTATTCTGCCCTGGTCTGTACATCCTGCAGGAAATGTAGATTCACTCAACTTGATGGAGAGTTTTCCTTTGGAAATACCCCCATCTTCAGGCCGGGCCGGGCTCCACCCTGACATGTTATTTCTGTTGTGGAAACTCCTGTTGAAGACAGAAAATAAACTTTTAAAATTTGAATCTATTCGCTACCATGTTAAAAAGCCATGCCATTTTCCCCTCTGAGAAAGGTTTCTCCATAAGTACAGGTAGACGGAGATATATACAAAAATATTATACATTCATTGGCTAGAGAACTGCATGTTTGTGAGTCTTTCAGCCTTGCCTGAATGAGTAGCGTTGATATTGAATACATTTGATTGTTTGTTTAGCATTATGTGCATGGTTGATTGTACAAAACAAATTATATCTCGGTACTCAACCTACCATTCGACAAGTAATGAGTCATTAATGCAGAAGGTTGAATTATGTACAATGTTTTTCTTTTGTTAGCACATGTTTATTTTTTAAAACAGATTTAATCATGCTGATTCCATGCTGTTACAAAGAAAGGAGAATGGGGTGAGACATAGCGGGGAACAAGCAATAGAAATGAATTATCATTAAATTTTTGGGTGGTTCATTGTCTGAAAGGGCCAGAAGATAATCATATTGATGATAATTGCAAACCATATGCAATCAAACCAGATTTCAGACAATGACTCTAATTCGAAACATTTTAAGTGCAGATGACTGGTCTTAAGGAAAAACCACAGCCTTTGTCGCTTCTGGAGCTTGTCTCACTGTAGCTGAAACCTCAGAAAGCTTACTGCCATGGTGAACAACGTCTAGATGTGCTAATGTTTATATGGCCATCACAAATATAATGAGGGTTTTCCTCATTCCACTCTGGCACGTGTCCAAAGTCTTTATGATTCAAACCAGATTGTGCTTGCCCAACTTTGAGAAGGCCTTGAAAAACAGATTGCAGTTACACATATTCTGCACAAGAGGGAAGTATCCACAAGAAAGGCAGAGATCTCCCTCAACACCACGCAGTCATTTTGACTGTCACCTACGGCAAGTATTCTCCAATTCATAGGAATGTTTAGTATTATTTTCCTATATTTCTGAGTCAATGCTATTCAATACAAATCCTGGCCTCCACACAGAGGTAGATTTCTTAGTTAGTTGTGACGACTCAGATGTTGACTCATGACTATAATTGTCCTCTTAATGTATCAAGTAACGGGGGAAGCAAGATATGTCCTTCGCTGGCAGTCTCGCAAGTGCCAGAAGTGATTCAACTCCCTCCAACGCATTTCGACTGAAGTCATGACAAACTCACTGAGAAGTGGGAAATCATGTGACATGAACGAAAGCAGATCCCGTGCTCTCAGACTTCTCCACGCTCTCTTTTTTCCTCTCTCTCTCTCTCTCTCTCTCTCTCTCTCTCTCTCTCTCTCTCTCTCTCTCTCTCTCTCTCTCTCTCTCTCTCTCTCTCTCTCTCTCTCTCTCTCTCTCTCTCCTCTCTCTCTCTCTCTCTCTCTCTCTCGCATGCATTTGTAAAGTCATCCTTTTGCTTTCTCCTTCACAAATGTAACAACATTTACGGTAAATGCGACAAACACAACACTCCCTAAATCCCTCCTCCTGTAAACTGGAAATGTAAACATTGTAAAGTGTGTCTCTCTGTAATCTTACCACAATTCATCTCCCGCCTGGTCCCTCTGAGACCACCTCGGAGTCTCCCCGTCTCGTGTTTCAGGCCCTGGGCCTCAAGTTTCCTGCTCCCCCCCCCATTTTCTTACACCATACTGGAGCTCTGCCTGCGTTTCCCAGCAGGATATGGGGGAGTTCTGAGGAAGGTGGGCGGTGGTGGGGCCAGCCCCTTGCTAGCCTTCTCCACACGTCCATTGTGGGGGTAAGGGGGGGGTTTCTGACTCCTTGATAGGGAAGTACTGTTCCCCACTATGACGGTGGGGTCTAGAGTACGGGGAGGTGGGGTCGGGTCCAACTGGGTCAAATGATTGGTGTCTCGGAGTGGGCACGGGAGAGGCAGGTGACCATTGACACCACGTCGGTCAGGATGGGGGTCTTTTTGGGGGCTTGGCGGCATGACGCGGTTGGTTTTCACCACCGACGCCATGTACACGGGGGACGGGGAGTTTGTCTGTAGAATGACCGTGTCCGCTGTGTCTCTGTGTGATTTCGGTGGCAGTGCTCCGTTGGTCTTGTGGTTGTAAACTTGAATGTCACCCAAGGCCCCCGGGTGGGGGGTGTCTTCAGTTAAACTTGGACTAGGACTCTCCTTGCTGAGATCAATGTTAGCTGTCAGATGGTCAATTTGTTGGACCACCTAGAGGAGAATAACAAGCCTGTTAGGGAGATGGACTATGTTGTCCAGACCTTGAATAACAAACACATACTTTTAATATCACCAGGTGTCTCACTCTGATATTTTCATCAGGGTCTTAAGGTTGTTTTATGACATGTTTCTACCAAAAGGACATTTGGATAAATCGTTGTTTTGTCCTTATTTGTACCCTGAAATCTGATGCTGGGTTTGCCAAATCAAGCATTCACAAGTTGATGTTGCTTTTTGCATCACCTCTGCAAATGGACACAGTAAAAGCAAACCATCATTTAGAAATGGTCTGGAGGCTTGGTTTGTTAATGTGCTGTGCACATCTCTGCCAATTTCAGCAGAAGCTTGCTGGTAAAAGGTCAGTACAAATTGCTCTAAATCATTGCAAGTGAATCACAAACAATACTGCGACCTCTTTCATATCACATTTGCTTTTAGCGATCTTTTGTCTTTTTAACAGGACAATGACTAGATGGAATTTTAAAACCATTTTAACGGTTGGAGCAGCAACAGAACATCCGAAGACATATCAGGCATCAAATCAAAATAACCAATCAACCAAATCAAAGCGAATGCAAGCATAAGGTTTAGACCTTCACAAAGATCCATCTCACCTCCTTCATTTCAACATGGACTTGCTTCAGACCCCCCAAAACCCCCTCCAAGTCCGTAACCACTTGTCGGATCTGGTCCCGGACAGACCCCCCCGACCCCCCCTTCGGCCTCTCTGGGTCGGACCCCTGGGGCGTCACCAGGTCCGTCCTCTCGGGGTCTCCAGCGTGAACCATGCCCGGGCTGCAGGGAGGGAGCAGTCTGGGCCTTCTCAGGGGATGGTGTAGGTCCCTCTGAGGAACCTCAGTAGAGAAGAAAGACTTGTGAGAAGCTTGATGTCGGCTGCAGCTTCCCTTTGATCCTCCCCTCAGTTTGCTCCAGTCTAGATGGCTATCTCTGGTCTCCCCTGCCCGGGTGAACAGGGGTCTCGGCACGCAGTGTCCATTTGTCACGGCAGGAGGGGAGTGGAAGTGCTCGGGTACACGCGTGTCTGAAGGATAGTGTTCACAACCACCACACCCCCAGCGGGGCTCAGGTTCAGGCATGTAGTTCACAGGCCTCGGCCTCAGCTGACCTCTGAACTGGACTGGTGGGAGGGGCAGCTGTGGCACATGCCTGCCGTTGAAGGGGAGCATCCCTGCATCGCCACAGATGACACAGCCGCCACACTGTTCTCCCTGCACAGGCGAATAGTGTCTCTCACCCTGGTCTCGGACCGCTGGGTAGTTGCACTGGGCCGGGTGGAAATCCCAGGAGCAGTTTTGGCTAAAATTGTCCATTTGGCTGTACGGACCCGGCCCTGTGAACACAGGCCTCCTCTGTGGGTTGCGATGACCATCTCTTCCCTCCCTCTCCAGGCCAAAGTCCCCCCCTTCCACCTCATTCAGGAAGGGGGAGTGTTTGTCTGTCTGACGGTCCAGCGATGGGTGGTCCAGAGCTTGTTTCGGCGGAGTTCGGGGGTAGCCCAGCACACCAGGGTAAGGGGAACCATACTGGGTACAGTGGCCACAGTGGCACAATACGTTCTGCTGCTGGAACCTGTAGTGTCCCGTTCGCGTGGAGTCAGAGAACATGTCAGAAACAGTCCCAGGGTCGCAGTGGAAAACGCCTTAGAAAACAACTGGTTTCCTCCTCCCTTCCCAGCTCTCCAACCTAGCCATTCGCTCAAGCTGTTTTCTTCATCTAGCACTCACCAGCAGAAAAACTTTCTTCAGCTCGTTTTTTTCCCCCTTACCTTAGACTTCCCTCCCCCTCTTCCTGCCCTTTTGTTTCTCCTTTTCTCTCCTCTACTTGTTTTTCTCTTTGCCTTCCCTTTCTTTTCTTTGACCCCTCTCTCTCACTTTTTCAACTTTTCCCTGCAGCCCTCCTTCCTGCTCGGGGGGCCCCTCTCCACCTCTCTCTCTCTCTCTCTCTCTCTCTCTCTCTCTCTCTCTCTCTCTCTCTCTCTCTCTCTCTCTCTCTCTCTCTCTCTCTCTCTCTCTCTCTCTCTCTCTCTCTCTCTCTCTCTCTCTCTCTCTCTCTCTCTCTCTCTCTGTGTCTCTCTCTCTCTCTCTGTGTCTCTCTCTGTCTCTCTGTCTCTCTCTCTGTCTTTCTCTCTCTTTGTACCTCTCCCTCCTGGTAGTTCTGTCTCATTTGCTGCCGCAGCCTTCCCGTCTCACTCAGCTGTGCATTTCCCGTTTCCTCCACTCCCACCCCTCTCTCTCCACTCCGTTTCTCCACCTCACCTCACTCAGCGCTCTTTTCGGTCTCGCTCACACAAAACGGTAGCTTCCAGGACGGATTTTCCTCTCCCCCCTCCTTCTCTCCTTCCTTCACATGCGTTCCTGGATGTCTGCGTCTAGTCGAGCCCCCGGAACTGCCGCGGTGTGTGTCTCTACTCCGGCACAGGGATCATTAGCCCCAGCTAAAGCAACGGGCACTCTTCAATTAAACACTGCCGCCTGACTGGGATTCCTTAGCCTCAGACGGGAAGGGGAGGAGAGGAGGGAGGAGGGAGGGGAAGAGCAAGGGGTGGAGTAGAAGTTCTTTTTTTTTTGTTGCCTTTTTTCTTTTCTTTTTTTTTCTTTTTTACACACCGACCAAGCAGAGTATATGACAGAGAAGAGGCACTGCCTTTTGCAAGGGGGTAAAACTGTCATAACCATTCTGATTCTCTCTCTCTCTCTCTTTCTATCTTTCTGTTTTCCACTCTAGAAACTCTACCTCAATCTCTGGTTCTCTGGCTCACTCCCCTCTCTCTCTTTCTGGCTATCACACTTTCTCTCAAACATGTCAATCTCTATATCTCTTTTTATCTTCTGTCTTATATGGTATGGTGAGTTCCTATACACTTTCACACTGATCTGTTGAGACAGCTGGTATGTATGGCAAAGCCCATTTCTCAAATTCTGATAAATATAGTGCTTTATTGCAATACATAGTTTTGCATCCAACTCTATGGGATACTGAGGTTTGAGGGACTGGCCCATTTTAAGAATTTCAGTACAGCTAAAGACAGTGTATGGTTTAGCAAACACTTACTCTGAATTGACACTGACGGAAGACGGCATTTTATCATTTCAAAGCTCTGTCAAGTATTGATATGCACAATCTACGTCTGAAGAAAGCTCCTTCAAAGCGTCATCTGTTTGAATATCTTAACACGCAGACAGCTTCAGGACAGACCAAGACCAGCTCACATATCTCTTGCTTTCAAAAATAGCACAGCAACTATTGTATTGTTGCTCTTTGCTCTAAATGTTCAGGCCAAGGTATTTGTTTTCAAAGAAAACACAGCTCACTTTGAAGACAATGGTTTCAACTCAAGAGTATTGAGAATAACAACAATTTAGACAGCCATTCTGAGCATGGGCAATCCCGTCATAGACGTTCTGATGAGGAGATAGACAAGAAAACAGGCATTTTATTGAGCAGACATTGATATGCATAACCACACACGCACACAAGTGAATACACAAACGAAGGAAAATATATATATATTACACACATACACACTCACACACAGACAGTTTTTCCCCTTCCTCTCACACTAGAGTGTGTATTGCATGCATGTGGGTATGAATTCAAGTTTGCGAACGTGTCTGTTTGTGTATTTAGCTGAGTGTATTTGTGTTTTTCCACACAAGTGCTTGACAGAGCTGCAAAGCAATCTCGTGAGTTTACCTGTGTGTACGTTTGTGTGTGTGTGGGTGGATAGGTAAATGTCTGTAGTGTGTGCGTGTCTGTGTCTGTGTGTGTGTGTGTGTGTGTTGGAATGTTCATGTGAGTGAGCGTGTGTTTTTAAGAAGGCCTGTCTGCTTCACTGAAAAGGGAAAGTTACCCCCCTGAAGGCTTGCTTGTGCCACTCTGGTTTCTCAGTGCATTGAGTCGGTCTGTCGGCCTCCCGCCTGACTGAACGGCTGGGGGACATGCAAGAGGTAGAGTAAGAGAGTAGGCGAAACGCTTTTCATTTGTATGTGTGTCCTGGATAAGGTCATCCTGACCTAGTAAGACATATGGATAATTAAGCTGTCAGAGGACCATTACAGACACCTCGGTAGGTTAGACAATGCGTTGTGTGACCTCATTACTGTAAAATGCATAGGATGCCTTAATATACCCTTCATGTACAGCATGGGTGCTGTATATGTCTCCAGATGTCAATGTAAGGTCATATGGTCATTAGGCATGCTGATGTGCTCGTATAGTGACATCATAACACTGCTCATAACACAGTCACTGCCAGATGGTCTCACATGTACTCTCACTGTGTGCTTCCATGTTTTAATGCAGAGGCTATTCAGGTGTACCTGCTATGAAAAAGTCCATGGGATGTCAAACACCTTTGTCCAAAGTGACATTCTAACTTTCTCTGCCTTCACAACCCCCCTTCACAAATGTAGTCGTTTCAAGATAATAGGTGAGTAGTCATGTTGGATGTACGTTTCCATGGAAACCTTAGATCTGAGAAACTTGCAACGCCACCATGTTTGAATTAATCGAATTGGGTTTGTGAGAGTGATCTAGAAATAGTCTTTTGTTAAAGGCCAGGTAGCTTTACTTTGAGTTGTAGAAAACTGAACCTCTTAGTCACAACAAAACATCAGCCTCACGAACATTTATACAAAAACATAGATTTCCCAGACCAGTGGCATCTCTGGGGTCTTTTCAGTTTCATATGACATCGCAGGAAAGTCTCAACAAGCTCTCTGTTTTAGGACACAAAGGATGTGTTGTTTTGAAGAGGATTATCAAACAACGGACAGCTTCCAGCCAAGACTTCCAAGATTACTCAATCCACTAACGAACCAAACACATGCATGTAGTTTGAACATAACCTAAGCCCAGAGTTGGTCTAACCAGCAGGCCTACTTTGGATTGTAGATTTGAAGTGCTTTGTGTTCAAAGAAATACCAAGACTGATCACTTGAGTTGTCCTTACAGCTTTCACACAGTAAACAGCATACTGGCACATATGCAAACACTTTCATGTTCTTACAAGATTGATTTTCGTATGTGATCTGACTCACTGTAGGGCATGTGCTGTGTACGTCAAAACCACACCGAAAAATACAGATAACAAGTATTTCTTTTAGCTAGCGGATGTGAATCTAAAAATGTCAGTGCTGTTATGCTAGATGAGAACACTGAGTACTGTAGTCAAACTGTGACACTAAGTGTCCAGGTGAGCCTGTTGCCATGGCCAACAGTGAAATGATGCCTTGAAAAAAGGGTTCCAATCTCTCCCTCGCTGGCTTTCTCTCTCCTTCTTTCTGTCCTGTCCAGAAGACTGCAATTACTGTACTTCCCAATGTGAACACTTTGAACACAAACAGAGACATGGAAGAGCAGACAAAAGAGGACTTGGTTGTGTTGATGGAGCACAAGGACAGCGTATTTTTAGCACAGTGAGTACAGGAATTATCTGAATAGGGGCTCCAGTAGCACAAACAACACATTGGTAATATAAGACACTGGAAGAGAACATGTCAGCTCGCCTCATGATACATCCTGGCGACGGTAAAGTGTGGCCGGAACAGGGACTGCCCATTCAAACAATTATGTCAGTGCAATGGGATGCAAGCCCCAGGACATATATGGAGACATGGGCTTTTTTGTAACATGGGTGTTAGTTTCTCCAAGACAGTCTTGTATTAGATAATATATTATTTATCCAGATGATCATTATTGCAAACTCATCATGTAACGGTGGAGGCAGCGATGCTTCTGTGGGGATATCAGAACTTTCTTTCTCATCAATTTATTTATTTATGCCCGATGGCTAAAAGATGATGTTTTTTCATTTTGGCATTGGCCGACCCTGTTATGTTCTAGTGCTATTCATTAACTTGGGACAAAGGAGTTCAGTCTATAACAATCTGACAATTGTGACACTCCCAGTGTGTGATGTAGTTCATGGTCAGTGCTTTGTTTAGCACTAAAGGCTGGGATTGTGACACACTGAATAGCTGTGAGATCTTAAATGGAATTGGATTTAAAAGAACTGCTTACCCAAATGTATGGTTTCATTGAGGTAACTCAGCACAAATGGGCAGTGATGGGAAAAGGCTGGCCCTTTGGCCTCATCTTTCTCTGTTAGGGTTGAATGGTAATATTGGTATTTTTAGAGTGTAATATAAAGTGGTAATAGAGTAATGATAGAGTGGTATTTATATGGTAATATAGAGTATTTGTTGAACACTAGTGATAAAGCTCAAAGAGGTAGCTTAGCTTCATTTTTTGCTATTTAGTCATGTTCGATCAAGAGATTTCCTCACAAGAAGAGGAGAGGGCAAAGTGAGATGGCTGAGGATTTGAACAGTGTTGAGTCTGCGAGAAGACAGACAAGGTCAAAGAACGGCTATTCATCACAGTGCATCCCTGAGAAAGTTCCACATATGCTGAGATGTGTTCCCAGCACAGCTCTGAGAATCCATATCAAAATTATAAACCCAGTGTGTATACGAACAGTATTAATAGTGCTGAGCAATCCCTCATCAAAAAGAGATGGGCGGTTCTATACGATGTGTGTTGAAGCTCGTCCAGAGTGGCTCTCTTGGTTGTGGTTAACCTCAGTGTGCTGACACAGTCTTTGGGCAAGTCTCCAAAGAAGACCAGGCGCCTATTATCTTAAGTGGCAGCATCGTATTATGTGTGTGTTACTTCCGTTCTGGAGCTTTGTCAAGTTATCTCTTTGTCTTAGGCAATTTGGGTTTGTAATTTTATTGATAAGTTATTTACAAGGGTTATTTTCTAAAGGTTTTTCTACATAAGTGGAGGTATTGAGACAATTGCAGTTATTTTATCTGTCAAACAACCATCTAAAACTAGGGATTTTAAATCTGTCTTACATGTTTCTATGAATAGGGAATGGCATTGACAGTAATGACTATCATTATCATCTATCTAAAACTATATATGAGTGTATTTTTCTGTGTTTTGGAGTGTGTTGGATCAAACTTTGACACACCTCTATCTTTTCCACAGCTACAAGAGAGCACTGTCTGTTACCATAGAAATGGTCTGTCTGTTACAGAAATTACAAAAAATGATATTGAAAGAAGGAAATGTCCAAGGGAACATGTACACTGGATAGGAGTAATGCACTTACTCCTTACTTTCTTTGAATTTTAAACTGTAAATTGAACTATAAAAGTGAACTATAAATTGATTGGACTGATATTCAACCTTCTGACAACTGGAATGCAAACAGCCAATTTGTATAGAAATTCAGTGTCATTATTGCTAAGCTGAGAGCAGGAGGGGACTGTTCTGAATGTTGCAGCATTTACATTTACATTTAGTCATTTAGCAGACGCTCTTATCCAGAGCGACTTACAGTAAGTACAGGGACATTCCCCCGAGGCAAGTAGGGTGAAGTGCCTTGCCCAAGGACACAACGTCAGGTGGCATGACCGGGACTCGAACTGGCAACCTTCGGATTACTAGCCCGATTCCCTCACCGCTCAGCCACCTGACTCCCATTTACCTTTGAAACTCTCCTAAGCTCATTGTGCATCTTTGAATGACAAACCAGAAATGTTTTCTCTCACTCTCTCTGTCTCTCTGTCTCTCTGTCTCTCTCTCTTTCTCTGTCCCTGTCTCTCTCTCTGTCTCTCTCTCTCTGTCCCCCCCTCTCTATTACTCTCTCTGTCTCTCTGTCTCTCTCTCTTTCTCTGTCCCTGTCTCTCTCTCTCTGTGTCTCTCTCTCTGTGTCCCCCTCTCTCTATCTCTGTCTCTCTCTCTCTCATTATTTCTGTACTGATAGAAGGCACTGCAGCCTCAGTAAATACAGATTTTCAGCACTTTGTAATAAGTAGTATGCTCATCCTGTCCAGTTAAACTGCCTTTGAACTACTACTCTTGACCATCCCATAGTAAAACAATGGTTCTTTTCTGAGCAGATCTTTCGCTCACTGCTCGAGTCCAGCAGGTAGTCGGAAGAGAAGCACACAGCTTCTATGACATCACCGACGACACCGGACAAAACTCCTTTCCCTTACTCGTCACCGAGAACATATGAACAATCAACCGATAGTGCCTGAAACTTCCAGAAGCTGTCTCTCTTTACAAGGTATTTGCATTTCAGATTGTTGTTTTCCCTGAGCCAGGGTCTCACCTGGAGTTGCTCAGCCAGCACTCCCACGCTGTGACAAACACAACCTGCAGTCTCTGACATCTCTCCCCAGCAGAGGGAGACTTTACCTCCTACAAACTGTCTGTTACCAACTTCCTTG
This sequence comes from Osmerus eperlanus, assembly GCF_963692335.1. NCBI lineage: Eukaryota > Metazoa > Chordata > Actinopteri > Osmeriformes > Osmeridae > Osmerus > Osmerus eperlanus. The sequence goes on from NC_085033.1 coordinate 5,425,252, forward strand.
GATTCAGTGAAGTCCCCGTTTCTGGACACCAGCATCAGAGAAAGGTCATTTGTACCAATCAAAGACGCAGTAGATTTAGGCTCGACCACAAAATTCACTCTCCTTTTAAAATGCAAGGAGGGAAATACCGGGTTCCCTCTTACATTTACAATATAACTTTCAGCTTCCAGTAAAGTACAGTCGTGTGAAGTCATAGAGTCCAGCAGTCAGATGAGATATGAAACTATCAAAAATATTTCACAGGTTCGTCTTAAAATGGTTCAGTCTTTAAAACGTGTTCAATCTGGGATTCAGGGAGTTGATTTACTGTCATTGTCACACGTGATAATTGATCAATGTGATCAGTGCCCGTGGCTTGTACTCACAAAGTACATATTGTGATACAGCTGGGTTTATCTCCCTTTGATGTTAGTCCATGATTGTTGTTAACCTTTTACTGTACTGACATCTTTATCAGAAGTCTAATTCTACCTTATTACTATGTCTGTCTGACATAACATGGCCTGCTATAGACAGAACGGCATTGAGACATCTCATAGACGTCTTATTAACATTTTCAGTTTTCCTTTGTATGCAAAGCTCTCATATGTTCGCTATTCATATCCCGTTCTCCAACACAGCATATGTTGCACATTTTGACCACTAGGTGGCAATGTTAAAACTGTCTTACTAAGATAATAAGGCTGCAACACGTGCTTTGCAGAATGCTTTGTCATGTTTCTTGTGGAGAAAAATACAGTTATACTGTGTTACTTTGTCATCGCCCACATTCCACATTCCTAGTTCATAAATGAATTGAAACAATGAGGTATCAATTTCAGATGCAAGGATGACATAAAAGCCGCCGTAATGACAATCTGAGTAATCATGACTGCCATGATTTGATTGTAATGTGCAGAGTGCCTTTCACAGGGCACTCTCATGGAGATTGCTGCGCAGTCTGTAGGACTGTGCTGTTGTACCAAGCCCCGGATAGATAATGGACAGGGAGTACCCATGGAGCCAGAGAGCCCATTAAGCTAGGGTTAATGCATCCAGGACACCTTGCAGTGCTCCACTGAGCTGCCCATCACTTCATACTGGATCTGGTTTCACACAGGGAGCCTCCTTCTCTCACTCTCCATTCCTCTGTTGTAAACTCAGGAAGACAAGTTTAAAAACTGAAGGGGTCAAGCGATGGGTCAAAACAACATGAACCGCTCCCCTGTCTTCCTACATTGCTTTAGCATCTAAAATGGCACCAGATAAAGTTCCAACACACACCAATCATGAGCTGACGGTTGACAAGGATGCTGATAACCTATGTGACGCTATAAGCGGTCTGAAAAACCTTTATGGCTGACGAAGGTGATGTAACTATGACTGCAGACATACAGGAATACAAGTTGGAATTGAGGCATGAATACATATAACATTTCAGTTTTTTCAACATATAACATTTTCTGTTTTTTCAACTGTCCCTCGGCGGGCATGAGCTCAATCTGCGGTTGAAATTGTTTCGATGGTGCCTATGTTCTTGGGTTTCACAGTGTTTTCCCCCTCGCTAAATGGACCGGGTGCATTAGGGCTAGAAGAGGAGCACGCTGCAGAGTGGTCTTAAAAGGTAACATTAAAAAACCCCAGACAGCTTATGCTTTGTCAGCTCCCTGCCCTGGTGTAGAGAGACAGTGACACGTACCGCCCTTGTATGGAAGCGAGGAATATCAGGTTTCGCACCCTCAAATCAAAACAATTATTCCGACCGTGTTGTGAGAATGGAGGAATTTTACAGGCAGAAGGTACATGCAGCCCTCGTTCTGATTCTTCATCACGTCTTCATGCCCCCCTCTTTCTTTGTCTATCTCTCTTCATTTCTCTCTCTATCTCTCACATACGCACACACCGCACACACACAATACACCAAAACACACACACATTCTGTGGGGAAGGAGTGACTGTTTTGACACACGTTCAACTAGTGTGTAACACCAGTATGGTAGGAGGGTGTGTAAATTCCTCACCTGTCGCACTGTCCTCCCATCCCTCCCTCCTCCCTCCCCCCTCCCTTTGCCTCTCCTTCACACGCACTCCCTCTATTCCTTTCTCCCACACACCCCTCGTAGAGCACATCTTCAGGAGCTGAACTCTTGTCTACATAGGAGCATTCAGTTGCAAAAATATGTACCTGAACTACCTGACATAACCCTACTCTATTTCCAGTTATCCACAGTGAATATGTCGAATTTGGTGAGTTTTTTAAACGTAATTCTCGAACTGTAACATTTCTTTTTACTGCAGGAATGTTAAAAACTTCAGCTTCAAACTTTCAGCTTCATCTTAAAAAGAGTTACAGTTTAACACACACCGTGACTATACATGCAGAGAAATTCATACATTAATTATATTGAATATGAGATTTTATTAAATGTGAATAAAAGGAACCGTAGAATGTAGCTTCCAAATGCATGCACTTCTCTAGACAGTAAAAGAAACAACAGTAATTGTTATGTTAAGTTAACAGTAATTGTTATGTTAAGTTTTTTTAAAAGTAATGTTTACATATATTAATCTAGCAAAAATCACAGACGCGTGCATCAATTATGTAGATAATGTATTTCTGGACAGCACAGATCATACTTTATCGTTTAAATGAATCAAAACAGTGTTGTGAAATCATTGTATGGGACCAGGGTAGGTTTGCGTTGTTGTTGACTTAATCCCAATAGGTTGGATTCTACTTGGCCAGAGGAGCCTGCGACTTGACAAAGGCTGCAGCTGCTTCTGTTCTCCAGAGAAGGTGAGAAATGACAGACTGGCTCAGGTAACTGCATTTTGACATAGATACCTTTGAAAGTAGGATACGTGTTTCCAATGCTTAATCCCACTGTGGCATCTGAATTTAAATTCTCTAGGGTTTGAAGATGTATCCAGTATGAGAAAAAAAAGTGGAAATGAAAAAGTGGAAAATAACAATACTGTACTGGCTTGGCTTGTTCCTTGTTATCTTGCAGGTTCCTTATAGTCTTGACTGAACAGTATCCCACACACTGTGGATTTTTGAGTTTAAATCTTGTAGGAGTAGGACTTTAAATCATAAATGGCAAGTCATCTGATGTTAGTATTTGACTATTGTTCCAATGTGTATTATTATTAAATGGTCAGTTTGGATTGTGTGGGGGTAACTGGCCTGACTGACTCCCTCGTGTGTGACACCAACCCTTCATCTCCAGCTCCCTTGAAAAGGTTTCTATCGTGAGAGATGCCTCTCGTGAGCAATGATGTCATGACATCTCTATTTGTCTGCTTAATAGTTTACTGTGAAAGCTGACCCCTTGTCCTGGGGCTCAGACAGACTATCTGAGTTTGGAAGACCAGTGAGGAGATTCCTGCAAACCATCGCCAGAAGAGAAGGATGAAAACATACACCCTGGATGAAAGAAAACCGATACGAATCTGTCTGTTCTTTTTGCATGCTTACCCAACAACCCTCTTTTCTCAGAACTCAAGCCTTTAACTCTCTGATCACAGAACACGACAATAGCGTAATCTTCATGCAAGCCCAACATCTGAGACCAGAAGGTAAACCATGTCAGTTTGGGGTAGATCAAATTCGATGTGTGTTTTCAATATGCTTGATCATTCTTGGATTGTGTCCTTTTCTTGTTTTAGAGTACAAAAACAAGATGGATCTTAACTGGTATAGTGCTATAGCTATCACTGACACAGCAAGATAGTTTACTTTAATCTGATTAGTATAACCTAATTTACAAAGGTTGTTTGGCAATGCAGTATAATGTTGCCTTAGAAGGAGATAAATTGCAGTTTCAAGCTCACTTGAGTTGTTGAAACCATGACAACACAGGGCTAACAATGTTTTCTTGAAGCTCTGAGTTCAGACATGGTCCACATCGGCAGACCATCAATACAATTCTGAATTGGGGATCAACAGTACACGTCACCAACTCAAACATCCTACTATTCCTATGAACTGACCCTGCCTGTAAATGTTACTTTTGAGACCATCTGTCTTCAGTTCAGGTGGACCTCTTCTTGGTGCAAAGTGACTTTCTGAAGATACAGAACTTAGCTTACTGGTGAGCATTGAACCAAAATGATTTGTTCACAGTGGCTAAGTTCAGTTTCCGAAATGAAATAAAAGGTTTCCCTCGCCTGCTAGGACGTCTGCTCCCCCGCTCATGGCTCGGAGGTAAGAGAAGAGGACACTCTAATGGGATAGGACAGGTTTGGCCCCCTGTTAAATGTAAAGGAATGCTCTATGAAAGTATGCATGTCTCGACATACAGTACAGCATGCAGCACTCACTTGTTGGTAGGGGGAGAGTTCCCCACAGAAAAGATGAACTAACAAAGTATTAGGACCACAGAGTCAGTTGGCTGAGCGCTGAGCGGTGAGGGAGTCGGGCTAGTAATCCGAAGATTGCCAGTTCGATTCCCGGTCATGCCAACTGATGTTGTGTCCTTGGGCAAGGCACTTCACCCTACTTGCCTCGGGGGAATGTCCCTGTACTTACTGTAAGTCGCTCTGGATAAGAGCGTCTGCTAAATGACTAAATGTAAATGTAATCATCAAATAAGCTACTGTCCACAACCTGCTTTTAAACAGGAGTCTGCTTAGAAAGACACAAAGGAAACCTGGGATCTGAGACCAGAGTTAGGAGAGGGCTTACAGAAGTGGAAGGCAGGGAGGGTTGCACACTCCTGTGCCTACTGAACTGGAATCAGTGTGTGTTGAGAACTGGCTCAGTACAGCAGGAACCGGAATGGAGCCTACTACATCATCATCATCATCATCATCAACAACTTTGTGTTAGTACAGGTGAGACATGGTAACACGTTACCATGTATCACCTATAATAATGCATGTATGGGAGAAGTTCAGTCTAATATTCTCATGGGCCCAGGTGATACATGGTATCACCTGGGCCCCATACATGCACCCTCCCATACATGCATTATTATACAGCCATAGGGACAGCTGGGGTTTAATATTAGAGATATTGATCGTCTTAAAGTGACATATTGATTTATGATGGCTTCTGTTTTTAGGGCATGACAATTATCTTTCACCTTGAGACATGCACCAAAGACCATAGGCAAGATTTCTGCAGACGTTTGCTACATGGCTTGCCGCCACAGACCTGCTTACTAGGCACAGAAAGACACTGTAATTGCATTACTTTAGGAGGAAACTAAATCTATGTTGGAAGACCAAATGACCTGCCATAATTTTGCCACCTTTTTTGCCACAATTTTGCCACATTTTTAATCCATTGATTCAGTTTCAGATTAAAGTGAATATCGATTAAATGAACACTGAAAATTTAAGTAAAAATGTTCTTAATTGATTGAATTTCATTAATGACTGAAAAATGTGTATACGGAATGTAATAAATACTGTAAAAATGAACCAACTGCATTCAAACTGTTGCTTATTTAATACTATTGAGTGTACAACAGTTTTTTATCACAAGGTGTCTGTAAAGTTGAAATACATAATCACCTAAATGCTGTGACTGAATTCCATGTGTGTAAAAAAAATTACAGTAATGCCAGTACAGTAAGTGCCTTTAATCTCCACTAGGGGGTATCAAACCTCGCACACGAAAGTATAAATCAATCAATTGCTCAATCAGACAGTCTAAGATTACTTCGGCGATGCAGTAGGCATGTGAAACAACAATTCTGTCTTTAAAGTTGAAAAAATGAATATATATTGGTTTATATTATAACTTATCTACATATTTGAAATGTATTTAGTCAATTACTGTTCAAAGGGAATACATCTGTAGGCGACGCCAGCTCTGACAAAACCGCGTGGAAAAATCTAGGAAGTAGCAATTCGACAAGCAAAAATACATTCTCGCAGTCAATTGTCGGTAAGACATGAACCTGACCGACAAATTCGCACTCTGCGAATAATTTTGCGTTCGTTTCAATTAAATGACATACATTTAACACCTTTCGGTACCACGCAGGTGATTATTTGATCTGAACGTGTTTTGGGAGACCAGTGAAAAAGAGAGTTTTATTTGTCAACAATGTTTTTCTCTACACAGCCCGAATAAAAAGGTAAGGTTTTCGACCACTTAAGTAACTTTTATCCTATTATTGTTGTAAAAGTTGTATAGCCCTGCAAAGGTTAATATATTAGAGATGATTAAGTAGAATTTAACCATATCACTCCATTTGTGTCCCTTGTTGGTACAATAGTTACTGAAGCCAGGACAAGTATGCACATGCTTATCTTATTGTTTGCTGGGATCATTTTAAGCTCTCCTTTAGCCCTCCTTTTGGGAGCTTTATGTGTGACACATATCTTACACGGGGTATGGACTGTAATTGAGTTATTCCATGAACCTTTCAGCAAACTAGTTGGTCTAATTTCAGTGAATAAAAAAGTGATTGTAAAATCTAACGATACAATTTCAACTATTCTCTTATCCCAATGTCTTCAATCTCATGTCATCTGATGCATGTGTCTTTGCCCTTCCAGCATTGTGTACATGTTGAGTTGGGGTGTGTGAAGGTATGTGGAGGGGTCCCGGGACGTGTCAGTATGAGCGTCACTCTCCCTGAGGGAGCAGCCGATCAGGATGGACAGGCGTTCATGCTCCAGATCTACCCCAGGCTGAGCCAGGAGGACATCGCATCATGTTGCACCCTCCAAGTGAGCGCTGTGGTCACTGCAGCCCGTGTCATCCAGAACGCTGGGGCCACCCTGGGCTTGGATATGAGCCGGCCATACTCCCTCCTGGAGGTCCAGAGGGAAGGAGGGGAGACCAGGGCCCTGGAGCCCAGGGAGCTGCCTGTGGAGAGAGTCCTTCTTTGGCCTCCCAGGTTTCAGAAGCAGCACCCTCAGAGCCAGGGCTACTTCTTCATCCTCCAGAAGGGAGATGATACAAATCAAAGAAGAGCTTATCAGGTACAACAGACTGACCAGGCGTTACAGGGCGAGGACACCAACGACTTATGTAACCTCTCCGTCCTGACCGAGGACAGTATTCTGGGCTCTCTGCGCCAGCGCTTCTACAAACGGCAAATCTACACCTACGCCAGTGGGATCCTCATCGCCATTAACCCGTTCAAGTTCCTGCCCATCTACAACCCCAAGTACGTCAAGATGTATGAAAACCAGCCGCTGGGGAGGTTGAGACCTCACGTCTTTGCCGTGGCGGACGTGGCCTTCCACGCCATGCTGAAGAAGCAGGTTAACCAGTGTGTCGTCATATCCGGGGAGAGTGGCTCAGGAAAGACCCAGAGCACCAACTTCCTGATCCACTGCCTGACCGCCCTCAGCCAGAAGGGCTTCAGCAGTGGGGCAGAACGCACCATTCTGGGGGCAGGCCCTGTGCTTGAGGTAGGTCCTCGATGGGAGGGTAGCCACTTACTGTCACGCCACATACAAACACAGCTCCAAATGAGCGACTGTAAAGGTGGACGGTAGTGAAAGTTGGTTAGTGTGGTTCCTACTTAACGAGTGTCACTTGGGATGGTTTTTAGGAACAGGAAGACGGTATTGAAAGTGTTGTCTCGTGGGTCGAGACTGCGTGTGGAGCGTCAGAGTTGATAACGCTCCTGCATTGTTGCTCGAGGATCTAAATGGGGACACATCACTGTAGCTGCTGTTACTGTATGTGTCTCTCCTGAAAGACGATTTCTAATGAAGGGATGAGTCTTAAGACGAGGTATAGCCCAGAAACATGTATGAGACACAAATGCACTCACATAGAAAGGAGGAAAACCGAAAAGCAATCTAATTTCTTTCTGAGAAGAAATGACGTGCTGCAGACACTACCATATATCCGTCAAGGAGGTAGACACCACACTCAGACAGGAAACAAACAAAAGCACAGCAGTAGCACTATTTACTTATAACTCAAAGCACACCCTGAACCCACCATGACCACGGAACGGATTGATCATGTAACACATTGAGCAAGGCCTATTTTGATCTTTAGTTGTCACATTTAGGACAAACACCTGATTCGCTAGCTGTGTTTTGTCAGGGAAAGGAAAAGGGATAACCAGGCTATGCACTCTACCAACTTTGTTCCTGTCAGTGCTGTGTCTACCAGTACTTGTAGTGCTCTGGTGTTAAAGGGAAACAAACCTTGAAAATATTGTCTTTATTTTCTAAATAAAGGTAATCTAATAACACCTTTCCTTGCCAATGATATGGCTTGATCCCATGATTGCAAAGGGAACCATCCATGTCACTTTACATTTGTAAATGACAGCTCTTAAGACAGGTGTTTGTTTTCTACACAGGTACACCATATTTTTTTTCGTTTTTTTTTTTTTTTTACAATTATAGTTAGTGGTTGATTTTATGTAAATTATATCCATACATTTCTTGTTTGTCAGTGTTATTGATAACCCTTTGCATACGCACAGGACTCAAAGGACTGTTCTATTGAACACCTAACACACCCATTCCTGAAGGCACTGCCTGCTGGATTCGTTTTCCCACTGCGTCTCTCTAAACAGGCCCAACAGGTTTCTCTAAGGTTTAAAAACAGCTATTCACTCTGTCTACCCTCCCCTGGTCTCTCTTTCCATCCCATGCATACCTTTCATTGCCAGTCACTGGCTTAGATGTATCTTTAGTTGGAGCTGAGAGGTATGTTTTGTGTGTTGGTTCAAATTGATTTTTCAACCTAATTGAATAGGAAATGGGTATTGAGAACTTGTGCCAAAGTGATTTGCCTCTGGTGCTACTGATGGGTTGCGCAATCAACAAGCCATTAGGCTAATGTTAACTCTACACAAGAATGTCTCCTTTCCAACAGAGAAATCCCTATGAAAGGTTAATGACATTCCAGTGTTCATCAATTTCCTGTCATTATTATGATGTGTACTTCTAAACGACATGATCTCCGTAAGAAAAACAGTCAGTAAAAGGCATACAGTTTAAAAATATATATATATTAATAGTCCCTGTTTGCCAAGTTAGCTGATGTCAGTGTCATCCTTCATTTCAGCATATTGCACAATTCCATGTCAAACCAGAATCCAGAACAGAAAATAGCAAAGTTCAAGTTCCTCAATAGGGAACTGATTACTCTTGATGTGTGCAGTCCGCCATGTTATCAGTTTAGAAGGCATTGGTAGGAATTGTTAACTGTCCCGAGAAAACAACGGAGACTATGGCCCCTGCCGTGGAGAGGAAGGTAGGTAGGGGTTGTGTGCTGTGAGCAGCAGCGGCTCAAAGGCCCCATAAGGAAATATAGAGGACAAGGGTGTTGGCTTCCAGTGACAGACAGGAAGAGAGGGATGGAGAAATGAGAACGTGTCAAGACAGGCTGGGTCAGGTCGTCTGGCAATCCCCCCAGCCTACCGCGCAGGCCCGTCAAATCACACGTGCGCGTTTTATCTGGCTTTCCCACTTCTTCTACCTAACCTTCGAGCTACCTTTGTGTCTCTCGTCCTTCTCTCTTTCCCTCTCTCGTCTCCCTCTCTGTTCAACCGGCTGACACTGGGGAAACGGACGGGGTGGAAAGTAGAATGCCACACATATTAGGCAGAGCCTTTGTCTGTTTATGTAGAGGGTACAGTTGGATCAGAATCCTGTGTCTGGAGCCCTGCATAACTTTAGCGCTTTGGGTCGAGAAAGAAAACGAGTTCGACGTGAAACTCTTTGTAATTAACGGTCATAGATTGGGAAAGAGCCATGCCTGGTTTGAAGCCAGGTGTAAACACAGCCTTGGCCTGTCAAGACAGGAATTTATGGCAGGATCCTCCAACACACCATCCCGGCCAATCAAACTGCAGGGATGTCCCGGTGTCATTCCTACACACAAAACAAAATGGTTGTCAGTGAAACTTGAGTCTTATCAAAGGTATGCCATAGTGACTGTTGAGGGGGTAGATTCCTATATAAGTGTGCCAGTTTTCAGTTCATGCGTGAGTTTCCCATTGAGAGTTCTTCCAAGAACACTAGTGGCATCATGTGTATGTTTCAGAGCAGAACACATGCATTACCCTCAACTACATCACGATGAGGAAGCTATACAGTACATAACTGCAGTGGTTGAATTGACATTGGACAGTGTGAAGTATACATGAGGTGTTCCTTGTGACCTACTTCGTTTTATGGCCTGCACTAAACATATCTTCCATGTTTATGTAATCAGACCAAGCCTAATGGGAATTTTCTTGCAATGACAAGTCCCTCATTGCACGGTACCAGTTTATTTAACAGTAAAACACCTGTGTATCTTTTCTCAACAGGCTTTTGGCAATGCTAAGACTGCGCAGAACAACAACTCCAGCCGCTTTGGAAAGTTTATCCAAGTCAACTATCTGGAGAGTGGTGTAGTGAGGGGGTGAGTCACGGCCTACATTCAGGCACATACCCACCAAAAGCAACGCCTCCTGTTGCTGACAGTAGTAACACTAAGACAAAGCCACAGCCAAAGTGCTTAGAGGTTCTTTTTGTTCAACTAATGATGGATTCGTTATTGAAAACCAGTTTTTCCTGCTCAAACCGAGTATGATTTAAAGCTTACCAATCTTACCAATTGAACACGAGGGTTTGATGTGTGCGGCTTTCTCTGACGGCCATGAAAGTCCCTTTTATCTTTATTTGTTTTACCTTGGTTTCTGTTACGGTTTTGGTCCCACACATTCTCTGGACGTTTTGGGAGCTTCCTAATCTGACCTTCTATCCCATTTGATGATATTGACAGTTTGCTTGTCTCGTATACAGGGCGGTCATAGAGAAGTACCTGCTGGAAAAGTGTCGCCTGGTATTCCGAGATAAGAGTGAGAGGTATGAACATGTCCATTGTAATGCTGCCATGCCTCTTGAAGACAGTGAACTCGTAAAGCAAATCCGTCAGAACCTCAAAGCATGTTTTCTTTAAAAAACATTTTTTATTGCGGTCCTACAGAATGACTCTTATGAGTAACTCTTGCTCTGATTAGCCTGATGTCTGTGTGACCTCTGACCCCTCCAGGAACTACCATGTGTTCTACTATCTGCTGGTGGGAGCGGCCAAGGAGGAACAGAAGGAGCTTCGACTATTACAGCCCAAAGACTACCTCTACCTCAATCAGGTGATCCCTTGTGCCCTGACACACATGGACACGCCTGTTTTTGTATAATGTATAACATTGTATGGTGATCTAGCAACAATGGTTTTGCTGTGAAGCATGCACAAGATGCTGCATAATGTGCTATAATACACAATGTGTGTGCTTGTGTCTTTGTCATTATATAGGAGAACTTTGATCTGGAAGATGAAGAGGATTTCAGGCATGAGTACAAAAGGCTCCATCAAGCTATGGAGATGGTCGGCTTCCTGCCGGCTACCAAAACACAGTATGTACAGAATATGTATACAATCTACAGTATGTGAGAATATGTATACAGTCCAAAGTATGTACAGTACATGTCTGATCAGGAAAAAGAGTCAGTGAAGGATCCTTTACCCTAAAACACTCCACGCTCTACAGTACCTCATACATGTATGTTACCTGCCCGGTTGTCATCAATTCCTGCAATGTCATACTGTAACCATACCCCGAGACAAATTAACATAAAGTGTTTAGGAGTAGGCATGAAATCACCAAATGTAAGTAGATTTTTCTGATTTCCCTTGTAAGCTGGTTGGTGTTGCTGTTGGTAGGTGTGGATATGGGTGAAAGGACAAGAGGTCAGGGTTTCCTCTAGGTCAGAGGGGAAGTGCATTACGTATAGTTAGTCCTTCTGACTCAATCCTTGCTGTGCCTGAAAACATTGCAGTCAAGCTGTTATTAAACTAAATGAAACCAAAGGGAGTTATTCTATGTAAATGTCAAAAACTTTACTTAATAGAAGTCAACATAATCCGATTAAAGTATCTAAGCGAGTGAGCTAAGCAAAGCATTTACGAAATACAACCGTGTACAACGTACACAATTTTGAATCTATATCCTGTTTTTTACATTCATTGATCAGACACCAACTAAAACTTGGAATGATCAAAACCAGATACATGTCCATTTCTTATCATCAAAATACATTCATCAGCCTAAAGTCTACTTGTTTAAAGGAATTACTTGTATAATGGAATTTCCAAGAATTCCTCCTCGCTGTTTGGGGACAGCAGCAGGTTGGAACAAGTCAGTCCCGGCAGGGCAGGAATGCAGTTCTTATCTCAGACAGGCCCTGCGTGCCTCAGGGCCCGACAGGCGCAGTAGGGCTGTACCGAGCCTCTCACCTGATCCAGGGTTCTCCAGCCCTGGCTCCTTCTGAACCTCGTCCATTGTGGATGATGTAAATGGGTTGTTGTGAATAGTGTGAATAACTCATAAACAATGTCGATGTCACCTTTTGAATTCACAATCGTAATCTATGTTTGTGCAAACTTGCTGCAAAGCTTATTCTGATTCTGTTCATATTGCAGACACTTTTATCCGAAGTAGACAAGTCCTCACAGGGCTCAACGTTAACATTGAACCAGTGGGTTTGAAACTTACTGGCTCCAAGACAATTTGTCTACTGCCCCCCCCCCCCTCCCCTCCAAAAGTTGTAATTTATCATTGTTACAACAAAACCAAAGACTAAGTTGGTCTATTAACATGTTTAACCATTTATTAAACACATCCTATATAAAAAGGTAATAGTCAGCTAAACTATTTACTTTTAACCTCAAACATGACGTTCTCACTCCCCTGCTGACAGCCATCAGAGTATATCTGTCTGGCTTAAACTGTGAAACCTCTGGTCCCTCAATGCTAATATATAAAAGCTTCCATAGCATTTCTACAGACAGGCTGCTCCTCCAATCAGTTTAAATTCTATCAACCACTCGTCACTCACTACTCAACTCTTGATTGGCCAACGGTGCGCGCCACAAGCTGCAAAGTTATTTATGCATTTAGAAGATAGCAAAACATATGCAGGATGTTAAGTTTAAAAAAATCTTTTTTTAGGGTTGAGTTAAAAAAAAAAAAAAAAAAATTATCAATGCTTTGCAGTGGCCCGATCCGGCCAGTGAGTTGCTAGTTTAACTGTCCCAACGTTACTTTTTACTGGCCCCGGGCCAGCGGGCCATCGTTCTTGTCGAGCCCTCCCTCATGCTATTTACTGTAGGTAATTCAGCTGTGTTGTTATGTGTGCATGTACAGGATCTTCTCAGTGCTCTCTGCCATTCTCTACCTGGGCAACATTACCTACACACTGTCTGAGGAGGGACAGGTGCTAGAGGCAGGCCCTGCCAACGTCCTGTCAACCCTGTCTGACCTGCTCACGGTAAGTCCAGCAGCTCTGTTTAGCACTGTTAGACTCATTTACAAATCTAGATCTGTTTTTCTACATATCTGTCTACGTACGTGCTATTTATAAAGGCATCTCAATGATCTGCTTCTGGGGTCGGTGCAGAGCATTTTCCATTTGTGATTTTTCAAAATAACTGAACCAAGCTGAAGAGGAGAGATTTCTTTGTTTGTTCTGCATTGTAGCGGGGGTGTATCATCGTGTTGAAGTTTGTGCCACGGTATGTTACCCCAGACTTGTTTTCCAAAAGAAGCCTTTTTTTAAATTGTCTTCCAGGTCAAAAAGCAGCTGTTGGTGGAGGCTTTGACCAAGAGGAAATCGACCACGGCCAAGGTCACGCTGGTCCTTCCTTACTCACTCAAGGAGGTGGAGATTCCTCACACCTATTGTATTTCCACATCATCATCATCCATCATTAATTACGTTACCAGCTGATTAGTTCAGTCGCTTACTTCCTGTTCGCTTTTCACGCGAGCAAGTTCTGACCCGTCCCTTGGCCTTTTATCGCTGTCCCCGTAGGCCACCACGGCAAGGGACTCCATGGCCAAGTCCTTGTACAGCGCTCTGTTTGACTGGATTCTCCTCCACATCAACCATGCTCTGCTCAACAAGCGAGACATGGAGGAGTCCGTCTCGGTGAGTCCTCTTCCACAGCCGGGTCAGAGAGTGGACGTGTATGTGAGACGTTTTCCTGTCCAGTGACCCTGGGTACAGGTGTGACAAGAGAACAGGACGCTCACCTTTTTAGGGGCGTGGTGAGGTGACGCACATCTGCTGGTTTGGTTTCAGTGTCTGTCCATCGGAATCCTGGATATATTTGGCTTTGAGGATTTCATGACCAACAGCTTCGAGCAGTTCTGCATCAACTATGCCAACGAGAGGCTTCAGCATTACTTCAACCAGCACATCTTCACACTTGAGCAGGTGCTAAGCCCCCCCTCCCCTCCCCCCACCCACCTGACACAACCCTCCTATTTGTCCACAACGAAGAGCTGTTGTTACAATTGGCATTCTCATCAGCACGTTCCTTTACCCCCCCCCCCCCCCCCCCCCAGGAGGAGTACTGCAAAGAGGGCATCACCTGGCACAACATAGACTACACTGACAACATGAGCTGCGTTCATCTGATCAGCAAGAAACCTACTGGGCTCTTTCACCTGCTGGATGAAGAGAGCAAGTACGTCTTCATGGTCTTTACTGTCTTCGTTTCCCAGTTCCACTTGTGAACATGTCTCCAGTGTTGGTTATGAATGATCAAATCATTCATATATACTGTAAACAAGGTTGAATATTGTAGTGCATGTTGAATGGAAATATCATGAATGCTTTGGAAATTATTTTGTCCCCTGTCCAGCCTCCCCCAGGGCACAAACGACACCCTGCTGAACAAGTTCAAGCAGCAGCATCAGAACAGCCCATTGTTTGTGCCCACACCTGTGATGGAGCCAGCTTTTGTTATCCATCACTTTGCTGGGAGGGTCAAATACCAGATTAAGGTACAGGGGAGTGAGGGGGGCAGCCTTCTCTAGCTGACCTTGTTGACTGTAACAGGCACGTTGAAAGCTCCAATTGGCTGTCTGTGCATGCTTGCTTTGTGAAATGTAATATCCCTTGATATTTGATATGTATAAACCTTTTTTCTTCGAAATGTCTACCCGCTCAACTTTAAACACTCCTCTCTCTCTCTCTCTCTCGCTGTGTCTCTCTCTCTCGCTGTCTCTCTCTCTGTGTCTCTCTCTCTCGCTGTCTCTCTCTCAGGATTTCCGGGAGAAGAACACGGACCACATGCGGCCTGACATCGTGTCGCTGTTGCGCAGCAGCGAGCGGGCCTTCGTGCGTCAGCTGATCGGCTCCAACCCCGTCGCCGTGTTCCGCTGGGGCATCCTGCGGGCCACCATACGCATCCTCGCCGCCTTCAACGATGTGGCACGCCAGCGGGCCAGGGAAAGATCCGGTAGCCTTCCTCCCTGGATTAGTATAAAAAAACGAATGTGGTATAGAGTTGTAGGACTTAGTACAAAGGGGTTCGTATTGATGACAGTGTATTGCCTGATGCAGGAGGCCCCGGTCAGTTCACTGGAGGGGTGAGAAGGTTGAGCTCCCGTGTATCCCTGGGGAAACTACGAAAGAAAAGCTCCGGTCTGGAGTTGTTGAGGTAAGATCTACTGCTGCATGTTCATCTCTCCGGGGCACTGATACCGCACTCAACAGTCCCCTTCTCAATACCTATGTGCACTGAAGCGTTCTGCCGTTAGGTCATCACCTGTGCGGACATCAAATTCATTACAAACTAAAACAGACTTGGATAGGCGTTGGCAGTAAAGCAGGTCATGTGTATTGCCAATAACTGTCGTCTGTTTTTTTGTTGTTTTTTATTTGTCCTTGCTTGCCCAGCCCAAACTCCAGCTCTGTGCTCGATTTCTCCTTCGACCGCTCAGACGAGCTTCCTCTTGAGGTGTTTGAGGACGTCTTTGCCAGCTATGAAAAGGGGAAGTAAGTCTCTCAGGCTGGTGCTGGAACACGGCCTCGGTCGTCCAGCGAGATTGTGTGTGTGTGTGTGTGTTTGTTGGCCTCGCTCCTGACTGCCTCTCTAATTCACTTCAGTCCATTATCACCCATTTCTCTGTCCTCCATTTCCACAGGAAAAGCAAGGGCAGCCGCCAAAAGCAGCTCATTCCTAAGGTAAGGTCATGGCAGCTCTCGAAATCAGATGGGCCACATAGATTCCATCCGGTTTTTTTCCACAAAGGTTTTTTTTAATGAACCGTTATCCACCAAGCCCTCCAAAGTGATCGTCTCGTTCTGTTGCTGTGTCTGGGAACAGTATCTCCCACTCTCCCCCTGTGACGTGGGCTTGTTTTTGTTCTGTGGGGCAGTAATGTGATGTTGCTTCTTCCACAGAACCTAATGGACTCCCAGTCCCTCAAGTACATCATGGGTCTCACCATTCACGACCGCACCACCCAGGCTCTCCTCCACCCTCACCAGAAGAAGAAGCCCCCCAGCATCAGTGCCCAGTTTCAGGTCTGTGGTTTGTTGACGGCAGGGAATAGTTGTGGAGCATGCCAGGCTAGGGCTGAAAGGAACACGTGGGGCTGTGTGTTGGGCCGACGTATTCATCTGGATGTGTTCCGTAGGCGTCCCTCAACAAGCTGCTGGAGACGCTGGGAAAAGCGGAGCCTTTCTTCATCCACTGCCTCCGTGCCAACGCTGAGAAGGTAGGGCGCTTTGCTCTACCCTCCGTAGCAAGGAGTCTGACCTTTTTCAAACGCTCATATCTGCGTGGCAGCCGCGGAGCCCCTTTGTGTCGACGAATAAAGATCGCGTCGCATTTGAATTCATTTTCGAGCGTGTTGTTTGCTTGTGTGTGTGTGTGCTCAGAAGGAGATGCACTTTGACGAGAGCCTGGTGCGGAGGCAGCTGAGGTACACCGGCATGCTGGAGACGGTGCGCATGAGGAAGTCTGGCTACGGAGCCAAGTACACTTTCAAGGTAGGTTACTGTGTTACGTCTGGCAAGCAGGCCCCGGGCCCCCCTCGCTACGCCGTTCTGCTCCCTGAAACATAAGCTTCACGCAGATTAATGATCGGGCTAATTGAGTTTGAAAGTGCCCCTGGATTACCGTGACACCGACATGGTTATACACCCGATGACGTTTGTATTGCTGATTAAAATTCAAAGAAAAAAGACCAGTGTACAAAAAAACAAACTGGAGGAATAATGTGATTTTGTTTTTTCCTGGGTTATGAAGGAGTTCCTGGAGAAGTTTAAAGTATTACTGCCAAAGAAGGCTAGCGCTACCCCCCAGGACATATCCAGCTTTCTTCAGAAGATGGGCTTGGAACAGACCACTTACCAAATCGGAAAGACCAAGGTAAACCTTGCGTAGAATATACAGTTAGGTCCATAAATATTTGGACATTGACACAATTTTCATCATTTAGGCTCTGTATACCACCACAATGGATTTGAAATGAAACAATCAAGATGTGCTTTAAGTGCAGACTTTCAGCTTTAATTTCAGGGTATTTACATCCAAATCAGGTGAACGGTGTAGGAATTACAATACATTTTATATGTGGCCCCCCCCTTTTTAAGGGACCAAAAGTAATTGGACAATTGGCTGCTCAGCTGTTCCATGGCCAGGTGTATGTTATTCCCTTATGGGAGTTCGTTATTTCATTGACAAGGAGCAGATAAAAGGTCTAGAGTTCATTTCAAGTATGGTATTTGTGTTTGGAATCTGTTGCTGTCAACTCTCAATATGAAGTCCAAAGAGCTGTCACCATCAGTGAAGCAAGCCATCGTTAGGCTGAAAAATCAAAACAAACCTATCAGAGAGATAGCAAAAACATTAGGTGTGGCCAAATCAACTGTTTGGTACATTCTTAAAAAGAAAGAACGCACTGGTGAGCTCAGCAACACCAAAAGACCCGGAAGACCACGGAAAACAACTGTGGTGGATGACAGAAGAATTCTTTCCCTGGTGAAGAAAAACCCCTTCACAACAGTTGGCCAGATCAAGAACACTCTCCAGGAAGTAGGCGTATCTGTGTCAAAGTCAAAAATTAAGAGAAGACTTCACCAGAGTAAATACAGAGGGTTCACCACAAGATGTAAACCATTGGTGAGTCTCAAAAACAGGAAGACCAGATTAGAGTTTGCCAAAAAACATCTAAAAAACCCTGTACAGTTCTGGAACAACATCCTATGGACAGATGAGACCAAGATCAACTTGTACCAGAATGATGGGAAGAGAAGAGTATGGAGAAGGGAAGGAACTGCTCATGATCCAAAGCATACCACCTCATCAGTGAAGCATGGTGGAGGTAGTGTTATGGCGTGGGCATGTATGGCTGCCAATGGAACTGGTTCCCTTGTATTTATCGATGATGTGACTGCTGACCAAAGCAGTAGGATGAATTCTGAAGTGTTTCTGGCAATATTATCTGCTCAGATTCAGCCAAATGCTTCAGAACTCATAGGACGGCGCTTCACAGTGCAGATGGACAATGACCCGAAGCATACTGCGAAAGCAACCAAAGAGTTTTTTAAGGCAAAGAAGTGGAATGTTCTGCAATGGCCAAGTCAATCACCTGACCTAAATCCAATTGAGCATGCATTTCACTTGCTAAAGACAAAACTGAAGGGAAAATGCCCCAAGAACAAGCAGGAACTGAAGACAGTTGCAGTAGAGGCCTGGCAGAGCATCACCAGGGACGAAACCCAGCGTCTGGTGATGTCTATGGGTTCCAGACTTCAGGCTGTCATTGACTGCAAAGGATTTGCAACCAAGTATTAAAAGTGACAATTTGATTTATGATTATGTTAGTTTGTCCAATTATTTTTGGTCCCTTAAAAAGGGGGGGGGCACATATAAAATGTGTTGTAATTCCTACACCGTTCACCTGATTTGGATGTAAATACCCTGAAATTAAAGCTGAAAGTCTGCACTTAAAGCACACCTTGATTGATTCATTTCAAATCCATTGTGGTGGTATACAGAGCCAAAATGATGAAAATTGTGTCAATGTCCAAATATTTATGGACCTAACTGTATGTTGTAATCCCAAAATGTACTATTCTGTCTGTTCCTTCTGGCTGTTCCTTCTGACTGGTCTGTGCTTGTCTAGGTGTTTCTCAAAGAGCATCAGAAACGCTGGCTCCAGGAAACCCTCAACAAGAAGGTGATGCAGAACATTGTGATTCTGCAGCGCTGGTTCCGGACCTGTCTGATCAGGAAGCACTTCCTGGAGAAGAAGGATGCAGCTATTCTCATACAGGTATCAACGTCGCGGCAGTAGACCCTAACATTTTTTTAACCTTGCTCACACTAGGAAGGTGTTTGGTTCTGTGGTGAAAATCCTAATGGCTGGGTTGGACACTACTTTTGGAAAGTCTAAACAACGTCAGCTAAGATGACATTGAATGAGATCATTGTTGATAGTATTGCGACTGACTTATTAGAACTTAAGGGGGTATACATTACCCAAGCAACAACACCACAGTCAAGGTCACGCCTATGGCAAATCTTTGTCGTGTTTTGTTGATTTTATGACGATTCATAGCAGTAGCTGGCTGCTGAACTCTCCTCCCTTGCTTCCCTCTCGTCCTAGAACATGTGGCGTGGGTTCTGTGAGGAGAACAGGTGCCAAGCTGCTACTGTGATCCAGGCTGCGTGGCGCACCTCCCTGAAGAGGAAGGAGTACATGCTCAATCGTGAAGCGCACAACGAGGACCTCTCAGAGCGCCAGAGGTACTGTACCACCATGTAGCACCACGGTCATTAGAATATGGATATCCCCCCACTCTTTAGACTGTCGGCTAGGTAGTTTATAAGTAAAGACAAATGCATGCAGAAAAACTTCTCTGAGAAGTACAGACCTTTTATTTTTATTTTTTTCCATGGGTCTTTCTGTAGTCGTTCTCCAGAGGGGAACAAAGGAACTGGTGATGTGAAGAACCCTGAGGAACCGGAAAGTCCCGTGGGTGATGGAGAGAGGCCTTCCTTGCCCCTGCCTTCCAGCCAGAGGAGCCTGGAGAGAGCGGAGCTGAGGAGGCAGCGAGGCTTGGAGCACAGCCCCAACAGGAGCCAGGAACCAGGCACCATCAACGGCCAGGACGCCGCCAGCAAGGCTCAGCCCGTACAGAGGACTAAAGACGGGGAGCGACAAGAGGGTAGAGGGTCCCCACCTCCCCTCAGCCGACCTCTCTCCCTCCCCCTGGACAAGACGCCGAGCAGGGACACCAGTCCCTCTAACACAGGCTCCCTCCAGCGCTACACAGGGAAAGAGGACATCAAGGAGAAGGGTGAGAAGTGGAAGGAACGAAGGAGCGATGGAGGGCAGTCGAACAACTCCAGTCCAGAGGCCAATCAGCTGAGGACTCAGCGGACCGACAGTTTGCTGAAGTATGTCATTATCCTTCTCCTCCACCTCAATGCCAACTGTTTTCTTACCTCTCCTCCAAATGTGTCTGAATTGCCTTCGTTTACTGTCCCATGGCTTAATGTAATTTAACGGTGAACTTCTCCCCCTGTTTACTAGGAACAAAGGGAAGTCCATGTCGGTAGACAACTTGACCAATGCCAGCTCCTCTGATTCTGACACTCCCCCTCCTGCATCTGAGGTACTGTGTGTCTCTAACACTCCATGCACCGCAGGTTGGTTAAAACTTCACATCTGCAGATAGGACATAGAGTGAACGTACATTCACAGAACATCCGGTTATTTGACTCAATGGATATTCTTTTATATGACCTGTAAATGTTATCTGCAATCTTGAAAACCCCTAATCGTCAAACAGTGTTGCAGACTACTCATGTGTTGTGTTACACAACCTAAATAGAGCTGTCATGTGACCTTGTTGTGCTGTCATCCTGCAATCGCCCTGTGCCATCAACCCATGTAACGAATGGGGGAGATTGGAAGCAGGTCAGCCACCCCCGACCCCTCCATGTCTCATTGCTTCACCTCACCCCACGCACACTCTAGGCCAGGGTGCGCTGCTACAAACGGACCAAACACAAGCGCCGCTTAGCCCACGCCCGCAGTGGGCTGATAACTGGACTCCATGACTATGGGAGGTCCATGGAGAGCGCGTACTGGAGCTTCCCCCTGCCCCCCATCAGCCCCTGTGTGCTCAAGCAGGCAGACAGCCTGACCCACGTAGAGCTCCGGCCCAGCAAACGCTGGGTCCAGGTACTTCCCCTGCCCATCGCCTCTGCCCATCGCCTCTGCCAGGCCAGACTCTGGGACGTCGCCACCCCCGCTGCATGCATGCAGGGCTTTGCTTAGGTATAAGGAGACTCGGACCGCTACTCCTGCCCAGGCATGTGAAGGGTGCTGCTCTGCGCTTGGGCTCCGCAGCATGTGGCCGTGAGAAACAGAGCTGGGACAGTGACCCCGACCTAGCTGTGCTACAAGTCCTGTTAGTGAAGAGCTGTGAGAGGAGAGATGGGTGTGGTTTTCTGCAGGGGAACATGGTTGACAGCTGTTTTGGCAGGGTGGTGTGTTGTTTGGGATTCTTATATGGAGCTTTGGGATTCTAGACATGAAAAATATTTTCTTTCTTCTTTTTTTTTTTCCCCCCATCAGCAGACATTCCACGTTCTCCACCCATTTGCAATTTGATACGCAGTTTTTTGATATCTTAACCGATGCTGGTTGTTGTGTCTTTTCCAGCCATCTTCAGACATGGATGGGTCTAGGCTCAGCACAAGCTCAAGCAATCGGAATTCTACCATATCCCAGCTGACCACCCCTGAGAAGTAAATCTCCTTTAGCTACTTGACAATATAAGCATCTCTGTCCATCAAATCAGAAGAGAAAAGTCTAAAGTATCTGCTGTTTCAAAGGCCCGGATGATTGGGTGCAGTTGAAATCGATAATGTATTGTATAAAAGGCAGATGTACCCTCTAATTATTTCCCCTGTCTCACTTGCCTGAATAGGAGACAGAACTGGAGTTACTGCTGGACTGTACAAAATGGTAATGGTTAACACTGTGGTGAACACATTTTATCTGCCACAGATCTGGCTTCCTCAGTAAGATCCTGAAATGGCGGACGCCAAGAGACTCCCAGAACCTGGAGGATGGGAAGCTGGCCCTCCAGAAGGCACAGCTGGATAAAGGTTGGCTCTTTCGCACCCCTCCCATTAAATCTCAAATCAATCCAACAGGACCCACAAAAAGTTGCATCTTTGCTGCCATCTAGTGGCTCATGACAGTGCGAACCCTAAAAGAACACTTGACATGTCACTCGTTAAAGAATGTCCCCTCGAGAACGTGAGTACCCAGAAAGAAACGTTTTTCAGGCTCTCTGATCACCCCCCTCATCCTCCTCCGACCCACAGTCACCTCTCCTACCCAGACGCCCTACCGGCTGTCTAGCCAGGGACGGAACCCGTCCATCAGAATCAGCCGGGCCACGCGCGTCTCGGAGGAGTGGAACGCCTCTCTGGACAGGGAGATCAGAGACGTCAACGAGCTTCGCCACCTGGACGAGTTCCTGGGCAACCAGGTGAGCACATTTCTCTTGATTGGAGGATTCCGATCAGTCCACTGTCCAACGTGTCAGTATTAGGTTCAAGAATCCTGTGAGAAACCGACAGTTCTTCACTGAAATAATTCAGTGTAGTTGAGAGCAGGAGTCATGTTGACTTTTATCTTGCACTTGCTGACAACATTACTGTGACTGGATTGTGTTCATGCACTTTAAAAAGAAGAATAATATCACTTTACTAATCACCCTTTTGGACACTCTTTTTAATCCATTATGACCTAGGCTCTAGATTGTCGCTGAAAAATATTTGACTGTTTACTATATTCACAACTGGATCCCTCAAAGTGTAGTGACTGCATGTTCCTTAGCGACACTAAGTGGGCGTCGGCCGTCTCTGCCCCCAGGTGAACGAGCTGCGCGGCAGGATCAAGGAGCTGTCTGACACGGAGAACATCTTCCTGGTGTCCACCATGCAGTTTAGAGAAACCATCAAGAGCATGTACTCTGTCTCTGTGAGTGTCCTTTCAGTACCTGAGACTGCTGAACACATCCTGTCTGCCCGGTTTTGTCCCTAGAACCCTACACTTTTACACTCTCTTAATTTACGTTAAGCGTTGATATTGTTCCAGTCTTAACGAGTTGACAGTTGCTCTTGTCCAGATGGCTAACTCCCATCTCCTCTCCCCTGGCTAGCAGAAGCCACACATGGGCTATAAGGGGCTGATGATGGGCTATAAAAACAAAGTAACCAGCCTGGCAGGACCCAAGCAGATGAACGAGGTCCAGCTGGTGGTCAACCTGTTCCAGTCTGTACTGGATGGCTTCATCCGCGGGGAAATAAAGAGGAAGGGGGCTGTCGAGCCTGTTAAGGTATGGTTGCGTGTTTAAATATTTGGAAGTCTTCGATTTTTTTTCTTCTTCACTTAACCCGTTAACCCTCGTGCTGCCTTCGGGTCACATGACCCAAAGGTTCATAACGAACCATCGTTGTGTTTACCCAATTTTACCCAATACAAAAACAAATTAAAATAATTTTCTTTTAACCTTCGCAATGTGGGGGGTCTGAGACAGCCCAACGGTTAAAAGAAAATGCTTCACTTTGTTTTTGTATGCGGTAAAGTTGTCGCAATACGACGGTGGGTCACAATGACTGATGGGTCAGAACGACCCGAAGATAACACAAGGGTTAAGGAGTAGCGTCACACATATGTGATTCTGAACATTCCAACCGACTATTTTCCGATAGACAAAAACTATATGACAAACGCTATAGTATGGCTTCAAAATTTACAATTAGGAGGCTAACAAGTAACACTAGCAGGTAGTAGCATTGCTACGAGTATTATGCTAGGTTGCTAGGTAACGGAAGCTAACTAAAACTAGCTAGCTTCCGTTTTGGAAAAATAACTCACTCCTGATGTCTGATGATTGAAGCCACTGTCTTTCTTGATCTCTAATGAACTTTCAGACCAAAAAAAAGACAAAGAAGAGGAGGAAAAACGACATGTGTGTAAGTCAAGCTGGTTTCCTTCCACCAATCAGGTTTAACCTGAGAGTTGGCCTTCACATGCAGCTTTTTGGGGAACGTCCATATTCTAGCAGCCCTAGTTGTAATGTGGAATTGTCCTTCTACAGACAGACAGTCCTCTGGATCACATGTTCAGCACCTACCAAGTCAACATCATGCAGTCCTGTGACCTGTGTGGCTCTTACATCTGGGGCATGGAGAAGGCCTGCATGTGCAGCGGTGAGCGTCTTGTACACATGGAAACACGTCAACGGCATGCATTCATATAGCAGGAGCTTTTGTTTCGCAGCACGACGTAGGCTCAGGAAAACTGGAGCCGGGTTTCAAACGGCCCCTTTCACGTGTTCTTCTTCTCCTCTGCTCTTGTGTTAAGCATGCAAACTAGTGTGCCACAAGAAGTGCCTCGCCAAAATCATCACCGATTGCTCCACGCGCTGCACGAAGAAGGTAGGCTCGGACCGTCCCTGAACACACACCCTACAGGCCTAACCGTACGAAGGATCCGAGTCAACTAGTTGCGTCAATGATTACGTGATGCTAGCTATGTTTGGCCAGCTACGTTAACAATGATAATATGTTGTTACGTCATATAATACGTGAATATTTCTTTCTCGTCGGTCTGTTGCAGAACGATGGCAGCCACGGCTCGCTTCACTTCGGGGTGCCGGTGTACGCCCTGACCAGCAAGTCCAACCCGGTGCCCATGGTGGTGGAGATGATGCTGGAGCACGTGGAGATGAACGGGCTGTACACCGAGGGCATCTACCGCAAGTCAGGCTCCACCTGTCGGGCCAGGGAACTCTACCAGCTACTGGAGACGGGTACGGAGGGCTGCTGGAGAATGTTCCGGCTGTTTGGTTCAATTAAATTCCTTTAATGAGAGAGCACTATTCCCGACTTTATGCGTAATCATCTTTGGTACGCTCATCATTTAAAGGTGATGTTTTTCTTCCCTTCTTTGTCTTAAGATCCTAAGGGGGCGTGTCTGGATAACTATCCAATCCACACCATCACGGGGCTGGTGAAACGCTGGCTCCGAGAGCTGCCTGACCCCCTCATGACCTTCACCCTTTACGGTGACTTCCTGCACGCTGTGGGTGAGTCCTGTGTTTATGTCCTAAATGTCTGGAAGAGATGCCCATGACATCAGCTGTCCGGATGGCTCTTGTTCGCAGTCAGGCTGCTCAAATACAGGAAATCATGTTATGGAAATATACGAACAATTTTATGTGCAGAGTTGCCTGAGAAATCAGAACGCATAAGAGCCGTGTACAAAAAGCTGGACGAACTTCCCTCAGCTAACTTCAACACTCTGGAAAGACTCATCTTTCATCTTGTCAGGTAGGGAGTCTTGTGTTACATACACTATATGGCCAAAAGGATGTGGACAGCTGACCATCGCACCTATATGAGCTTGTTGGACATCCCATTGTTCCAAATCATCTCACAGGTGTTTAATTGGGTTGAGGTCAGGACTTTGTGCAGGCCTCTCCTCCACACCAATCTCATCTAAGCATGTCTTTATGGACCCCGCATTCAGCACAGGGGCACAGCCATGATGGAACAGAAGTAGGCCTTCACAAAATGTTGCCACAAAGGTTTGAAGCACCCAATTGTATAAATGCTTGGCATTGCACATGTTGACGTGAGGCTTGCATATAGCCGCTTTGTCTGTGGAGATTCCATGGCTGTGTGCAGGATTTGATGCACTGGTGAGCAACAGGTGTTGCTGAAACACCACATGTCAATAATTAGTGGGGGCGTTCACATACTTTTGTCCATAACTATGTGTACTTCTTTACAAGTGGTATATTACTTCTAGGGTGCAACTGTTTAGTGTTGTCTAGCCAATCCATTATATTTGACATGCAAGTTTAAAGTTTTTCAGATGACCTGTTACTAATTATTCCTCATATTCATACTTTACTCCTGCTATAGTATTTGTTAGTATACAGGGGTGTAGGTTTCATTATACGTGGATGGGACATGGCATGTAATTAGAACATTCTAGTAGTACACTAATATGACACGTGGGAAGTGTCAGACGCTCACTGAGTTTTCATTGCAGAGTGGCAAAAGAGGAGGCAAACAACCGCATGTCTGCCAACTCCCTGGCCATTGTCTTTGCCCCCTGCATCCTGCGCTCACCAGATGCCTCTGACCCCTTCCTTGGCATGAAGGACGTGTCCAAAACCACCTTGTAAGTCTAACCTCTGACACGGTCCAACAGAGATTGTCGTGTTTACAGAACCAAGCGTCACACTTTTTGCATGTGGTCATTGACATTAAATGATGATTAGGGGGTTATCGTTATTCGTTTTTCCTTGTTTCTTGGTTGGTTATCAGTGCTGACCTGTGGGCAACTGTGTAAAAAGGGCTACACATGTAAAGTTTGATTTCATTTGACTTAGGATGGAGCCTACATATTTTCCAGTTATTTTTGGTTACATCCACAGGTTTTCAAGTGAGGTACATGTGGGAACCTAAACATGTTTTGAATCCCAGGTGTGTGGAGGTCATGATACTGGAACAGTTAAGGCGCTACAATGAGAAGATGCAAGAGATCCAGGAACTTGAGTACGTAGAGAACCTGGCCGTCAACCAGCTCAGACTGAAGAGGCAGAACACGGTGAGGCGTGGGCCCACCAGCGGTCAACTACAGCAGGAGCAAAATATGACATCGCTTTTTCTCCTGTGTTTAAAAACCAACCAACTGCGCCACCAAATTTGTAGCAGTGGAGTAGCTAGCTAGTATAAGTAGAACAAAGATATGAAGAAAAAACCAAGATCAAGAATGTCTCTGTCTACACTAAGGTCTTGTGTTTGGTGTGTTGACCTCTACCTGTTGTGTGTTCAGATCCAGGAGAAGCCCTCTTCAGAGCTGTCCCTGCCCCATGTGGACTCAGAGACGTCCCTCATTGAGAGGATCAGATCCATCAAGCAGGAGAAGTCAGTCAAGTCCTTCTGTCGTTTTTGAAACTGCCACTTGACAGTGCAACACTTCACACTAGAAAGACACCGCTATTCAGAAAACACTTTCAGTTAGAAGTTCCTCTAGTGCCACCAGCTTGTGCTTGGTGGTGCCACTCTAGCATTCCTGGTAGAGTGTCGTTCCTCTAGACTGTTGTTTCCCAAGGTTATGTCGGCCCAACATCAGCACAATCCCCTGATTAGCATACTATATGTATCTTCATTAGCATCTGTGGTGTTGAGGCTTTCGGCTCTCATGTGTTCACAGGGATGAGCTGGTCTGGAGGCTGCCTGAGTTGGAGCAGGAGAACTATGACGACAATCTGGACTATGAGTCGTCCAGAAGCTCCGAGAGCTTGGCAGATGATCTCTTGCTGGGCTTAGTCATGGAAGGTCAGTAGAGAGGTATGGTACAGTTCTGATTACTGTTCTCTGCCCTCTTCAGATAATATTTTGAAAAATTGTCAGAAATTGTTTTTAATAGATGAGTGGTAGTGTTTCACCAAATACTACCCAATTTGGAAACGTGCGTGATGGTTCATGTGTGTCTTCTATACAGTTAGTGAGGTTTATAGTACTGTCAATTATTTACAATGAAGAACATTGGCCTTCCCTTCAGTAGCCTATTTGTAATACTGTGTGGTTTCTTGTGTGTTTTGCTTGGTTTGACTTGCATCTCAACCCAGCCACCTTCATCAAATCACCCAATGTACTAATCTGTAGTGTCTGTTGTAGGAGGGGTAAGTCCACTTCAGGCGGGCCAGAGGCCAGAGTGCCCTTCTAAGCCTGCTGACCTGGCAGAGAGAGTGAGAGCGCTCACTGGGAAGCCAGGTGGCCAGACGGTGAGGTCAACATCTGGAAGCCAATCTAGGCACCGCACCGATGTTACCCAATCACTCTGCATCGTCTCTGGCCAGGGAGAACTCACTCACCCCTTCTCAGCCTCCTCCACCCCCAACAACCAGTCCACTATCAAGACTAGTCGGAGCTTTGATGACCTGGACATACCATTCATAGATGAGGACTCCTAATATCGAAACTAGATTCTCAGATTCTTTTGACAGCAAGGGGGAGAACTAGCAGTGCCTCTTTTTGTTTGAGTTATTACGGAAGCTGTGTTGTGGCACAATATTGGCAAATTATTAACATTATTGGCAAGAACCAAACACGTTCTATACCTTTATCCATTCCCTGCGTATTTGGAGTGCCTGCGGCTTTGGGAATTGAGTATCTACTGTGAGATCTGAGTTGATGGTGAACTTGTTTCTCTCCAGAGGGAAAATAAACATGATGTGTTTCTGTAGTTTATTTTAAAACTAATGTATCAGGGCAAGCTTAGTAGTTTGATTTGAACAATATTCCACAAATGTACATATGTATGCACGTATTGGGAGCTTTTTATGTTGGTATTAATGTAAGTATTGGTGAATTGTCAAAAATATTACAATAATATATTGAGGATCAAGTCATTTTTAATCTAACCAAGTTAAATCTAAGATATATTTTTGACATGGTGCCTTATTTGCAATGGAATGCAGGTATGCCTGAGTTTTTTGGCAATCACCATGGACACGGGCAAGGACTTGTTTTTTAATTTCTCTGAACCAAAATGAAATGTTTTGCTCATTATTTGACTCTAGTTTAGATTGGCCACAATTGTTTGAAGTTATCACTTTAACATATTCAAATGTTTTTATCCTCAATAAGACATTCAAATGTTTTCTTAACATATTTTACTAACTCTATTCAGATGTTTATCATGTCTTGTCTTAGTGTCATATGTTGTTAGTGATCTGGCAAAACAATGAGTTCCTTTGTTGAATGAGAGTAAAAGAAAAAATAATTCTTGATGGGGTGAAAATGTTTTTTTCAATGTTGTTCTTTTATTCATCATGATGCTCTAGAGTCTAGAGTACAGTAGTTACCAAACATGGTTGTTTTGTCAATAATAAGCTTGACTATGCAGTTTCAGTGGGGATCATGTGGCCTATTCTGTTTGATGTCCAAACTGACTGTTTTTGATGTTTCACACAAATAAAGTTATGGTACAGTACAGTACAGAACTTTGTTCCCTTTCTAAGTCTAGGAATACCACACATCTCTTGTTGGTATGTGTTTTACCTGGTGAAAGAGCCTGCTATTTTAGAACTGATCTGCTAAAAACTCCCAGACTCATCCCTCTTCTAGCTCCCGTCTTCTGCAGGATTAAAAACTAAATCCTCATCTAAATGAAGCACCCCACAACCCCTTCCACCACTTCCGACAATTTTCCTCTTTCAAACCCCCAGACCAAACCTGATGTCCTAGGGTCCCTCCACTGTGAATCCTTTTGCCTGAATATCTGCAAGTTTTTTTATTGTGGCTAATCTTCCAGAGCATGTGTATATTTATCTATTTACTGCTCTTTGTTAATAAAACAGGGTTTTTTTTCTTTCAGTGTAGCGTTCTGATATTGCTTCAACAATAAACAGCACGCCATAAATAAAAAGCATTATTAGTGTTGACATTAACAGCAATACGTTCAGAAAATGATGTCCATGATGAACAATCAGTACCAAGTTATCAAGCCACATCTGGTATACTGTCAGAGCAACAAGTGTCTTTTTCTGTATGATAGGCAAGTTAGGGAAAATATGGTATTCAACAGTAAGTGTATATTTTGTTTGTATAATGGAGTATCAAAGGTTTTATAGAAACACAAGCTCGGTAACGCACAGTTATTGGTATGCTCAGTGCTCATCCGAAAAAATGGGTTTAGTCCCTTTGTTCTGGCAAACCCACAAGCATGCTGACAAATTACATTTTGGGATCAATAGTACAAACATGTTGTTCAACCTATCACTATAGACTATAATCTGCCTCCCACTAAAGCTTCACCAATCGGTGGGAGATCTTGTGCATCAGGGGCGTGTTCCGTTTTGTTCAGGAAGATGGGTCAAAGTGAGGTGGGGATGGGTAGCTAATCATTTAGCTGTAGCTAGATAGCTGGATAGCGAGGTATCGAGAAGAGACAGTATCTAGAGGAGTCAGTTATTTATATTTTTTGTGGCACAACCCAAAAGTTAACCCTTTAACATCAAGAATGGACATAAGTTAACAATGACGGGGGAGAAAAAGAAGAAAAAGCGGCTGAACCGCAGCATTCTTCTGGCCAAGAAAATTATCATAAAAGATGGAGGCAGTGTGAGTTAAATATTTATTTTTCTGCGTTAACTGGACACCTAAATAGCTTGCCGGATGGATGGTGACATTGATTTGGTTTTAAGAGTATTGGTGTCAACCTCTTTGGCTTTCCATAATTATATCCAGTGTTGTGCAAGTAACTGTTTATTCTAGCGGGCTAGCTAACTAGCCGCTAGCTAGCTACCCAGCTTGTTAGCTAACCAACAAGCCAGCGGCCTGAAGCGTAGGTTTACACGTCATCTCAGCTCACACTGTCTGGCGATGATGTTTTGGATGTCCGGGTCGCCCTGCGGTGCTCGGCCGGTTTGACTGTTACGAATACTATATGTGTCGTTTTATTTTATTACGCCTGGAACACAACCAAGTTAGGGAGCATTCTAGTCATGTAAATGTGTACATTAAATTGACATACCCAAAGCCTTGTTTTTTAGATGTCTCTAGGGGCTTGGCAACGTTGTTTACGTTGTAACACAGCAAGACGCTCAATAAGCATGGCCGTATGACGAGCCTTCGTTCGTTCATTTGAAAAGGAGCAAACCTAATAATGTCAAAATTAGCGGGCTAGCTGTTTCCTCATTTGCACGCTAACCTGTATGGGATCTCACTAATCTCTGTGGCTAATGTTTGGAAATAAAGGCTGCTAGACGTGCATCAGGTGGCGAGATATTGATAGTTTTTCTTAAACCTTTTATAAAATGTTTAATTTGCATAGCACGCCAAACTTTCTTAGAATTGTTTTCAATTAGCTGCATGAGTAGCTAGCTAACAGTCATGGAGCAAAACGGCATGCTATTTCTATTCCAGAAAATCGACAGAGCCCCATGCGGCTTGTTACAGCCTGTATAGGTTGGTACAGCCTGTATAGGTTGTGAATTAGACTTGGCTACAGACGGGAAGTAGTCAGTAGGCCTATTGATTTGTTCCCTCCTTATGGTGCCATGTGTAACACGTTTTACATCTATAATTGATTTGTAAAGAAATGTTAACAAGCTATGTGTCTGTTAAACCACATTTTAGGTTTAAAGTATGGGGAATAGTCAAATTGTTTGGTTAACGGTCAAATTAAAGAAATCATCACAACCTACAATCTGCAGAATAAGTTCAAATAACTAAAGGTTTTTCAAACCAAGTCCATTCTCAATTTCATCTTAAACCATTGTCAGTGCTATTGTTAAATATTTCCTGATGCCTAAACACTTGATGTCAGACAGGACATTACACCACCATTACATGAAACCTATTCACAGAATTAACCAATTGCAAAATGACTTCGTTGTTGATGAAGTAGTTCCTTTGAAAATACAACAAAAGCCTTATCACCATTTCCACAGCATGTAGCAGTTCCTAAATTTCTAACGGACGAAAAGTCCCTATCTAGATTCCTCTTTGTAAAAGCAGTGTTAAACACCCAGCCACACCCCACCACAAAGCCACGCTCCCCTGTGAGGACTGTACACCTGCCGTTTGGTTTTCCCATGGTGCACTTAGACAGACGGCATGGAGAAATGATTCTGCAAACAAGTACACTGTCTTCCTGAGCAGGCCCTGCCCTACTTAACAGGTTTCTAAGCGACCTAACTTTCACACACCTCACACCCTTGTCCAACAGTTCCCTCAAATATCAACCCCAGATCTGAGAGGGATCTGCACTTTGAAACATTTGGGTTTCCCCCCTCTCATTTAAAAGCGGGAGATTGCTTACAGTGATCCAGATCATTATATTTTTTTCCTTCAAATCTATAATTTGGTCCCATGGCCTCTTGCTGCAGCAAGGTGTAAGATATTTGCAGGTTTTCTGTCTGCCTCCAGGCAAATTTGTTTGCCATTCAGTTTCAGTGGTCATGTCTGATCACTGTACTATTGGCAGTTGGCCCACCCTGCATTTATAAATCGTCTAAACAGACCCGGTCTGTCACAGGCAGTCAAGTGACAAAGATTTGCGGATATAAAAGCAATTGTCTCAAATAAATTCCTTTCACTGTTTACCACAGTTGCTAGCAGAACCTTTTTAATGCGTGAGTGCGTGCAGTGTTTCTAGCCTCCCTGACTAGCTGACTGTCCTGCCCCTCCACCCTGTCTCCCTCCAGCCTCAGGGGATCGGAGAGCCCAGTGTCTACCATGCCGTGGTGGTCATCTTCCTGGAGTTTTTCGCCTGGGGCCTACTCACCACCCCCATGCTCACGGTAAGCCACACTACCCACAACCCACATGGTCAACTTGCTCCACCACTTGCTCCTCAACATGAAGTCAACTGTATGGTAAGGAACACGACTGGTTCTCATCGACGCCAACGCAGTCAAGTGTTCTCACCGCTATCCACTGCTGGTGCCTCTGAGACCTAGCCCAGGCAGGGCCGTTTCCCCATTGGCTTGGCGTCAGGTAGCCCCGCAAACAACACTGAATAATTTAATCCTAATCGAATGGCAAGAGCCAGATGACGCACCCACATGTTTGGTGGATGAGTGTGAAAGAGAGAGAGAGACCTTTGCTGACGCTAATGGGCCGAGAAATATGAAAAAAGGACATCAAACGGTGTATTGTTTAGTCGCCCTCACTCTGCGGAGAGGCACATCACAGGAAGAGAGGGGCCGCGCGGGCTGTCGTCATGCTGCTTTTGCCGATGTAGACAGCCGCAGACAGATCTCAACTCAAACGCAGGGCTGGCCGCTGGTTTCAGGCAAACAACATGGAATTGAATCAGCGTCGTTTATCGAGACAGTCCAGGGTAATTTCTTTCCATATTTCATCAACAAGGCCCAGGCCTGTCTCCAGTACGCCTACGTCTTTTCCATCTGACAAGACGTGCTCTCTCCCACCCAGGCTACATCAGGATATTTGCCTGACTTTGTCTTGGGCTACATTATCGCATTCTACAGATCTTGCACCGATCGTAAACAACAACATGCGTACGACCCAGCCGCAATAAACACGTGTTTAGCTCATTCACAAGCGATGGCATACTGTAATGTGGAGAGAGAGAGAGAGAGAGAGAGCTGCGCTCATTATACGTTTGTTGCTTCGTCAAGATTTGCATTTTGGGTTAATCAGAGCAGAGCTGGCTTTGAAGAGGCACTTTATGGTGCCCACAGAGCCCCCGCCTTCATTAGTAACTAAGGAATATGGCCCTTAACAACCACCGGCTTTCTGCCCGGGGCTGTGTTCAGATGGCTGCACAGCAGAGCAGTTAGACTGGTACGGGACTGCCCAGTAGGCTTGCTGAGGAAGCACCAGGCTGTCTTTCAGGCACACTTCTACCTGTGGGGGCAGATTCTAGTGGGTCCACGTCGTTTTGGACTAAGTAAAGGCTTCCACTATAGGATATTCATGACTGGTGGGTTGTAGTTGTGCTCAGTGTTCAGCCTTCACATCAAATCACCCTCAGGTCCTCGTTTTCGTTTCCCCGGTCACGCTCGCTGTGTTCTAATTAAAGCCAAAGGTTCGTGTTCCTATTTTTTGTCAGTGACACCTTTTGCTCTCTTCACAAGCGCTGCCACGTCTCACAGCTTCCACAGACTAGATACTGAACGAGATTGCCATTGATTTATTTAGTGTTTGTCGGATATCTTGCATTGTGTTACGTCGTAACCTTTTATGATGGAAGACCTTTGACGGATGAACGACGCGATGTACTCTCGTGCATCGCCAGCGAGCAGCAGGAGTGTTTGTGTGTAAACTCTGATGGGTGTGAAGTGTGTGTGTGTGTGTGGGAGATGTTTTTCCCCATTTAAGAATCCTTCCACTTTGGCTTCATGCCCTCACAAGACTCACACAGAGACGAGAACCAGCCTCAAATCCCCCCGGCGGCCCGGCGGGAAAGATGGTGAAGTGCCCCGATTTATTTTTCAATTGCAGGTTTTAGAGTATTTTAATGCATATTATTTATCACTATTATTTCAATCAATGTTTGGCCCTCTGCTCCCCTGGATAAAGTGGGCTGATTGTCGCTGGAGCATCACAGGAGAGGCACCATAACGGCCTCATTGTTACTGAACACAGGAGCAGAGTGTGGGGTGAGAGAAGGGGGGGGGAGACTGGAATGATATAAGGAGACTGGGGGAGAGGGAGGGATTAGACAGGAGGGATGAAGACAGAGGGAGACAGAAAGGGAAAAGTGTTTGTGCTCAGTGGGGGCTCTGGTTAACATTATGACCAGGGTATCATTCACATGAATGGTTTCCTTTTGCTAATGGTTCCACTGCAACCCAGGACCGAATGGTGGTACATTTCTCAGTCTGGTGTGCTTGTGTGTCCACGCAGCTGCTTTGGAAGGGGAAGGAATCATTATCCATCTCCAAATTCAGTTTCAAAGCAAATGTTGTTTCGTGTGATTTAGCTTTAGCGTCTATTTCAATGCACCATGCAAACCTCTCTGTCCTTTGTTGTTGATTGGTTTTGTTTGACATTCACTCACCACCTCCAGTACTGGGGCAGCAAGCAGGGAGACGTTCATGTAAATCCCTGTGTTCGGAATCAGCCGTGTTTGAGGAGAGGAGGGACAGAACACGCTCATGGTCGACATTGAACGAGTGTGTTTACTTTCCATGTGTATTCTAAAGACTAGACAAGGATCTTTTGACTTTGTGAACTTGGATCGATGGAAGCTGTGGCCCTCCCACAAGCAAAGCTTTGAACATGCGTAGGTAAGCAAACTGCCAGAGTCACCGTGGATACTGCTCATTGGCCTCCGCCACCATGGGGGGAATCACCACCTGAAACCTGGAAACCACTTTGCATATCAATTCATGGAACGGAATTGTGATTTAGAATACTTCCCCACCCCCTCAGCCCTAGTGCCTTTGTGGTCTATGTAACTGTGTGTGTGTGTGTGTGTGTGTGTGTGTGTGTGCGTGTGTGTGTGTTTGTTAAAAAGAGCGAAAGGAAACGTATCTGCCAGTCAAGGCAACTTGACTCGAACATCACTCAGTCCCTAACGTCATCCCCAGTCTGAAGAGATCCGTATTGACACAGAGAGAACCATGCCTTTCTTAATTGAAGTTTGCAAATTGGCCTCACCACAACCAGCGTATTTATTGCCCAGAGAGGCTGCTTTTTTGACCTCATATGGAACCGCAACCGGCCCAGTACTGATGCTATAACAGCCAAGCAAAACACTTCATTTAAATTTCCATGATCTTGTCTAAATGTTTAGTTGTCTTATCGCCCTCATAAAAGGGCCGACACCTCACCGGATGTGTACTTGACACACGTTGTACATGTGCTTTCCTGCCCTAGCTCTGGTGCCATTAACATTTAAATGTCAGGCTGTTAGCCGTTCTGTGTGGGGGATGTGCTGTATGTTTGGGTTCAAGGTCTAACAATGCTTTATCGCTGTTTGTTGCCCAGGTGTTGCACGAAACATTCCCCCAGCACACATTCCTGATGAATGGGCTCATTCACGGTGTTAAGGTAAGAGAAACACGAATGCACGCACACACTGTCTCTGAGACGCACACACACACACACACATATTTAGCTATACACGCAAACACCTGTCTGTAGGCAACTGGTCACACCAGTTACTTCAGTCACCACATAAAATGAGGTGCCGTGTATTTCTGCGTCGTTCCTCTTGCACAATGGGAGATGCGTTTAGAGGAAGTCAACCATTAGCGCACTCGTGCTCAAGTCAACTGTCTCCTTTTGGACGTCTCATTTTGCCCTGCTCCCTCCCTCCCCCTCCTCCCTGGTCTCTCTTCCATGCTCCCTGAACCCTGTGCCCATCCACCCAGGGCCTGCTGTCGTTCCTGAGCGCCCCCCTCATAGGGGCTCTGTCAGACGTCTGGGGCCGCAAGTCCTTCCTGCTACTAACGGTGTTCTTCACCTGCGCACCCATCCCTCTGATGAAGATCAGCCCATGGTGAGGCCCCCCCCCCACACACACACACACACCCTTACAGGATGGATTCGATTGTTACAGGACGTGTTACAGTGTTGTAGGACGATTGAGAATGTTAGAGGGTGTTTTTGAATCTTCTCGTAGTGAATGATGCATAGTTCTATGAACTGCAAACATTTAGGCTCCATCACCTTAGAGCCTTGGCACAAAATATATTTTCGTATCTGCAAAAACATTTCTTAAAGTTCTTATGAAATGTAAAAGTGAAACGAAAGGATCTCTGAAGAAGAAAAACATTGGAATCAAATAGAAACTTAACAGAATACAAGTCAGTCCAGCAGCATACAGGCAGCATACAGGACTCAGTTCTGATGTGTGCTCGTCTGTACTTCCTGTTTCACATGACTATGTTTCCTGTTAACTCCTGCCAGAGCAGGGCTTCCGCTCCAACGTTCATATATAGTTATAGAACATATATAGTTATACTACATGTATAGTAATGGTACATGTATAGTTACAGTACATGTATAGTAATGGTACATGTATAGTAATGGTACATGTACAGTTACAGAACATGTATAGTAATAGTAGATGTGTAGGTACAGTACATGTATAGTAATGGTAGATGTGTAGTTACAGTACATGTATAGTAATAGTACATGTATAGTAATGGTACATGTATAGTAATGGTAGATGTGTAGTTACAGTACATGTATAGTAATGGTACATGTATAGTAATGGTAGATGTGTAGTTACAGTACATGTATAGTAATAGTACATGTATAGTAATGGTAGATGTGTAGTTACAGTACATGTATAGTAATGGTACATGTATAGTAATGGTAGATGTGTAGGTACAGTACATGTATAGTAATGGTACATGTATAGTAATGGTAGATGTGTAGGTACAGTACATGTATAGTAATGGTACATGTGTAGGTACAGTACATGTATAGTAATGGTAGATGTGTAGGTACAGTACATGTATAGTAATGGTACATGTGTAGGTACAGTACATGTATAGTAATGGTACATGTGTAGGTACAGTACATGTATAGTAATGGTACATGTGTAGGTACAGTACATGTATAGTAATGGTACATGTGTAGGTACAGTACATGTATAGTAATGGTAGATGTGTAGGTACAGTACATGTATAGTAATGGTACATGTGTAGGTACAGTACATGTATAGTAATGGTACATGTATAGTAATGGTAGATGTGTAGGTACAGTACATGTATAGTAATGGTAGATGTGTAGGTACAGTACATGTATAGTAATGGTACATGTGTAGGTACAGTACATGTATAGTAATGGTACATGTATAGTAATGGTAGATGTGTAGGTACAGTACATGTATAGTAATGGTACATGTGTAGGTACAGTACATGTATAGTAATGGTACATGTATAGTAATGGTACATGTGTAGGTACAGTACATGTATAGTAATGGTACATGTATAGTAATGGTAGATGTGTAGGTACAGTACATGTATAGTAATGGTAGATGTGTAGGTACAGTACATGTATAGTAATGGTACATGTGTAGGTACAGTACATGTATAGTAATGGTACATGTACCGCTCCCCGCCCCCCAGGTGGTACTTTGCTGTCATCTCCATGTCTGGCGTGTTCGCCGTCACCTTCTCCGTCATCTTTGCGTACGTGGCTGACATCACGCAGGAGCACGAGAGGAGCACCGCCTACGGCCTGGTGAGAAGCTTCAGCATTACAACCCCCTCAGGATGCATACTATAGAATCATCCTAGCATTCACACGTGAATATATTTCTGGAGATCAAATGTTTTTTCCCTATGACCACTGTCTGCAAATCCATGCCTGGAACCCAAATAGTGTGTCCATGATTACAGATGATGGTACCAGGCATGCCATAAGGTTGTAACCGCTATGTAATTTGCTGCCGTTGGCCGGTGTGGAATGTGTGGACCATATGGGGTTTTCATAGGTTGTTGTTGAATGGGTTGTGGTGTCAGCCAGCATCAGAGAGCCCCGCCCTTGTTGTTGTTGTTGCTATGACGTTCCATGGTTAGAAGGACTGTTCTGAAGCTTCCCTCTGGTAGTGGGGGGGGGGGGGGGGGGGGTAGATGCATGCATTTTAGAGCACTGTCACACAATGTTTATTATTATACTCATGTTTACATTCCAAATAGTTTACTGTGCAGACGCTTTAATCCAAAGTGTCGTACAAAAATGTGCATCGCAAGTGCAGCAGATAATCAAGGACTAGAAGTGCACAGTTTCTAATAGCACTACAGCGGTTCATGAACAATCTGTTACAAGACAGCAGCGTAATTTTTCAAATCCATTAGCCCATGTGTAACTAGGGATTTAGGTTTTATCTGGTTACAGACGCAACCCTAACATGACCCGAGACATTAGGAAACACTGCCCCCCCCCCCCCCCACACACACACACACACACACACACACACACACACACTTGTCCAAGGTTCCCTGGAGGCTGAATCCACCATGCCCCCCCCCCCCTGTCCCCAGGTCTCTGCCACGTTCGCCGCCAGCCTGGTGACCAGCCCAGCCATCGGCGCCTACCTGTCGGTGACGTACGGGGACACCCTGGTCGTGATCCTGGCCACCGCCATCGCCCTGCTGGACATCTGCTTCATCCTGGTGGCCGTGCCCGAGTCGCTGCCGGAGAAGATGAGGCCGGCCTCCTGGGGGGCGCCCATCTCCTGGGAGCAGGCGGACCCCTTCGCCGTGAGTACACAACCAGGAGGAGCTGAGCTCATCGCTGGTCAGGGGCGGCCTTGCATGTAACGGGTCAGCCCCTTCACAGTGAATGGGGGACGGGACAACAACTCGAATTAGTCGAGCCATTTAGACTGTTGTGAAACAAACCGCCTTCTGAAGAGGGACTGGAGCAGGCCAACTCGATAGACAGACAACACTGCATTAGATGAACCCCAGTCTGTGGAACTGGTAAGCCCCAGTTCTTGGCATGTTGGAAGGGTAATTGGTTGCTCTATGTGTGCTTCCTGTTCCTCCCTCCAGTCTCTGCGTAAGGTGGGCCAGGACTCCACAGTGCTGCTCATCTGTATTACAGTGTTCCTGTCCTACCTGCCAGAGGCAGGGCAGTACTCCAGCTTCTTCCTCTATCTCCGACAGGTACGGCAACAACGCCTCTCTCCCTTCTCTCCCTCACCCTCTCCCTTCTCTCTCTCCCCCTCCCTCTCCCCCCCCTTTCTCTCTCCCTCTCCCCCTTCCCTCTCTCTCCCTCTCTTTCTCCGCCTCCCCCTTTCCCCCTCTTTCTCTCTCCCCCTCCCCCCCTCTTTCTCTCTCTCTCTCTCTGTCTCTCTCTCTCTCTCTCTCTCTCTCTCTCTCCAGAGAGAGAGAGAGAGAGAGAGAGAGAGAGAGACATATCAAGAGAGAGATTTCAAACCCAGGCCACTGAGTTTGTTTCTCAGCCCATATTGTACCACTGAGTTTGTTTCTCAGCCCATATTGTACGTAGCCATCAAGCATCCCCGGAATGTTTTGTTGGTGAGTCACATTGCCAATGCATCAATACCTTTTAGCAGTAACTAAGGAATCGGTTCATTTTCAAAACGATGGTGCAAAACAACCAGCGTTTGAGTCTTCAGTATTTGTTTTGGACACTAACTCAAGCTAACTTGACCGTCTCCTCCCTCTGGTCAAACATAGTGTTTGTTTGGAAACAGGTTTTGACCCTTTGAGTCTGTCAGGCCAGTCTGACTCAGAGAGACTGCTGGCCCCTCTCTCGTGGAATAAAAATAAACCACGCCGACCTAGCCAGACGACGGCTTCTCCTGACACACTGTTCCTTTGTCCCTGTCTGCAAAAACAAAACAAAAAAACAGCGCTAATGTCCTCCAACAGTAACGCCACGCGGTGAACTGGTCTGGGAGGTCACGGTGTAGCGCTCCTCACAGCCACCTGCTGTAGTGTGCTGGTCTGAGAGGTCACAGTGTAGCGCTCCTCACAGCCACCTGCTGTAGTGTGCTGGTCTGAGAGGTCACAGTGTAGCGCTCCTCACAGCCACCTGCTGTAGTGTGCTGGTCTGAGAGGTCACAGTGTAGCGCTCCTCACAGCCACCTGCTGTAGTGTGCTGGTCTGGGAGGTCACGGTGTAGCGCTCCTCACAGCCACCTGCTGTAGTGTGCTGGTCTGGGAGGTCACGGTGTAGCGCTCCTCACAGCCACCTGCTGTAGTGTGCTGGTCTGGGAGGTCACGGTGTAGCGCTCCTCACAGCCACCTGCTGTAGTGTGCTGGTCTGCGTCAGGCCTGATAAGGGACAGTGCGCTTTGACCTGGAAACAAAGTAGGGATGGCAGAGCGGCGCCCCCCTCCTAAAGTGCTGCCTA
This sequence comes from Osmerus eperlanus, assembly GCF_963692335.1. Lineage (NCBI taxonomy): Eukaryota > Metazoa > Chordata > Actinopteri > Osmeriformes > Osmeridae > Osmerus > Osmerus eperlanus. The sequence goes on from NC_085033.1 coordinate 5,465,392, forward strand.
AGGCCTGCTCAAGGTCGCACGGAGGAGTGTAAATAATGGGATATGCCCCCCCCCTCTCTCTATCTCTGGCCTTGTTAGCAGTTCAAATACAAAAAGAAAACATTCTGTTCTCCATCCTCCCTTTCTTGAGGCAGTTGGCGTCACAATCCGAGGTCGCTTCCAATAAATCTGCCTTTGCACAGCTGCAACCAGTCAGGTTACACTTGATGAGATAACATGAGGTGCGGGGATGGGAGGGTGGGAACAAAGGAAGGGGCTGCGTTTGAGGAATGCCGGGGGGGGGGGGGGGGGGGGGGTAGGTGTGTTCAGTCTAACCTCTAGTGTTTTCCATCCCCAGGTCATAGGGTTCTCTTCTGAGACGGTCGCTGCCTTCATAGCTGTGGTGGGAATCCTCTCCATACTAGCCCAGGTGAGCTGCACCCGACCACCTCACGTCCTGCCCTCCTCAAGGGCTGCCCGCCACCACCGAATGAAGTTCCAATAACAAACTCCATTTCGACCAACCGGGATTATAAAAGATTGCGTGTCGGTGGGCCCATTTGTGGGGGGGGTTTCCTCGAGAAGCCTCGTCCAGATGGATGTCCTCTTGTCTAAGGCTCAGCTTTTAAAGGCTTTCTCCTGGAAACCAGATATTGTTATTTAAAGAAAAGGAAAAAATTACAAATGATTTGACTCCAGTCCCGGTGTTTAACGTGCCCCTCTGTGTGTGTGTGTGTGTGTGTGTGTGCAGACGGTGGTGCTGGGGATCCTGATGCGCTCCATAGGGAACAAGAACACTATCCTGCTGGGTCTGGGCTTCCAGATCCTGCAGTTGGCCTGGTACGGCTTTGGTTCTCAGCCCTGGTGAGTAGGCATGCGGCAATTTCATCTAGGGCTGAACGATTAATTGCATTTGCGATAATATCGCGATGTGACAAAACGAGATTCTGTGATCGCAAAGGCTGCGATTTTACTTTGGTCACGTGACACACGAGAGTAACGCAGTTTGCAGACGAAGAATCAGTGTTGTACGTTAAACTTTACCTTGACCTGTACGATGGCCATAGGCTCGACAGAACCTGACACGTTGCTACCTCACGGGGCAACATTACCAACCTAATTCGGCCCTAAAAAAAACCCACAAAGCCATGTACGATGCATTGCTAAAATGCTGAACACCAGTGGGTCAAATAGCCTAAGCCAAATAACACCCGACAGGATCACTGATCGAAATGTTTCAAAAGCCTAACTCCATATTCATGTACGAAATTACTCAAGCAGTAACAGCGTTCATCACGAAAGATATGATGCCCCTCGGTGATACACATACAGTAGGATCACTATGGCTGTCAGTGCCATACTGTTACTGTTAGGCTACTGACTGGATCAGAAATGTTCAGACAGTGTTTTGTTTTATTTTAAGATTTAACCTTTAGATGGATGAGTTCTAAATATTTCCGACGGTCCCCACAGCGCAAGTTTTTTTTTTCAAAACGGTAGCTAGCTAGCTTTAGTTAAGAAAGTGCAACGCACATGTTATTAGCCTACGTTTAGCTTTGATCTACCAAAATATTTTTGAAGAGGAACTTTGTGTGTTATGTTGCTGACTGGAGATCAGTAGTATACATCTATATTTATTAATAATAAATAATTTAATAATCGCATATTAAATCACAATTGCAATATTAGTCAAAATAATCACGATGAGCTTTTTCCAAAATCGTTCAGCTCTAATTTCATCGATCGATTTATAATATTATCTTTCATTTGAATTTTTTATCATGAGTTTTTGTAAACCATGTCACGTTCATGATGCAGGCCAGGCCTTATGAATTCAACAATGCAGAAATCGCTCTAGAAAAGGTGAACCAACTGCAGTACCCCCTCTGGACCACTGCAGGGTAGCAAAACGGCATTCTCAACACGCAGCCAAATCAGAGCACGTGTACATCCAGTGAAAGTGTTGAAGGAGTCTATTTCCCATGAAGCCTGCTGGAGCGGGTGTACTTTTCTTATCCGGGGCTGTAGCAGTGCTCTGGGCCGGGAGAGGATGTAGCTCTGAATCAGTGATCTGGATGTTTATCCTGGCCTGGCGGTATTGTCTTACTGCTGTTGTTCTTGGCCATAGCTGGCAGTAGTGGAAGAGAGGTTCAATAAAGGCCAAACTGATTGAAGAAGAAACATGCACACACATATATGTATGAATATATGCACTTGTGCTGCAGTGTGCTAGGACATCAAGTGCCAGGAAGGTGTGTGTGTGTGTGTGTGTGTGTGTGTGTGTGTGTGTGTGTGTGTGTGTGTGTGTGTGTGTGTGTGTGTGTGTGTGTGTGTGTGTGTGTGTGTGTGTGTGTGTGTGTGTGTGTGTGTGTGTGTGTGTGTGTGTGTGTGTGTGTGTGTGTGTGTGTGTGTGTGTGTGTGTGTGTGTGTGTGTGTGTGTGTGTGTGTGTGTGTGTGTGTGTGTGTGTGTGTGTGTGTGTGTGTGTGTGTGTGTGTGTGTGTGTGTGTGTGCATCTGTGTCCACAGCACCACAGTGGACTGATAAGTTGGTTCGTGATATTGCGGGGTGGAGGATTTCCGTGTTCTCTGTGTGGTGTTAAGCTCACACCGCTGTGTGTCCCTGCTGCTCTCTCTATCTCTCCCCGTAGCTTGGGAGCGCCGGGAAGGGCCTCGCCTCGTGATAGTCACGTGTGAATTCAAGAACGGGATATTTCCCATCGTTTTGTTTGTGCCGCTCGGGCATATAGGTTTGTTAGTGAAGTGAACTGATGTGCACTCTGTGTGTGTGTGTTTTGTCCCCGTGCAGGATGATGTGGGCTGCAGGCGCGGTGGCAGCCATGTCCAGCATCACCTTCCCTGCCATCAGCGCCATCGTGTCCCGCAACGCAGACCCCGACCAGCAGGGTGAGCACCACCACCTCCCTGAGTGTGGATCAGTAGCTGTGTGTGTTTGAGAGAGAATTCCTCTTTGCCACCTCGGGCCTATGTTATTAACGTGTGTGTGTTTGCCCCCCCCCCCCCAGGCGTGGTCCAGGGGATGATCACAGGGATCCGGGGCCTGTGTAACGGCCTGGGCCCGGCCCTCTACGGCTTCGTCTTCTACCTGTTCCACGTGGAGCTCACCGATCTGGACGCCGTCGACGGCGCCGACAAGGGCTCCAAGCCCAACATGGCCAACCCCACTGACGAGGTGAGCCCCCCCCTGGGAGGGCCTGGCCTCGGCCACGTCCTCAGAGCTCGCCTGGAGCCTGTCGTGTGCTCCAGTAGCCGGAGCGGCGTTGGTTATGAGGCACTTTTTCAAGGAGAAGACCCCAGGCAGGCACAGACACAATCACAATCAGACAGAATTATCCTCGCTCTAATGACGTCCAATCCTTCTCTCTCTCTCTCTCTCTCTCTCTCTCTCTCTCTCTCTCTCTCTCTCTCTCTCTCTCTCTCTCTCTCTCCCTCCTTCCAGAGTGCCATCATTCCGGGCCCTCCATTCTTGTTCGGCGCCTGTTCCGTGCTGCTGTCCCTACTGGTGGCGCTCTTCATCCCGGAGCACACGGGGCCCGGGGCCCGGCCGGGGGCCTACAAGAAGCACAACAACGGGGCCCAGAGCCACTCCCACAGCCCCCAGGGCAGCGGGACGGAGGGCAAGGAGCCCCTCCTGGAGGACAGCAGCGTATAACCCCAGCCTCCAGGGGGGAGGAGGAGGAGGAGCCGGGAGGACACACACCACCTGCCACCCAGACTACCAACCCCCCCACCCACAGTGGACAGATACATGTATTTATACATACACACGCACGCGCGCATGCATAGATTCACTCGCACCGTGATGTCCTCTGACATCTCCGAGTGCCGGGAAGGTGTGTGTTTGTGTATGCGTGTGTTTGTGTATATGTGTGGGTGCGTCGCGCCCGCAGCACAATGTGGGCCGTCTCTCCGCACGCACACCCCCTTTGTCAAAGCGAGGTGGCGTGACAGGGCTGCTAGGGGCGGCTTGGGAGAGGGAAAGAGAGTGTGTGTGTGTGTGTGAGAGTGTTTATTTGGGACTGCTGTGGAGGCGTGTGGGGGGAGGGGGTTGGAGTACCTTGGTTAAGCCGGACTCTGGGAGGCAGGACGGGGGACAGAAGACACGACGGCTTTCACCCCGACCCACCCTGCTTTGCAGCGCCACTACACCCACACTTGGTTTTGGGGTGAGGATGAGCTAAGACTCATGTGATGGTTACAAAGCCCCCCCCCCCTGTGGGATTCTGTTTCCTCTTTAGCACCCGTGCGGTGACGCCGGCGATGTTCCTCGTTCCAAAGAGACGCGACAACGGTTGATATGTAACTCGAGCTCTCCTGTAATGACCCCTTTCACAAGCTAACTTCTCGTTGTGATACTTTTGTTGTTGTGCGTGGTTTCTGTCCTGGGTTATGGGAAGAAGGGAATGCAGGTCTTCCTATGATGTAGAGCTACGAGGAGTCTCTCCTTTGGCATAACCTATCTCGGAGGGGCCACACCAATTACCCACGGGGACAGTACTGAATAACACACAGAACGTTTTTACAGAGGGACTTCAGTCTACTTGAAAGGATCCACTCATCCCCCTCCCTCTACGGAGAGAGGAACGTGTAAAAGAAAGACCACTTTGTTTGAGACATTTCCGATGTTTACCTGCCATTCATTAGCTCCGAAGTATAGTTTGGGCTGTAATTATTTTTTTTCACACTGAAGGCTAGTTGTGCTTATCAAGTTGTAATTAAAGACAAATGTTGCCTTGAAGTGACTTCATATTGATATATAAATCTATTACGTAACCTGTATGAAGACTGGGGTCTGAGTAAGGTCTGTAATCTTTGCTATCGCTCCCATCGGAGCCTCGACACCTTTTCTCTTTTTTTGCCCTCATACCCCCCCCCCCCCCGCCTTCTGCCCTTCTTGGTAAATTTGGCACAGCTTTATTTAAAAGGACAGCTGGCAGGATTCTAGTTCATTTAACTTCCCTATGGGCCGCTTTGACTCTAGTTTTTTTTGTTTTGTTATCAATGTGAGCACTGATGTTGTTGTTAGGCCGTCTTTGGAAAATATCATTAGATTCAATGAGATGAAATATCACTTGTGCTGCTGCAGTAGGAATTTAAAGGTTATGTTTGATGTGGTATGATAGACAAAGACTGCAAAAGTGGTATCTGGATTTAGACTGTAAACCAATGTAAGCGTTCTCTGATAGTTTTGCTCCAGTACAGGTTGGTAGAAGGCGCTTGACATTTTTGGAGCAATGATGTTTGGAGACGGCAAAGGATTTTCCAATACTTTATTACTGGAAAATCTTTGCTGTTGTTCTTTTGAAAGATTTCTTTTTCTAAATGAGCCTCAAGTGCATTGAAATAACCAAATCACACACTCAAATGAATTAAACCTTTGGTTTCAAACTGTAACATTTATCATTTATTAGTTTGAATTGTATATTTTGTGCCAAATGTTTTTTTTTTATGTTTCTTATTATTTGCGATTGCTTTGGGTTTGTTTGTTTTATTTTAAGTTTCAGTTTTTCTTAAGTTTGGCAGACAATTTAAGTTCAAGTGCTATTTTTATAGTTTATTTTAATAATTGGTCCAATTGTTTTTAGGATTCCTTCAACATTGTGACTAGTTTGGAAATGAATGTCCAGCATTTTACTGTTCTCAGAGTCCATCTCTGGTTCATTATACAATTCTTTGTCATTACTTAAACTTACCCCCCATGTTTATACAGACTTCAATAGAGGACATTGAATGTTCTGAAGTAAACTGTAAAGTTAAAATATTACTTTATCCTGCTATACCCCAAAGTCTTTGGCCAATATTATTATTCTATTGTTCATGTATGGTGGGTTAGCCAACTTGAGGCCATTACAACTTATTTAGATTCTAATTGTTTATTTAAATACATTGGACCAACCCATAAAACAACAATTGATATCCTGGTAAGATTCTGCACCAGCCCCTTCTGCACACCAACAGTTCACATGCAAACGGAAGTCTGTGCTTTGCTGTAAATGTACAAGCCCACCATGTACGTACAGTCAATGTATATAGGCCTATGTATGTTTAAAGGACATGGCCACCTAGAGGCTTACTGGATAGTTTGGTGCAACTACATTTGTCTGACTCTCCTGCTAGCCACTCCTGTTTTAGTATGATGTGGTCTGTGCCCTGAGTCCCTCTCTGTGTGCCTAAATTAGCCAAGAAATAAATAGGGCAACCTGAGTTACATGGTGGATATAATGTAAATACGGGAAACTAATGACAAACTATTTATTAAAGGTTTATTGTACATTGAGCTGTCTGAGTTCTTTTTGTGGGTGTATGATATGCATCTAAACTGCGCTTGATTAATATTTCCCTAAATGTGTGGTGGTGTGTTTTTGGTCTTATCTCTAAACCATTGAGGACCCACTGACAAACGGCCGGTCTATTTCTACCTTTCAGTATACTTTTTGTCTCTTTTTTTGTTCCTCTTTCCTGCCACAGAGGGGAAGTAGCAACTATGAAGTTTTATTAAAAAGAATACAAATAAAATCTGGCTGAAAATATTGCTCAAGTCCTGGCTTGGATGGAACCTTTTCCATAAATATTATTTATTATGAATTAGTATTTTTGTGTATTATATATGTATATATATTTGTATGCATTGGTCTAAAGAAATACAACATTTTAAAAATATTGTACATTTACAGATATCTATAGGTGGATGTACAAATCCAAAGAAAATGTTTTTTTTTTTTTAATCAGTTTCTGAGAAATAATATTCTCAAGACGTTTATAATCACTGGAGTATCAACTGATGGTTCCTTTCAATATGCGATAGGTACCTCCTTGGCCTGGTTTACAACAAAAGTCTGAGTTGTCTGGAGCTGCCAGTTATCTTGTGATTTAACACTGTGGAATATGATGATGTCGGCTGAAGTCCCCTAAGTGGAGCAGCAGGTGTGGTGTGGTCTTAAAGTCGGATGTAAGAGACACTGATAAGAGTCTTAGCCTAAATCCACTGTCATTGTTTCCCTATGAACCCTGTGGTGTACTCTAGTCTGGCTTATGGGTTAATATATGATAGACTCATCAGCACAATGGGGTCTCTAATTAATCACTTGATAATGCCAAGGTATCTAGTCCTCAGCTGTCTTTCCATAATAAAACAATGGAGGGTTGAAACAATCTATACTGTATGTGCACTCCTGTGCAAGTCTTCACAAAAAAACAAAGTGGTCTGTGAAAAGGTTTTGTGGCGGAGGCAGAGGCTAACAAGAACCACAGATACACCAAATATGTGATCTGCAAAAAACAGAAATTCCTGACACACCGCTCATGCTGAGATGAGGGTCATATATCCAGAACTTGCATAATTCCATTTGCTGAGGCCTGATCAACCTTTGGTGAGGTTAATGAAAGGTCCAAGACCACAGGAACATCACTGAACATGTCTCGAGATGTTTTGATACAATTATATGATATTGTAAACTATAATGGTTCTTAAAATACATTTCCATTATTTCCAAAGCAACATACAATTTGTGCATGTAGACAATGCAGCAGATTATGAAGGAGAATTGCAACAGTATTTTGTTGGTTAGAACCAAGGAAGAGTCTGTGTTTTTACCATCCGTTCATTCCAAATCAACAATAAAAATGTTACGTTTCCAGGAATCACCCAGGGTCCACTGTTAAAATGGGCCTGGCCATTTTCTGGCAAGGTGTTGTGGACTTGAGCATGTTTTGACAGGAACAACCACTGAGCAATTAACAAACTTGGAGCTCAAAAATGTCCACATCGTACATGTTGCTAGAAGAACTGGAAAGAGCAAAGTATTTCTTATTATTTGTCCGGGCACATGTCAGGACGAAAAGATCCATGTGACTGGAGACTTGCTGGAATGTATTGTGATGCAGAGTCACTGTCATAGCACATTTACTTTTCAGTCCAGATTAGGTGCACGAGACTGGAAGAATGCTTACATATTCCCAGAGCTGGCTAGTGGCCACATACACTCCACAGTGCCAACCTGGTTTTACAAATGACCCTGTACATTAACCTCACACAGTTGTAGCATCCATCAGCAAGCCTCCAAACCCAACAAATTGTTGTTCGTCCCACTGGACCCAGCACTTGGAAGGAATTGTTCTTTCGAATGAGACACCTCAGGTTCACAGGCATTCTGGAGAAAGGAAGCAGGGCGTCACACCCAAGTCTGTACACACGACATCCCCTCTTCCTGATATGGTAGTGTCCACCGTTGTGGCGCCCTGGAAGAGCCCTGGGATGAATCATGGGATGAACTTCATTGTTTTTCCTGTCAAACGGCTCGTGTGAAAGGGTACTTTTCTCTAACCCCTTGTCTCTTTCTCCTTTCCCATGTTCTATATGTAGAACCCATGTCATCTCTCCAGGCATCCAGGGACATGGTTGACCATTAACCTGAGGATGTGTGTGTTTGTGTGTTTGTTGGGCCTCTTTGAGGCAGAGACCTCTGGGCTATGACTGCTGACTCTTTGTTCCATCTGTACTCCTGCAGGGCTCGACAGATCATCCATTTCCGTCCCCACCCACAGATATATTTTTTGAACTTTATGGCATACTTGATCTACAGAATAACAGCTAACCTGAACCATGGTATGTCATATCATCTTAGTGATAGCAGAGTGAGTCAAGCCTTCACACAACTGTTATCAGCAAGAACCCTGACCTTGTTTTTTTAGTTGTCTTGCTCAAACAGGGTACAATCTACATTCACCTACGTATAGGAATAAGCCGAGGGCAACCGAGTGTCACTCACATCATCACTGTTCAAATAAAAAGTACCTTGAGTAGAAAATATATCTCAGAAACCCCTTTTAAAAGAGTTGTGCCAAGTCATCGACTGGGTGCAACACTGGTTTAAAAACAGGTGGTTGCGACAGCAAAACCTACAGAATTGAGTATGGGACTCACGAGGCAAGTACATGCAGTCTGTCCTGTAATTGATCCAAAAAAGCCATTCCTTCATAATATTCCTCTATCCTCCTGCATAGCTCTGATCATCTTAACCCAGATTTGACCGATAAACGAAATAAATGATTCTTGAGCCCAACCATGGAGGAAAAGCTGAACAGTTGGGGATGTCAGGCAGGCCGCTCCTGATATTCCAGAATCAGTCAGACCTCTGGCTGCGGAATGCCTGCCCAGGCAGGCCCACAGCCTGGCACAGCTACCATGCCGTGCCCAGTGTAATGGGATTGCCGAGAAACCCCTTAGAGAGGCGAACCAGGGATCTGACCTGCCGCCACACCAGGGAACCCCCCCACCACCACCCCCACGGAACTGGATCAGGGCCTGCTTGGATTAGGAGTCAGAAGCTCAACAAACAGACCCTCTGACTCTACAGCAACAGGCAACACTGTCAGCATTCAGATCATGTGTTTATGCGTCATTTGTTTTCCTCTGCTTAACATCAATACTGCATCAATAGTGCTGAGCCATAATGAGCCTAATCTGTTTCGCAGGGGCTCAGTGAGTGCTGGGCAAACATGTATTTCTCAGGACAGGTAAACAGGAATTTATGTGGACCTACAGATCCTGCTGCAAGTTGGAAACATATTTTAGAGCATTTACTGAATAGTTTGAGTAGGATGATACTATGTGCAGTCATACAGTATTCTCAGGATGTCAAATCGTACACGTCCAGAATCATTGTTGCATTTAAGCTCCCCACACCTACAGACATAGTCTATATGTGATTATATATTGTGTATTCATCACAACCCAATTAAATACTTCCTCCCAATAATGCCAGATGTTCTTAGTGAGGTAATAAAATCGGCTCATTGGCTTAATGCTTCAGGTCAGCTCTTTCTCCGCCTCATTTCTGTCTGCCTTACCCCTTCTCTATTTCTGTCTGACTTGTTGAATGGTTTAATTACAATCGCACTGCCATTAACCCCAACCATCTGATCATTGTTTATTACTTTAACATGTTGAATATTTTGTGTAGTGCAGGGTTAGGGTCTCTATGAAAGAGCATTGACTGATATAGCCGAGTGTTGGTATGGTATTGAGCTGAGCTCTCATTATGCATGCTTGTTATTCTGATCACTCCTCTGCAGGATCTGATCTTCCTTCTCTGTGGTGGTGGTGGTGTGGCAATGACACAGGTGCCCAGTGGTTTTCCAACCCCTATATCTAACCAAAGCATTCCTAATGTACAACACATATTTCATCATAATATTGTGATTGGCTATAGAAAAGAACAGAAAGTTATTGAAATGTTACAAGGGGTGTGTATTGCTTTAGGGAGGGACGGATTACTACAGGAGGGGACATGTTGCTGCAATTATGGATTAACTATCACAGGCTCAGTGCAACGCTGTTTGTCACAAGAGCACAGGCTGTATTGGCTGCATTTGGCTCCCAGTAGAGGTTTTCTGTAAAATGAAGGCCTTTTCTTACACAACAGGTTATTTCCGTATTAAGCGTTGTTAACATAATATCTGGAATGCAGGAAGTGAACAGGCAGTGACTTGTAATGTGGTGACAGTTATGTTTTGTTTTAATCCAAATATAAAAAGGGCCAATATAACATAACAACATTATAATAATAATACAATAAAATAGGCTTATAATCATAGGATATATTATTGTCCAAAAGATGTGTCTGCTATTGTGGTATATTCTTATGGTTTTCAAAACTGAAAACTAATGATAGATATGACCTTGGTGTATCTATAAAATACATTCACTAGTGATACATGTGACAGAGTGACAGCTGAAGTCAATAGCTATGCCTATGAAAGATAAATAGGATGCATGTAAGGGTTCAGTGTGTCAGTTTCCATGTCAAGAACAAAAATAACAATACTGGGAATAGGGATGTTTATGAAAAATGAATAAATCCAACATCCATTAAAAAACAGTATTTCAAAGCCATAATTACACTTCATTGAGATTTTGACGTAAAAATGTATAGCATGCTGAACTGAGCCTACGATAGGAAGATAACTTTTCAAATATATGTATTTATTTATTTGAAAAGGTAGCTATTAATTAGCAGTTATGTTGCATAAAATAGAACTACAATACATTTCGTTTAACCGTCCGACTGTTGCTTGCATTAATCCAATTTAAAACTCCAGTCCGTGTTTCCACCATGTCCCATCTGGCTCACTGGCAAGGTTTGTTTACTGGCGGAGAGGCAGAGAAGGGGATCCTAGGGGATCTGTGAGACTGAACAATCTACCTCTAAAGTGGGAGAGTAAAATAAGTTTTTCGATTCTATTTTTGTTGTTATTATCATTCGAATACGCAATTGCTCATTTTGGACTAAGTTAAGGCGCATTTGCAAAACCTTAAAACGCATTTCATTTTTGTAAAGAACGAGGGCGGGCGACCACAACGAGCTAGCCACGGCGAAGTCTGACACTCGCCAGACTGGAACTAGTCTCACTGAAATCTCAGCATTGACTGACTCGACTCGGGCTTGTGTTGCGGATCTATCCGTAGGCTTGTATCAATGTTTTTCAATTACTGGCGTGTTAAATTGTGAATAGGTTACCGTCTTGTATTCGTTGCAGTGGAGTTTGTAGTGAAAGACAAGCCGTGTATGTGATTCGCAGTGACCCATGGGTTTTACTACGCCACGCGTGCCACGATCCTCGAGTTGTCAGAAACATAGCTAGTATCAGAATTGCAGCAAAACGTTGGAGGAAAATTACTTAAATTCTCTGAAGCAGAACGTCTAAAAAGAACGATTGAGGACATAGATATATCTGGCAAATGCATCTAACCCAATAAACTGGATTGAGAAAGCGAGAGTTGCTATCGCTAAATTTACTTGTGGCCTGCTCTATTGCTTGCTGCTACTAGTAGCAACGTAGCTATAGCTAACGTTAGCTTGCTGGCTAACTCGCACAACTCAGGCGTGATCTTGCTTGCAGTTTGTGTTTTATTACGTGATACGATAGACATTAATCTCATAAGCGGAAAGGATTGATGCCATTCACCAAGTTGCAAATGAAGCCTTTTACTTCATTTCGTCGCAATGTGGCACATACTTGCATTTGTTCGTGGTAATTTTGAATATCCCCCAGACCCGATTCAGCTATCTGTCTAGCTAGCCTGTGCGCTAGCAGCCTATTTAGATTGAACACGTTGGACCCTTCCCTCCGCCCATTTTTCCGGTGACTGTTTTTATTTTTGTTTACCTGATTTTTGCGGCTCATTAAACTCATTTCCTGCCATCATTTTCTTGGTAGTTTTAAGTGAGATCTCACACGGATTCTTCTCAATTTGTCGACAACGTCGTTGGACTGTGACTTCACTTGAGTCAATATGTGGCTCCGGACTTTCCTTGCGGTTTTTGTGACCACTGTGTGCATTTTATGGAATTGTCACCCAACTAATGGAGAGAGTAAGTAGCTATCTTATCTGAATATGTGTATTTGCTACAGCTACCATATATATGTATATATATGTATATGTTTTTTCCAGAATGTTAATTGCCATTAAAACGGTCAATTATTGTGATTGGCAAGTTCTTATGGATGATTAACATTCTTCAGTCAGACGCAGTAGTGGAGGGACAAAGGTTATGCTTAACGGGCATTCTTGCCTCCGAATAAATGTAACGACAAACGACAATGTTTTTGTCGTTTAATCTGATCATAAAATGTTTTTTTAATTGAACGATTTATGAGAACGCTTTGACATTTATTTTCATGTACAGTATCATTGTATCACTTAGCAGAAATTCTACTGTCTGTATTGAAATAAGTAATAATGATGATAATAATAATAATAATAATAGAGAAACGTTTATGCTTCCATCTCTTATGCTTTACTTAGCCTACTTTTTCTGTAGTCAGTCATTGAGTGATGTTTATGAATCAGTTTTCACGAGACACTACCGAACATTTCTGCAAGGCTACATTTGATGAAAAATAGATGGATGTAATGTACGTGGCAACAAACTAATTATTATATAGGATTCGATTAATTACTAAGTTGACACTTTTTATGACCGTAATAGGCTAGCTAAATTGATAAAGCTGCAGTCACAACATTTTAGGTGTAGTTTCTGTAGGCTACTTTAAAGATGATTGCGAGGTCCTCCGAAACAAATATAACCAAGCCTGTGGCACACTTGGCTTTGTGTAGCTGACGGAGATCGTTCGATTTTCAATCCAACTTTTATTGCATTTGTTCTAAAACGTTTTTGCAATCACTTGCATTTTGTTGTCAAAGAGGACATTTATCCTAATGTAGAATGTATTTTTGTTTTGCTTGGGAATTTGTCTATGCATTTGAACCACACACACACACAAACACTTCACTTTACAATTGGTAATCATTCTTTATAGCACTACACGATTTATAACACTATACTTTCAAACTTTGGGCATGGTCTGACACATTCAACACCCCGGACACTTTAAAGAGGAACAGAGGGTGCTGAGGCCTCATGTATTGTGTCAATATCATGTAAGTTTAGCAGGCATTTAGCCTGCAAAATATACTCCTAAAACATGCATGCAGTATGCATCTGTCCTCTATAATTGTATGCCATCTCCAAAAGAACACATACCCAAGTTTCATTTTTATTGAAAACAGAAAGGTGCAAGATTTGGGGCAATGTCATCAAACCAGTTTTGGTGCGAGATCTTGAGGAAATAAATCATAAACAAGTTGTGTAATTGCAAAGCTGGTCCCTTCTTGCTCCTCTCAGACTGGAGAATGAGCCAAAGAAGGGGAATATTGAAACACGGGGGCTTTACTGGCTTTCACAAGCTGGACCGACCAATTCAGTCAGTGAATCTTTGTATTTTTGCTGCTTCCTTGCAAGGTTCAGTAACTAATCTTCGTTTGGTCATTTCTTCTTAAATAATCTCTAAAGGCAGAGTACATTGATTTTTGAGCTGTTGGCTTAGCCTTACCATTGTGACTTGTCAGATATGAATGTCTCTATTGGTTACACTATTTCACAATAACTTTCCAATTTAAGCCTGTTTCAAGCCAAAATGTGCCAGTTTGGTTAATCTCAAGCTAAGCAAATATCATTTTAAGTGGTCAGGCAGCTTTCAAACCTGTATATTATTCACATGCCCTTGATATATGACAAAACTAGAGACCACTTCACCAGGAGAGTGGGGATCTCATGTAATCAAACTGTGACATGATTCCATTCTTGCATAATGTAGTTTATGGGTGTGTGGTATACACAAAAGAGTGGTTGGTATGATTGTCGCCTGCAACAATGGGTCTGTGATCCAGGTTGACAGTTGTCTCTAAGAAGCCTGAAGAGATATCGAAGAAAACACTATTTGCCAAACCCACACACATTTGCTCGAGCCTCTAATACTTTTAAAGATTCAAAAGATGCAGCTGACAAGGTAGCCTTGTTCTCTCTAGTCCCTGTACCCTTGACATCGTAAAAGGAAATGTCCTTGTTATTGTGTTTTTACACACCGAAGGTAATAATTATCCCAGTGTCAACAATGGCCTTCATGCTGTCAACAATGCCTATTCATGTAGCATGAGACATTTGGCTATAAACACCCTCAGTCAGGAGAAGTTATTAGTTTATAGATATGAACTGTGAACCCAGCCATGATTGCTTTTATGAGTAAGACATGAGAAATTCAAATTTCAGTAGTGGCGGCTTTCAAGAAAAATGGTTGTGATACTTTCGCAAATCGGCAAAAGTATATTGTCCATCTTGTTTGGACCCACATTTCGAAAAGAAGATGAGGAACCGAGAGCAGCTGGTGTGCAGGTGAATCACCAAATGACTCTGTGCATCTCGAAGGGTCTCTCCGTAGGCCGTTCTGTCGCTCGGTCCCGAGAGCTCGTCAAAGCTGTATGGCCGGTACCTCCTTTCTGATATTGGTAGCCCTAAATAAAACTTTCATAGCAATTTTAGTGATTTGCTAATGTTGGTCAATAGAACAGTCTGCCAGTCTGATTGATAATGGGCCAATAGTCTGACCAGTCAAAGCTCTGTAAGACTCAGGGTGACCCTGACCCCCCTGTTGGAATGTTTTCAAGCCAGTGTTATATTCTTTGCTTTAGAAACTTCACCAGTAGGCCAACCGATATTTATAGCCTAAAGGTTATTATCTTATTTATTTATGATGTTATTTTCTTTTTGTATTGTTTTGCATCAACAGGCTGTGTTGAAATGTTATGTTAAAACATTGCAACCTTATTCAGAAGGCCACATAGTAATTATATTGACGGCCATCCAAAACAAAATCCTGGTCATAAACAATTGATAAGGTTTTACAACTATTCTCATGGTGGATTACACCACTCAACCATCAGTTCCTCTCTGAACTCTTTGTTGCACTGGAGCATGAAGAAACAACAAGCCAGTGAGAGGACCCTGAAAAGGGAAGTGTTGCAAGCGCTCCGTGTCTGCCCTTTCTTGGGGCCGCCTGTTCTTTAGGAGGCCCTGTGACAACGTTACGCCACAAAGAGGCCCCTCCATCTTCCTCACACCGCTGGAAGGTGCTGGGGAAGTCTGTGGCTGTCGTAGACCCTTTTAGGGAGCACAGTCGATGGAGAAGATGTCTCTTTGGGAACGTACACAAACGATCCCCGTCTTTAGGTTTTGTGTTTGTCTGAACTAGTCAGCCTATTACTCAGGTGTTGGTTGTGTTGAAAATGGTGTTAGGGCCTGTTTTTGTGTATTTGTGAAGATTTGTCTCGCTTGAAAACAAGATTTAATGTTTTCACTTGAAGCGTTGCTTGGGTCACATGGATGTCAAGTAATATTCAATGGATTTTAAATGTGCCGCAATGAGTAAGTGTCCTTCATACATTAATGTTTGTTTAGCCAAATGAATGATGTCTCTTAAGACACAGCAGGTTTGTATTAAAAAAGAGTAAAAGTAAATGATCTTAAGCCTTATCACAGCTTCTGTTACCACTTAATGGAATGTTACAACAAAGCAGCATTAAAGGCATGTAAAGGTTGGTTTTATCTCGGCATTGTCTCCCTTTATGAAATGTTTTTTTATAAGCCTCTCTTGGCAGTATGGGTGTCTGATATAAGTGAATCTCTTGTTCCTTGGCTCTATTTGTCCCTCCGAGGCACAAACGTTCACAGTCTGTGTCTCTGTCTGTGTGTTGTCTGGCTGAGAGCAAATCTATGTTCCGAAAGCTAATGAAGTGCTGGAGCCAGCCCCGTTTCCACGGCAACCCTGTTGGTTGTGATGGGGCCCGAACCGTGTCTGCCTTCCCTTTTTGTCCCTCCTGTCTACAGGAAGTAGACAACATGTGGCATTATGGATCTAAGACCCCTCTCTGCTTGGGTTGCTGATCCCGTCGGAGGTTTAGTTCATATGCAATATGTGACTCAAGTTCAACCAGGTTTCCACAGTTCTGATGCCAGACCGATGACCACATCAGAGTCAGCCAGTCAACCCCTTATCTCTCTCTCTGTACCGCTGTTAGAATTCCTCACATACACACCAAGGCAGCGCTGTTCCAGTTTCCAATGCGAGCCACTATCGGTACAGAGTGTATTAGATTCTCAATTGGGAATGCGCTGCTAAAAATACTGACCTGGCTGAAAGTGTACCCTGATGAGAGCTGGGGCAGTGTGTGCTCCTCTGTGATGTCCTGGGCCTGCGCTCTCTCCCGTCTCTCTCGCTCTCTCTCTCTCCCCTCTCTCTCGCTCTCTCTCTCTTTCTGAGTGGTCACTCTGTACTTGTTTATTAGTCTTTCTGTATGTGTTTGTGTGTGTGAACTTGCATGAGCACCTGACTGTGTGTGTGTGAGATGGAGAGAGCGTGAGCTCATGATACTCATTCTGGGTGTAAAGGAGTTGACGAGGGTAGGGCTGTGTAATGGATCTAGTCAAGCTCCTGCTTTCCAATAGCTGACTAGTTCTCTCATGACACTAAGTACACAACCATGGTCTAGCTGGAACAGTTCTATTTAGAAACGGAAGTGTTAAAATGACAGGTTTGGGAGATTCTGCTCATTCTTGGGATGAATGGTAGCCCACCTGGGAAACCACAAACGGCAGCATAGTAGCATAGAAGATTGTTAGCGCTCTGAAAGAGGTAATGTTCACCTTTTTAATGAGTGAAGTGAGCGTAATGAAGAAGCTTTTTTAAACACTTTTCAAACGAGCAATTTTCGTAACATAAGAAAAAGGTTCCACAAGAGTAAATGCATGGATCTTTGTCATTGTGTGGACCACAGTTGCCATACCCTATCCTGAAACACTTGGTGTAAAATGAGCTGGTGCCATAAGAGCTGTAGCCCTTTTTTTCTCTCCCCCACATGGCTGACCAGTTGGCCTGAGGAGCGCCCAGCTCTGTGGTCACAGGGTTGGTAAACAAATACAGCACTCTCCCAAACCCACCCACCCCGACACTCCTCCACCTGCACCTAGACTCACACACTGTAAAATCAGGACTGGAATGTCCCATGCTGCACCTGTACAGGAACAGTCTTTATGGCCGCAATCATTACGTTATGTCACACAAAAGGCATCTGCTTCGAAGGGCATGATTACCCACACATGAACCCGTTGAGGTTGTTTTCAAATCTTAAAAGAAAGAAAGAAAGAAAGAAAAAGTAATTAAAATCTCCACTGACAGGTTTATTTTTATTAGACATAGCCTATATTTTCTGTTGGCTCAACCTATGTGACTGCAGTGTTGGATTACAAGGGCCTCTGATAAAACAGATTTGAAAAGCTCAAGTTTAACTTAGTTAAGTAACAACTGCAAAAATAAATATTTTTACGCTTAACCTTGGTGCTTTTTCATCGGATTCGATCTAGTTCAGGTCTGAAAAAGCATTAGCTAATGTTTTAAACCGTCTTATGTTACTTGTTCTTGAAGCCAAATACAAGAAGTCAGGGATGAGCACTACTTGACTCTGATGACAGCGCTCCATATTTGAATGTGGGTAACAGCCAGATATGTGGTTGCTAAATAAACTGTCAGCCGAGAGGCATGGTTTTCTTCAAATTAAGATACATAACATATTTTCTGCAAGATATTTTTCTCAATTTAGACTTGTCTATTTTGAGCCTTCTAGACAGCCCTTTTTAGACCCCTTCTAATGTTTGGCAAAAAATAGATTGCACGTTGCAGTTATTTCCTTTGATGACATGGCCGTCCTGCAAAGTAGCTAACTGCTACTTTTGAAAATTTAAAAGCAGAATGTCTTAGATTTGTATTTACTTAGTTTAGTTTATTAGCCTTTATCGAATAATGTGACATGGCTAAATGAGCATTTGAAGTTTGTTGCTGAAACTGTGGTGTAAAATTCCTCAGAAATCCCACTTTTATTCACCAAATTTAAAGAATTGCATTTTTAAGAGTGACACCACACTGATTGGCTGAACAACTACACTTTTTGTTTCAGCAGTGCATGTGTGATGCACTCTCATTTGTTGAGAATGACCTCTAAAGAATATCTTTGCCAAAAGATTACTGTTCAAAGGGAGGTGAATGATATTGCTGTTCACTTCCTGGGCTTAGGGCTATTAGTCACAGAGCCTAAGTCGTTATTTTTATGGTTTAAAGTGGTTGTTTTTTTCCACAAGACCTTTGACCTCTGTGAGAATTCTATTTCTAAACTTTCTCTCTCTCCCTTGTATCTTAGTTTGCCCTAGTAAGGACATCCGGAACAACGTGACCAACCTACGGACGTTGGAGAACTGCACCGTGATCGAGGGCCATCTGAAGATCCTCCTCATGTTCAACATCAAGCCGCAGGACTTCCGAGGCGTCAGCTTCCCCAAGCTGACCGTAATCACAGACTACCTGCTGCTCTTCCGCGTCTACGGCATGGAGACACTCCAGGACCTCTTCCCCAACCTGACCGTCATCCGAGGGAACAACCTGTTCTTCAACTACGCCCTGGTGCTGTTTGAGATGCTGCAGCTGCGGGAGATCGGCCTGCACAGCCTCATGAACATCACGCGGGGCGCAGTGCGCGTGGAGAAGAACCCGGACCTTTGCTACCTCTCCACCCTGGACTGGTCCAAGATCCTGGACTCGGTGGAGGACAACTACATCGTGGCGAACAAGAACGACCGCGAGTGCGGAGACGTCTGTCCAGGGGCGGCCAAGGGGAAGGCCACCTGCCTTCAGACCACCATCAACGGCCTGTTCAGCGAGCGCTGCTGGACACAGAAACATTGCCAGAGGGGTAAGTCGGCTGCCTCCTCTTTGCATCGGGTTAACAAAGTCAATGTAATTCTCCACAGTGCGGTTCATAGGTATTTTTTGATATACCTCACCGTCATTCGTGAGGGAAAGTCAATCCTTGACCTCACCACTGAGATGTTGGCAACTGCTACAGACGAGGAGATCTTTGCAGTGTTTGCAGTGACATCAGAAGTAGGCAATTCTTTTTTTCTTTTTTTTCTCCTCGTCAGCTTGAACCATGCTCCAGAATATGTTGCAATGCTGAGCCAGGTTTGTCTGTGAGCGTGTGTGTTTGCATTAGACGAGTGTTTTCTGTTGTCCCATCAGACATGACCCAGGTAGAAATCCCACAGGAGAGAAAATAATGTGATGTCACAATGCCCATCATTAAACATGGAGAGTTCCGCAAAAATCATCTTTTCCTCTGAAGTGGGATCTCTGTTTGGAGAAGCCAGACCCATTCCATGGCGACAAGGAGTTCAAGTTTAAACACCGGGAAGAATTTTGCATACGGGTGCTGCTCGAATCTCTCATCTTGCGCAATTACGCAACACAGGGTACACATCATGTAACTGTTCTTTGAACCGCTTTCTCCTTTTTTTTTTTTCTTTTTTTTTTTAGGCATTTAGCAGACGCTCTTACCCAGAGCGACTTACAGTAAGTACAGGGACATTCTCCTGAGGCAAGTAGGGTGAAGTGCCTTGCCCAAGGACACAACGTCATTTGACATAGCCGGGGAATCGAACCAACAACCTTCTGATTAATAGCCTGACTCCCTAACCGCTCAGCCATCTGACCCCCATTCCTTCATGCATGTCTGCCCTCTCAAGCACGGCCCCTGCCTGGTTGTGAGCGCAGTGAACACAAGCAGGAGACTGAATCCTTTTCAGGTTGGCATGACTTAAATGGTCCAACTAAAGTTGAGACTCGAGCCTGACATTTTTGTCAGTTCAAGCCGCAAAGGGAATCTTTTTTTGAACTTAGAAATACAAAAAACAAAAAAACAAAACACTAGCAAACTTTGGCATGTCCCACATGGCCCATCAACAAACGATGGTGGAAATGTGAGTAAAAGGATAGGTTTGTATTACCTCAGTGGCAGATAAGCTCCCAAATGGAGTTACCGTTTGCAAACTTGACAAAGCAGCATGAGCGGGAGCCCACAGCCAAGCCCTGATCTCCAATCAGAGCTGCAGCTGGCGGATGCAGGGCCTGTGGACTTGTGGCCTGGGGCCTGTGGTTTCTGGCCTAGTTTCACTAAAGCATGAAAGACCCGTTGAGCCCTGACCGGAACCACAGAGCATGACGCTAGGCATTCATTTGCCCTTTTATAGCTATTTATTTCGTGTCGGATACAGCCGGACGCGATCGATTCAAATTGACTTTCAAATGGATTCTCAGCACCATTCATATCAATCGTGGTTGGTTGGTCCTCTCTTCTTGTGCAGTTGTGCTGCAGGTTGTTGTGTTGTGTGTAGTAGGGTGGTACTCCTTCATGGGAAGTCTAACTGATGGGTGCTTAAGAGCCAGAGGTGTCAATGGTTCACACACTTGGTCCAGTCTGCCCTCGTTTTGTATCACAACCCATTTCCTCCCTCTTCTTTACTGGGGGGGAGGGGGTTCCAAAGTAATTGTAATGTTGCCCTTAGTTTAGCTAGGAAATTGTATCCAAGTTGCCAAGAAAGAGGTTGGGGGCATGCTGATTATTAAGGCTGATTGGATTTGGCCTCATGAGTGCTTCTCTCACACAGACGGACACACACACACCAAATAACCTTTTTTTTTTAAACTTTTTTACAAAAAAGAGTGAATTAGAGAGAGTGATTGAATTCAGCCAGACCCACACTAACCTCTGCTCTGCTTTCACCTGGTTAGCATCCTCTCTGCTAGGGAGTGCGGTAACGCTCGTTTGTCCCCAATTACACAGCCAGCGGCACGTCTTTAGTTTCTGTGTAATCGTAATTGCACAGAGGTTGAGTTTGTGTATTTTATCTGGCTAAGAAGCAAGTCTTCCCTCAACGCTCTGATTGCTGTCATCTTCAGGGGGGTTTACTGTAGCATGCTGGCTCCATGGGAGCGGGTGCAAGCTTTTGTTTTCATGTTGTAATCACATTTGGGTCGTGTTTGCTCTCTTTGTGGAGCGCCGCAGCTTCCGTTTGCAGGCCCGCGGCCAGGCCCGGAAGGTTCTGAATGGAGCATGGCTTTCCCAAGCGGCTAGTATTTTACACACATTATAAAATGATCTTCATTATCGGCCCTCTGAGGAGATTAGACACACAGCTGAGAGGCATAGAAGGGCGGGGAGTCTCTCTCTCTCTCCCATTCACTTTTTTTGCAGTAGAATCAGCGTCGGCAGCAGCAGCCAGTGTTTGGGTTAACAGAAAACCATACATTTTTAATTAGCTCCCACGGCAGGGGGTTTCAATTATAGGTTTAGCAGCAGCCGACTCTCTCCTCGGATTGGTAGAGGACTCTGTATACTGGCGGCATGTGGAGCTTCCAGAAAGGCGTGCACGTGTTCCAATAGCAATAACTGCCAACCAGAGCTACACTTCTACAATGGATAGCGTCGCTGTGATTCGGGACACAAGTCAGATCAGGTGAGGGACCTGCTGTGGACCCTGTCTTCATATGGAGAGTCCAAATTTACCCTCACTGACGTCATGCCTCAGCCCTCCTCCAATCACAAGGCCGGCCCAGAGGCTGGTCAGGGGCGTTGCGAGGGTGCGAGGATAACCCTGACTGCAAGAGCAGACGCGGCTTATTAATCATACAGGGGTGTGTGAGAGGATATACATAGTTTTGACTTGCTGCTTAGGAACAGTCGAGTAACACGGGGGGGGTCAGGAGGGGATGCGCACACAGGCTGTCCCCAGGGAAAGTGGAGGTCACCACCGGAGGCACACAGCTCAATGTTACCCCCCCCCCCCCACACACACACACACACCCACACACCCCTGTGGCCTTCTACCGACACTACGGCCTCCACGCCGCGGCAGACACTGGCGCCAAGTCAATCTCCTGTGTGGAACAATGGTTGTCGGAAGAAGTTCACAGAGCGCTCTTCCCGATTGTTTCCTGACTTTGTGAGAGCATTTTCTCCCAGCGGTTGTGAAGGGACCCATGAGGCCGAGCAGCATCTCCGCCGGGCGGACGCTTTTACGAGACCAAAATACCGTCAGGTGACCTGCTGGGGCCAACAAGGTATGAAGTGGACAAAGGAGACGGCTAGTAAATCAGTCACCGCTCCGACTACAACATGGGTTTACCGTGTTGTTATGATCGCTGGGAGAAGACTCGAAGAAGAAAAGGAATCACGTCGGGACAGCGCCTCGGTTTTAGCGTCTTATCTTCCCAGCCCACGAGCTCGAAAAGATCGGTTCGGATTCCTGAAAAGCACGGGGCTAATCCGCTGTACACATCTGTTGAGTTTTCCCCCCGGTGGGGCGGGGGGCGGGTTTGGAGTGTCGAGAGTTTGGGTCGTGCTCTGCCACCTTGGGACAGAGCAGCCACCCTTTGATGTCTCACTGACATGTCGAGCGGCGGTGGGAGCCAATTTCAACAGCCCTGCAAGGCTAGTGTATTCATTTCCCATAGTGTTGCCTCTTAAAACATGACACGTGTTTGAAAGCCAAGCCAGCCCTGTCCTCCTGCCATCAAATGAATCACTCCCTCTATTTCTATTTATGTCACTGTCTCTCTATCTGTCTCCCTCTGCCCTGCCCCGCCCTCCCCCTCCTACCCCCATTTTCCCTCGTCCACTTTGAAACAGACATAAGGTCCAAAAGGGAACGACGCAAAATGTACTCGTCCATTACATCAGAGGAAAATAAATCGGATGAGCGTTCCTGTTTACAAACTGGTCACCTCTGCAATCTGGTTTCACATCAGCGGTGCAAAATCCCGTCCTCTAGACTGTTATCTACATGGAGAGTCACACCCCTGTTGTTCCGGCAGCCCAGCGGCCCATCTTCGCTCCTGTGAGATAAGACTCTTGCTCCGGTCCCCTGGTGCTTGAGTACGCTCACTCGGCTGCTGGGGCTGCTCTGTGGTCTGGTCTGATCGGGCTGTCTGCAAACCCTCCCAGTTAATCTGCCGAAGCCCTTTCCCTGGAATCCCAGACATTTTAGGCATTTGTTAAAGCTGGGCAGATGAGGGTTGTATTATATATATTATTATTTTTTTTACTGCTGTCGCACACAGAGCACAGGCCTTCTATTTACAACAGCATGCCTGCCTCACCCTCACTATTCTGTTTATTTGGAGCTCTCTGGAAAGATACTTTTGGATCTACTCTCAGGGGAGCTGTCCTTTTTGAATATGCACTTAACCACTTTCATCATGTTAAACATTTGCTCTCGAGTTATCTGATTCCTTTGGGTCGATCGGCTGTTGTGTTTATGACTAACAATAGCAAATGGGTTGTTATGTCTGTCACACGTACTGTTGTGGCCTCGGATTATTCCGGATCTTTTCTAGGTTTGGTGATTTTTGTCAGCATGTGATCCTGTAACGGTTTCTCGTGTGTTCCTCATCCTGACTGAACATCCTGCACTGCCTCGTTGACGTGACCAAACAATATCAAAGGCTGGGAGCCTTACAGAAGAATTCCCAGGTACCTCTTTCTCTGCATCACTGCAGACTCGTTGGTACAATAAGCAGGAAGGAGCTGGATGCAGCTTGTCTCTCCAGACAGCTCTCCAGCTTCACTTCCTTGTATATTTCCTTGTTCCCTAGCATAATGCTACCAAATATATTTGCCGAAGTTAACGCAATTGAAGGTGGTTTAGAATGTCCAAAACGGTCTGGCATGTACTGTTTTGTCAAGAGCCAAGGCTGTCATGTGCGTCACCTTCCTGCTGGACTGGCATTTGGAACCGTCAATGTCTTTTGTGCGCTGTTTATCATCTTTATTCCGGTCACAACAAATTGGACATCCTGCCATTACGGGGGGGCTGTGAGGCGGCGAGGGCGCCATTCAAAACAAAAAGTGCTCCATGTTGTTTGCGTGTTTGGATTCTATTAATGGGGACTGGTCGCCTAATGAAATTGTTTACAGTTCCTGTCTCAGTCAGCTCAGCTGAGCTCTGCTGTTGTTGAGTCAGACTGAATTTCAAATGGGTACCAGGAAAAAGTGAGGAAGGTCATTAAGCTATTCTGTATTTCTGTATAATCACTTTTAACCAAGAAGATAGATTGTTAAAGATTTTTCTCTCTGACGCACTTAAGGCCCACCGGCGATTCCATAGTTTGCATTGAATACATTTTCCATCCAATTTGATTTCGAGTGATGAGAAAATATTTCTGTCTGCCTTATTTGTATTTGTATGCTACGTGGCCAAACTGGAATTGGGAGGTTGGACAGTTATATACTCATCTTTATCATCATTAGCTTCGACCTTTTTGTTGTTCTGGTTAAGTACTGATCTCCTGACGGTTACGTCAGCAGCACCGCTGAAAACAGGTGAATGTCTAACACTCTCTGTACTGACCTTTCTCACTCTTTCTTTTTTCCTAATCACTTAATCATCTTTTCTCTGCGCCGGCTAGCTGGACAAACAGGATTGCCTCCAGAATGCTTAAGGTCATCTAGAATGACCGGATGAAATTGACTGAATTAATCATTGATTCATATTGCCTGCCATGCCGATGGCATATTTTGTATACCACTCGGGTGGTTCTTTTTTAAGGCAGTGGAAAGTTTGGTAAGAGGGATGTGTCCCACATCGTGTTGAGGGGAAACAGCAGTTGGGAGAGTGTAACATCTGCTCCTGAATACAAAAAAAAGAAAAGAAAAAAGGCAGATCTGTGTTTATGACACACATAAGGGCTGCGCCGTGCAGACAGACCTATGTGTGTCAGACCTGCGTTGCAACTCATCATGCAAACCAGCTCATCCTCCGTAGTGCTGCACCCATCAGGCTCGTTAGCCTAGATGCTAAGTCTGATAATTCACACATTCACAAAATCGGAAAATCGCCATATATGGGCGCGCTAGCCTGAGAATCATTCACCACGTTAGTTAGTCTTCTGTTTCCTTTCCTTCTGGGGCTTTTGCTGTCATTTTCTTCACAAGTAACTAAGTACCACCCTTGTCATGGTTTTGGAATTTTGATTGCCAACCAGTGCACCACCGCATTCCATTTGGCATTTGCAAGAGTCTTATGTGATCTTAGCGCAAAGAGCTTTATGTTTTATGCCATAAAAGCAACATGGAGGAACAAGCCACAACATGTTCAAGAGGAATTATGGTTAATATCAACAGCCATGGGTCTAAGTAATTAGACAGTAGCCTGAAACTGCAATTCAACTTTATACATACTGCCCTCCTCTTTAGATAGGTATGGTTCTAACTCCTTATTGGCTTGCCATTTGAGGTCAACAGCCATGATAAAGATGGTGCAATGGAGCCATTTTTCAGTACTGTGTATTGATTCCAGAGCAAAGCTGTCCACCGCATATTTGAGAAGAAAAAAAAGATACTCTTTGTGAGAGCCATATAGTGCTTGGCGGTTGCCTTCGCTGTCCGTCAATTCCAAGCCGGTGTCATCCTGACCAAGCATATTCATCCTGCCTCAGGATGTCCCGGTGTTGTCTCTGGTGGTGGTGAGGGGGGGGGGGGGGGGGGGGTAGCGGGTTGAGCTTCTTGTTGTGTGAGGTCTGTCTGCGGACCAAGCGAAAGTCCTGCTAATGAGATAAAGAGCCTGACATTCCTGCAGCATTACTGCCCAGCCTTCATGTGATCCTGCATAACTTTGCATAAACCACATGACAGCCGATCAGACGGACCTGTGGCCAAAACGGCCTTGGATGACCAGACTGATCCCAGAAAGGGACGAACTGAACGTACCTCTAGTTCAGAGAAAGACAGCTTGGCAGCTTGTTTTCATTACCGCCTACCCATCAACAAACCTGCCCAGACGCCTCCCCCACTCGCTGCTCTTGTTGTTGGATACTTTTCACGTAACTTCTTGTCCAGGCAACAGGAGCTAAGACGCTGAACACGTCGAAGCAAAGCATTACTAATTGACCCCGAGCAAACTCGAGAAAAGGCGGGGGGGGGGGGGCATTTCATGGTGTCACCTTGAGGGCTGACCGATGTCGAAGAGACTGGGTTCAGTGTTGAGAGATTTGCATGTTTAAGGAGGAGCCCCCCACTGGCAGACTAAAGAGGACTTGGGGTGGCCTCACCCTGAAAGATCCTCAAGGTCCCGACCTCCAAAACGTTTTGACAGGCGCACAAGAAACAGTTCTATCTCCTCCAGTCATCGGGGGAGGGTTGGCAAAAAAACACACAATTGGAACATTACTGAGGAGAGCACAATTAAATAATGGCCTGTGTCTTTGAACCCAGGACCCTTTCCAGGAGAGCAGCTTCACCCAGCAACTACTGATCTGATCTCCCAGAACAGATTTGGCCTAATGAGCTGGATTGGCTAGATAGTGGTCACATATACACGCGCACACACACACACTTCTCTTTCAGCCTTCTCGAGTGGTCGCTAGACAAGCAGCCAATACTGTGTTTACAGGGTGTTTTGGTTTCACGGTTGCTTAGGGACACGGCTGCTGGTCCACCTATATTACAGGATCTGGAAAGCTGTTTTAACCGTCTGTTGCTTCACTAATGAGTTTACAGACTGACTGTCTTCAGAACAATCTTCTATAAGCACTCAAACTCTCAAGCAATGTCCAATCAAATCTGCTCAGGCCTCCTGTTTCAGGAGTCATTTATAATTGTTTAGATCATGAATGGTAAGAGCTGAAGGGTCATTGATCAGCTACTTTCAACCAATGTCATTGTCTCAACATTTCAGTTGGGACATTGGTTGTACAAAGGATAGGTTCTTCAAAGAGCCCTGACGCGTGGAAACGCGCAAGTAGAGGACTGTTTGGGCTCCACCACCAACGGTGAGCTTCCTTTGTCAGTCTGCTTATCACATACCTGTCACAGTCACAAGGATACTTTCAACCCATTATCGTGCAAGCTAGAATGAATGAGGCGCTTTTGAATGAGGCCTTGTGGTAGAGGAGCTATCTAAACGGTGAGCTGAAGAAGAACACAGTCCTTTCGGACAAACAAAAAAGGCCCTTTTTACGACCGTTAGGGAAGTCGTTGGTTTCCAACGGTGTTGCTTTCGCGGATGTTTAAGCAACGAAAGCTCGTCTCTGAGGGAAAACCAAAGGAAGAACGTTACTCAAAAAGTAACCGTCCGAGCTGTGTGGACCTGCTTTCCTCTCCTGGTAAAGGTCAGAATCCTTGCAGTACTGGACACTAGGAAAAGTACAGCTCAGCTTCCTCCTGTTTCTATGTGGCTGTGGCTCTCCTCTAGGGTTGTTTTTTCATTATTTTTTCTTCTTCTTCTTCTTTTTTTTTTTTTTTTTTTTGCATGCCTCCCTGCCCCGTCGTCTGACTGGCTGGGAGACGCGGCGATGGTGCTCGAAGGGTTAACTCTGCGCCGCTCGTCTTCACAGATGGGAGAGGCTATTGAATGGCTAGCTTCCACAGCCAGCAAACACATTGGTTAAGGCTGAGGGTGGATCCACTGCTTGAGCTGTGCTCCGGCATGGACTAGGCTGGATCAGGACTGGGTGCGCGCCGGCTGCCACTGCAGTATTTGTGTGTGTGTGTGTGTGTCTTTGTGTTGCCTGAGGTCAGAGAGTGGGGGAGGGGGGAGAGTCAGTAGTTGACAAATAGACAGAGAAGAAAATGAGGTAAAAAGAAAAAGGGTTCTTGGTGTCCAACTGTCCAACGTCTTCCACACAGACTCGTGCCCCCCGCTCAGACTCTCACACTTTCTTTAAAGGTCAGGGCAGTGGAAAGGCTCACTTCTGTGTGAGCGCCAGGACGGGTCCAGGTTGTTTTGCCGGCCTTGTGTCACATGACGGTTGTAACACAAATGAACTCCAGCCTGTTTTGAAACCCACTGGAGTAAAACCCCCGAGCTGGCTGGCACAGATGAGCACTTTGCCGGTGCGAAGGAGTTATGGCAATCACACCGGGTTTGGTTAATCTCGGCTGTGACGTAATGCCCTTTTATTGTTTTTCTCGTCTCTCTCGTGAATCCATCCCTTTTACCATCTGCGAATAGGTCGAACAGGACAGGTGTACGTGCAAGAGACTGGTGTGTGTGTTCAGACTGTCCGTCTCTGAAGTCACCCATCCCCCCTACCACCCATACATACACACATACATTCATGGAATTTCTCCTGGAGACTTGAGGGGGCTGACCTGTGACCCCCTCTGCCCTAAGCCCCTGGTTATCTCCCCTGCTGTTGGCCAATCCTAATCTGCCTTTCCAGGATGAGTAGCTAATCCTGGTGGAGAGGCAGGCAAGGCTGGCCACAGGCAGTCTATTTACCTCTCTCTCCCTCTCTCACAACACACATATATATATATACACACACACACCTATCAATCCACTGGGAGGCTTGGGTTATGTAATAAACAGGTTTACATTGCTGCACACACACACAACAACAACCCAGGCTCGGTGACTGCCATCTTCCTGACGTGTCTCTGAGGCGTCACTGATCTGAACCGTGTCTGTTGGTGCGTGAGTTTGCTTCCAAGACTTCCAAGTGGGGAAAATAAAGCTGTCTTGAAAAACATCAGGTGTGTGTGATCATTCATATCTGAAACACAATTTGCTCCCCTTAATAGTTGGATGAGAACTAATTGATGGAAGTCCGTATGGATTTGATCAACCGTAGACACCCGTGTCCTGCGCTAGCTCCAGTCCTGGGGTTAGACCACCACACGCCTCTGCCGTAGGCAAAGCACCCACCATGAAAGACTCAGGTTTCACATAATAAATAGAGTGGTGGTAAACATGGGCAGGGCACAAAGACCACATAAATAGCTCCGATTGACAGGACGGAATGACTTATCCGGTGATGTCCACGTGTGTGTGTGGGGGTGGGGGAGACGGGCGGGGCGGGGCAGGATGGCGTTGGCCCAGCGGCCCCGGTGAGGCAGTGACGTCAGCCTGTTTGTCCCCAGCTCTCCTACTCCCAGTGTATTTCCATCTGCCTGACCGAGTGGACCACACGTTGGTCTCGCTGCTAGAAAGAGGCCAGCGCGAGTTGCATTCAGCTCTTTGGGCTGCCTCTCGCGTTGGTGCTCGACGGGGTTCGAGTGTGACAGAAGAGTCTAATTGGGTTACGGCGTTCCTCTGGGCTCCAATGATTTCACAACGGCTTTCACGGAAGCTTGTGGACAACTGGCCTTGTGGTTCTTAAGACTGCTAGTTGGCTGCTATTGTCGTGAAAAAGCCCAAATTGCCAACATCACTGTCACCCAGCCTTCTGGGCGAGTGTCTGGGTTCTGGTAGCTGGTGACAGCCCCACCCCTGCTGTGTTTGTTTGTGTGTTGGTGGTGTTTGGTGACTGGTGGAAGATGGTGTTGCACCTCGAAGGCCTCCCAGCTGAGATCTGTCATAGCTAGAAAAGATCTGTCACATCTTGACAGGGACCTTACAGCTCTGAACTTCCATGTTTGTCAGCAGTTAGCCATAGGTTAACTTCTATGTCTCTCTCTCTCTCTCTCTCTCTCTCTCTCTCTCTCTCTCTCTCTCTCTCTCTCTCTCTCTCTCTCTCTCTCTCTCTCTCTCTCTCTCTCTCTCTCTCTCTCTCTCTCTCTCTCTCTCTCTCTCTCTCTCTCTCTCTCTCTCTCTCTCTCTCTCTCTCTCTCTCTCTCTCTCTCTCTCTCTCTCTCTCTCTCTCTAGGTCTCTCTCTCTCTCTCTCTCTCTCTCTCTAGGTCTCTCTCTCTCTCTCATACCCTCAACAACCCCCTCCATTAACTTTCTCCTTGTTCTCTCTCTCTCTCCCCCCCAGTCTGCCCCTCCACCTGCAAGCACCGTGCCTGCACCCTGGACAACCAGTGCTGCCACGACCAGTGCCTGGGAGGCTGCCTGGAGCCCAACTCAGCCAGCAAGTGCGTGGCCTGCCGCCACCTCCAGCACGGGGGCACGTGCGTAGAGAAGTGTCCCCCGGGACACTTCACCTACAGGGGCTGGCGGTGTGTCCCCTTCTCCTTCTGCCAGGAGCTCCACAATCAGTGCCGGCAGAGCAAGAGCAGCGACTGCCACGAGTACGTCATCCATAACGGCGCCTGTATCGCCGAGTGCCCGTCCGGGTACACCACCGTCAACTCCTCATCGTAAGTCTGGGGGTTTTCTTTTGGGGGGGGAGGGGGGGGTTCATAAGCAGGAAGTGAACGACAAACACCAAACACACAGCATTGGCCACCTGTGCCTACACTTTGAAGCAACCCCCAACCGCTTACTTGCTAATTAGAAGTCCCCCCCACACGCACACACACAAGCGCGCGCTGCCTCATGACTCGGTCTGAGTCCGCCCACGGCTGGGGTGTTTCTGCTGCGTCAGCGCCGTGCGCTCCTCCATTCCAGCTGTGGTTCTGGAGGGGTGTCATTTGCAGTAGCTTTTTTTTGCCCAGGATATTGTGAAAAGCACTGACATGTTCCCGGAAGTGGTCTACCCTCATGTTGGCGGGGCGTAAGTTGGGTGTGTATGTGGTTGTGTGCGTGTATGTGCATGCAGCCCCGGAAATCAAACCGTATCTGTACCCAGGGAATAACGATGCGAATGCTAAAGGCTCCCTTGTTGGGCTCTGACTGCTGTGTGTGTGCGTGCGTGTGCACGCGTGTGCGTGTGCCAGCCTGTGACTGTGTGTGTTGATCTGCAGTGTGGGGGCGTTGGTACACTGTGTGCTCTGTGCAGACAGCTAGGTCAGAGCGGTGCTGCACTGGCACATCTGTGTCTCCCCTCCTGACTCTCTTATCCGCCCCCTGTGCGTGCGGCGTGGCATCCAGGCCAGGAAGCACCAGAGTCATTTCCTTTCTCGCGCCCCAGCCTCTGTATGCTACACTCAATGTGTTTTAGCCGGTGTTTATTAATTTTTTTATATTTTTTTTTTATGTCGCCAGCTGATATATATATATATATATATATATATATAGATATATATATATATACATAACTGTTGCACCATTCTGACTCCGCGCAAGCTTGTCGTCTTTCACACTCGCAAGGGTCGTCGTTGAAGAGAGCATCCGAAGTCTTACAGCCAGGTGCCAGAAATCCAAAATGGCTCATTGAATATGCTCCTGTGTTAGTGTCGAGGAGTGTTTTGGTCTGGCAAAGTCCTCGATGACAAAAACGTCAAATACAATTTTCCAATGCGTGGCTAGTTTCTCCGCACTTGTGGGTGTCGTGCAGGCCAGCTGGTGTTCTCTGATGTGCTGCGTGTTCGGTCTGGCTACTTGATTGACAGCATGTCGTACTGTACACCACGTGAGGAATTCTTGATTGCGCTGAATGTGACCGTTAATCCAGTTTATGGTGGAATCGGATTTTGCGCACTGACAAATGTTCTAGAAGAAATATGCCAGTGCGGTATGCTGATGAGACCAAGTGACCATCCACATCACAAGCTTCTATTTAGGAAGAAACACCCCTATGTTAGTGTTCATTTGGCAAGCAGTCGCTACGGCTTGTTCGCTAGACCTACCATGAATGACATCCATCTCTGGAATTTACCCGGGGGATATTTGATATGGCTGCATTGTTTAAGCTTCCAACGGTGCCATACCATCGCTCCTCTCTTATTAGAGCCGAGCAGATCTCACACGATCGCATTCTTGCCCGTCGCTCGGAAGGAAAATGAGACGGCAAGCCGAACGGTTTCTGACGCATGCCGCCAGAGCCACAGTCAAATGGGAGCAAACAGTTGCCACCTGGCTCCTTTGTTTTGGCACTTATCATGAAAGAGACGCCTTATTCTTACCCCACCCGTACCGCTAGGTCACCAGACAGGCGCTAGACAAGCGCATTTTTCTCACCTCTCCCAACCAGTCAGCGGAAGGAACCGCTTTGAACCCGTCGGAGGGCAAGGACAATGGCCACCAGAGCACACAAGTCCTTACCGTGTAACCCTCTGCTAATACCCTCAGATTGAAACCCTTCAGGGACCTTTTTGTTCTTGAGTTCTCTGTCGTATACATCGGGTTTTGCTCCGATGCTGTCGGTTCAGTTCTCCTGGGAGGTTGTAGAGGGCAGCGCAAGTCGCAGGAATTTGTGCTTCTTGTGTGGAGTAGTGACCGTAGAAACTGCAGCTGCAGGACAGAACCCAAGGACACCATTGACATGCCAGTTGGCTCCTCGTGTGATATTGAATCTTCTACTGTAGGAATGTCTGAATCTCTACAATTCCAATTCACTGTGTGGCATGATTCTTTCTTTTTTCCTTTCTCTCTCGCTCTCTCTCTCTCTCTCGATGTGAACGTGCGTGTCTTAACCCTCCTGTGTCCGCCCGCAGGCTGATGTGCATGCCCTGCGCAGGCCTCTGTCCCAAGGTGTGCATGGGCGTGAAGACGGTGGACTCGGTCACATCGGCCCAGGCACTCCGGGGCTGCACCGTCCTCAACGGCAGCATGGTCATCAACCTCCGGGGGGGAAGTGAGTACCGTGCCACAAACCGTGTCCGCCCCTCCCCCAACTCGACACTTTTATTCATTCACTGAATTATTTTGTCTGTACCGAAACCAGGCCTTCTTGGAGTTGCAGCCTGAGGTTAACTAATAGACCGTCTACTGTAGAGAGGACAGACGTTTGTCCTGAGATCAGTTTTTAAAGGCTTAATGTAGACATGACTCATCGAGGGAAGCTCAGAGAAGTAGAGTAGAGAATGTCCTGCAGGTCAGAAGGTCATTGGCTGGTTGGAGGGTCGCTCACGGCAAACGCTAACAGGGCTCCAGACTAACTTGTTGCCTTGGTTGCACTGGTGCGCCTAACTGTTTTATTTAGGTGCACCAGCACAAAATGTAGGTGCACCCAAATTTTTCCTTGCGTCGCCACAATTTCAAGGTCACCTTTTTATCACGCTCCATATACATTCATATATATTATGTAAATGATCTTAAACAAGAATAAGGTGTAGGTAAATATATTTTTTATTTGACGCACAATCATACTGTATATATATATAAAAAAAAATCTTTTAAGTGCTTCACTGAGCTACCAAACTAAAACATTTTAAGCAAAATAAAACATTTCAAAATAGAAAGTGCTACTGTTTAAAAGTGCTTCCCTGAACTGAGACCTAACATTTCATGGCTCAAAGTCTTATAGCAGGTCCCACCTTGCTGTCCCATGCCCTTCAGATGGCCAACACCTGTAATTTGGCCTTCTTGCCCTATGGCCTTGGCTAAATCATCTTGCCACACTCTCCCTAGCATCAAAATCCTAGCTCCATGGGTTAGCTCCATGACCCAGCTTCGTAACTCAGGGGTCCGCAATTCATTTTTACAAGGGACCACATGATGAACCTGAAATGTGTTGGAAGGCCTCATCAATTTGCTCACTATTCATTTTCTCCCATTGTAAAAAGCAGTAAAGTATATATTTTGATTAGCTGCTACTGGTTATCAGAAGAATAAGGATATTCTGTAAATATTTATATAAATATTTTAGATTTTGGTGTAGGTCAAATAGGAAAGATTATAGAAGTAATAAACAGTATAAACAACAACAACAACAGTGTTTCATTTTATTTGTAACCAGTTAATCTTCACAAACACTGAAAAGTTGTTTTGCAGTATGTTAAAGATGTGGAATTGATCAACTTTATACAAAAAGCAATACGTTTTTTCAGTTCATTTTGTTCTGTGAGAGAAATCCAGTGGGCTTGAACAAGTGCATCGATATCTGTCTGAATGTCTGAGGTGGATATGCGAAGGACAGCTGACAGGTAATGATCAGGGTCTGCAGTTCAACTAGCAAACCATCAGCCCGCGCCCACTGAATCAGTCAAGTTCTTATTACGTCCGCGTTAGTTTTTTTTCTTCACAGCTTTCACTTTGACCTCAGTAAACAGATACTTAGAAGTCCATGTCTTGTTAAAAGTTAATCAGTGGCAAAGTTTTTCATTTTCGAGGGCTAACCAACAGCTAACTCTCCTGTCGGTGAGGTTGCGCAAGTGCACATATGTAAATCGCCTGATCACTGTAGTCTTTCAGGACTACATATTTACTACCGCTCAACACATTTATTTATTTTAAATTTTTGATACCTCACGCGGGCCGGATTGAGACAGCCTGTGGCCGGTTATGGCCCGCGGGCCATACAATGCCCAGGTCTGCTAAACTGACTCTCTGGTGCTCAAGTCGTAATTTCAATCACACAGAACGGAGCTACAGGAATATCTGGACCACAGCCAATCAGAGGCAAAGACCCGCCCCATCGCTGTCTCTGATTGGTTTAGACCACGATACGATCCAACCATGAGTGTCAGTTCCGTCTTAGGATAACACACGCTTTGTTTGTGGAGAGACAGCGGATGCGAGGAAGTTAGGTGCACCGGTGCGACCTAGGAAAAAATTTAGTCGCACCCGTACACATTTTGGTCGCATAGTGCGACCAAATTGGTCGCACTCTAGAGCCCTGGCTAAGCTCATTGGCTCTGTCTGTCCCCATAGACAACATAGCAGCCGAGTTGGAGACCAGCCTGGGGCAGTTGGAGGAGATCACGGGCTACCTGACCATCAAACGCTCCTACGCCCTCGTCTCCCTGTCCTTCTTCCGCAAGCTGCGCGTCATCCGCGGAGAGACACAGGAAGTCGGGTAAGCAGTCGAATGCCCTCACCCGCCTCGTTTGTGGGGAGCTCGAGGGAGGAAAAACCACCTGCTAACGTATGGATGTGGATACGTTTGCCTGTCAAAAAACTTTTGTTGTCTTTTTGAAAAACTAACTTTGTAAGAAATCATCAAGAAAAATTAAAAAAAAATTCTCCTCAGGAACTACACCTTCTACGCTCTGGACAACCAGAACCTGCGTCAGCTGTGGGACTGGTCCAAACACAAGATGACTATCCCTCAAGGAAGGATATTTGTCCACTACAACTCCAAACTCTGCATGTCTGAGATCCGCAAGATGGAGGAAGTGACTGGCATCAAGGACCGGCAGGTCAAAAACGACATAGGCACAAAGACCAACGGAGACCAGGCCTCGTGTATGTACACCTCACATTCAGCTACACTTACACCTCACATTCAGCTACACTTACACCTCACATTCAGCTACACTTACACCTCACATTCAGCTACACTTACACCTCACATTCAGCTACACTTACACCTCACATTCAGCTACACTTATACCCAACATCTGTGTTAGCTAGTTGTCGCCAGAGGTGTCAAAAGTATTCACATTCATTACTCAAGTAGTATAGATACTAGGGTTTAAAAATACTTCTGTAGAAGTTGAAGTATCAATTCAAGATTTTTACTCAAGTAAAAGTATAAAAGTACTGGTTTCAAAACCACTTAAAGTATAAAAGTAAAATTAGTAAGGGGAAAAAATGCCATTAAGGACAAAAGCTTAGGCACAGGGGTCTATAATGCACGACCCCACCTCCCCCCAAAAAAACTTTTTTCCAAAGGCCATAATGACTTGTTATATTGTTAATGTTGAAAAATGTGGGCTGCACCTGTTTATGCCCATTGAAAATGAACGCATTTTAGTACAATGCAAATACATTAAAGAGCCGTATATGTGTAGCCTGCTACTAAGCATTAACATGTGTTTCATGGAGCGGAAGATATGATGACTAGATGCCCATAAGTATTGTAATGCTGCAAAAAGTCAAACTTCAGAGGCATGTTATCAATAGCCTTTATTCAAATTAGACGGCGAGTTTGTGAAAGCCATTAGCTCGTGGTAGCCTACTTGGGTGCGCAGAGCTTGCAGTGCATTCGAAAGGAGTTGTTATTGCATCCAAAAATGTCGAAAAATTCTTCCAGGTATGGCCAGGGATGTAGAAGGGTTGGCTAATCTTCCTAGCTGCCAACCTCCTCGCTGGTGCTTGGTTCGGACACTTTGCTCGAGTTCTCTTGAGTCTCTGCCACGGACATCTTTGTAGACTACATACGTCTGCTATTTCCTTTGACGTGATTTTGCGTCATGTGCAGGTGAGGGATCACGTATAAACCGGTGTCGGAATGGTATATGTTTATACTTCTCATCCAACCACAATCAAATTCACTCTATCTGGATGGCGCGTTTTTTCTGGATAGTTGTTTTTTTGGTGTGTGTTTTTTTTGAACGATGACAAGCCGGAATGAAAACAAGCCGAACTGAAATTGGAGTAACAAGGCTATTTTTAAAAAGTAAGGAGTAGAAAGTACAGATAACTGCGTGAAAATGTAAGGAGTAGAAGTAGAAAGTCGGCTGAAAAATAATTACTTCAGTAAAGTATAGATACCCAAAATTTCTACTTGAGTAAGGTAACAAAGTATTTGTACTTCGTTACTTGACACCTCTGGTTGTCGCTAATAGGATTCAGCTACTGACAAATGTTCACGTCTTTCCCGTTACTGCTATAAAATAAAAATAAAAACCTGGTCTACTATGTTCCCAGGCAGTACTACAAAGTAACCATGCATAGCATATAGACTTTTATAAACATTTAAAACACACCATGCAACGCTGTACAAACCCTTACCTCAACCCTAGGAAAGGAAATGACAGCCCCAACTAACTATTTAGTAAGTCAGTGACTTAACACCAATGTGTTTTTACAGTCCTTCTGCTCACTTAAGAGTGACCATGGCCTTTCTGTCCTCAGGCGAGAACCAGCTGTTGAAGTTCACCCAGATCCGCACCATGAACGACAAGATCATCATCAAGTGGGAGCCCTTCTGGCCTCCGGACTTCAGGGACCTGCTGGGATTCATGGTCCTCTACAAAGAATCGTGAGTCCTGCCCTCCCCCTCGTTTTTTTGGGGGGGACACCCAGTCCCGAGTCCACGCAATAATAATAACTGTTTTTGTTTAGACTACGAAAGCAACATACAACCTCTTGATCCACAGTCAAAAGGTTCTAACCACTAACCCAACTTCTGTATTACATTGTTAGGGTTAAAAAAAAATAGGAATACTAAAAGTGCTCTCCCCTGTCTCCCTGCCTCCCTGCCCCTCCTTCGTCCAGGCCCTACAAGAACGTGACAGAGTTTGACGGTCAGGACGCCTGCGGCTCCAACAGCTGGGTGATCGCCGACGTGGACCCGCCCCCCCGCGCCACCGACGGGAAGGACCAGATGGAGCCGGGCCACCTCATCCACCCCCTGAAGCCCTGGACGCAGTACGCCATCATGGTAAAGACCCAGCTGTCCGCCTCCGACGACCACCAGGTGCGCGGCGCCAAGAGCGAGATCATCTACGTGCGCACCAACGCCACAAGTAAGGCTTCTTACTCTTGTGTTTGTTCTTATTTGATTCATTTTTTACTGAATCTGCTTTCGATTGAGTGGTTTCAAATCTGTTCCCTGCAGTGAAGCGTTGTTGTTGTTGTTGTTGTTGTTGTTGTTAATAAGAGGTCCATCTGTGGAACTTTCCGGAATGTAACTCTGTCCATGAACTGGCCCGGAATTCAACTGTGCAGCTGCAACTGTTGCAGTACTGTGTCGAAAGAGAGTAAGCTACCTGTTACAGGACTGTGGTTGCAAATGTTTGGGCTGCAACCACCAGGGCACCGACTGCCTGCCTCTACCTACTGTTATGTGTCAGTGCCATCAGTCAAGTCTCTCACACACAGCCTCTAATTCTTGAGTGGCAGCTCCCGTGGGCCTCGCCCAGATATCCTGCGTCTTGTTTGGGGTGTTTACGAAGCCCAGTGTCTGGTATTACACTCTGTCTCCTCCTTCCTGATAAACCACAATCCGGCACGCCAACTGACTTCCAGGGTTGCTGGATACGGGGCCGGCGGGGGCAGCCGGGCACATACCCATCTGGTTTCTTCCATCACCACCTGCCGATGTAGTCTGGGTTCACGAAATGTGTCACGGCAGCCCTTGCATAACCAGTTTGACAGTCAGTCAGTCAGGGGATTGGGGGGAAGCTGTCATTAGACATGTGGCGTGTGTCCTGAAACCCAAGTCTGACAATGTGGTTGGACTGGTATGAAAACACACACGGCACGCAGGGGACACGATGACAATGATGTGGGATGGTGCATTGTCAACAGGTCCTGCTGCCACCACCCCCCCACCCCCACCTCCTACCTCTTGTGCTCGGGTGCAGACAGTCAACTTCCTAAACAACAAACAGAAGTGTCCCAAAGTGTTCTGCTGTGATCTTGGGATTCAAGGACACCTCTCTCAACACTGTCAACACACGCTCTCTCACACAGACTTTAAAATGGCTCATGCACAGCGTGAATAAACTTGTCTTGCCCCCCCCCGTCCCCCCTCTTCCATCCCCAGAGCCATCAGTGCCACTGGACCCCATCTCCTCCTCCAACTCCTCCTCCCACATCATCCTGAAGTGGAAGCCGCCCAATGACCCCAACGGTCAGATCACCCACTACCTGGTCTTCTGTCAACGCCAGCCAGAGGCCAGCGAGCTCTACAAGTTTGACTACTGTCAAAAGGGTAAATGTGCGTCTGTGGTGTGTGATGTGGGAGGAGGGGGGGCTGTAAGAAACTCGTAGACAAACTTACATGTGAGGGGCATTCTAGATATACATTTACTGTAGATGCAGATAGATATAGACGTTTTTCTGCTCAAGGGATTGTATCCACCGATGCATCGCATTCACAGCCTGACCTTCACCACACATACAAAGAGAAACTTTCTGTTTGGAACTTTGAGTCCCTCACGTCTCCGAAGTCTGTAGTCTGAAGGGGAGTTGTGTCAGAGGATATTAATCTCATCTAGAGATACCAACCCGACAATGATGACAGGTCCCTTTGGCGGTGTGTGTGTTGGATCCGTGTGTGTGTGTTGGATGTGTGTGTGACGGATCAGTGTGTGTGTGCGTGTGATGGATTAGTGTGTGCGTGTGTGTGATGGATCAGTGCGTGCGTGATGGATCTGTGTGTGTGTGTGTTTAGTTGCCTGTTAGTGTGTGCCCCCCCTCCCTCACTCTCTGGTGCTGTGTGCCCCCCCTCCCTCACTCTCTGGTGCTGTGTGCCCCCCCTCCCTCACTCTCTGGTGCTGTGTGCCCCCCCTCCCTCACTCTCTGGTGCTGTGTGTCCCCCCTCCCTCACTCTCTGGTGCTGTGTGCCCCCCCTCCCTCACTCTGGTGCTGTGTGTCCCCCCTCCCTCACTCTCTGGTGCTGTGTGCCCCCCCTCCCTCACTCTCTGGTGCTGTGTGCCCCCCCTCCCTCACTCTCTGGTGCTGTGTGTCCCCCCTCCCTCACTCTCTGGTGCTGTGTGCCCCCCCTCCCTCACTCTCTGGTGCTGTGTGCCCCCCCTCCCTCACTCTCTGGTGCTGTGTGCCCCCCCTCCCTCACTCTGGTGCTGTGTGTCCCCCCTCCCTCACTCTCTGGTGCTGTGTGTCCCCCCTCCCTCACTCTCTGGTGCTGTGTGTCCCCCCTCCCTCACTCTCTGGTGCTGTGTGCCCCCCCTCCCTCACTCTCTGGTGCTGTGTGTCCCCCCTCCCTCACTCTCTGGTGCTGTGTGTCCCCCCTCCCTCACTCTCTGGTGCTGTGTGCCCCCCCTCCCTCACTCTCTGGTGCTGTGTGCCCCCCCTCCCTCACTCTCTGGTGCTGTGTGCCCCCCCTCCCTCACTCTCTGGTGCTGTGTGTCCCCCCTCCCTCACTCTCTGGTGCTGTGTGCCCCCCCTCCCTCACTCTCTGGTGCTGTGTGTCCCCCCTCCCTCACTCTCTGGTGCTGTGTGTCCCCCCTCCCTCACTCTCTGGTGCTGTGTGCCCCCCCTCCCTCACTCTCTGGTGCTGTGTGCCCCCCCTCCCTCACTCTCTGGTGCTGTGTGCCCCCCCTCCCTCACTCTGGTGCTGTGTGTCCCCCCTCCCTCACTCTCTGGTGCTGTGTGCCCCCCCTCCCTCACTCTCTGGTGCTGTGTGCCCCCCCTCCCTCACTCTGGTGCTGTGTGTCCCCCCTCCCTCACTCTCTGGTGCTGTGTGCCCCCCCTCCCTCACTCTCTGGTGCTGTGTGTCCCCCCTCCCTCACTCTCTGGTGCTGTGTGCCCCCCCTCCCTCACTCTGGTGCTGTGTGTCCCCCCTCCCTCACTCTCTGGTGCTGTGTGCCCCCCCTCCCTCACTCTGGTGCTGTGTGTCCCCCCTCCCTCACTCTCTGGTGCTGTGTGCCCCCCCTCCCTCACTCTCTGGTGCTGTGTGCCCCCCCTCCCTCACTCTCTGGTGCTGTGTGTCCCCCCTCCCTCACTCTCTGGTGCTGTGTGCCCCCCCTCCCTCACTCTCTGGTGCTGTGTGTCCCCGTCCAGGGATGAAGCTCCCGTCGAGGATGCCCACCCAGGTGGACAGCGACGAGGAGCACAAACGGAACCAGACGGAGGACCAGGGCCAGGGGGGGCGCTGCTGCGCCTGCCCCAAGACCGACAAGGAGCTGAAGAAGGAGGCGGAGGACTCGGAGTACCGCAAGACCTTCGAGAACTACCTCCACAACGAGGTGTTTGAGATCAAGTAAGTCCACGCTGCTCTCCCCGATGGGTTGGTTCTGTGCTGTCGGGCTGGGTTAGACAGACTCATCTAAAGGCTCCTTTTGATCCATTTACTGAAGGTAGTTGGGTTGTCACACTGTTCCCCTCTCTGTTATTGGCGTTGGTGCAGTCTCTTTATACAATCAGCACGGTCTGAATACTGGGTTAGGGTTTTTCCATTTTGGAAATATATGATCCAATCTCTTGAACTCCCCCTAGTGTTAAAAGGTGTTCAAATCCATCTCGGACTCTTTATACAATGCATAACATATGTTTTTATCCACAGTGAGATACATGGGGGGGATTTGAAACCTGGGACCTGTGTTTTAATATCTACTGTATGTAGAGATGTTAAATGTGTATTTATTGTGACAAAGATGGCGAAGAGCGACTTTGACCCATCCCTCTCGTCTCTCTCTCCTTCAGAACCTCCCGGCAACGGCGCTCGGCGGTGGGCATAGCCAACCGGACGCTGCCGTTCCTGACCACGCCCCCCAGCCCGCCGGAGGGCGGGGCCACCACGCGCAGCCCCGAGGAGGGGGAGGAGTTTGAGAGCACCAAGATCGTGCTGACCGTGAAGGCCAAGGAGACCACGACCATCTCCAGCCTGCGCCACTTCACCAGCTACCAGATCGAGGTCCACGCCTGCAACCACCTCACGGACCAGACGCGCTGCAGCATGGCGGCGTACGTGAGCGCCCGCACCATGCCCGAGGGTACGGACACACGGCCTTTAAAAAAAAGAATCCTATTCATTCGTTTCTAATTATTCCATACTCGACAGTGAATGAAGGAGCCCGTGGGGGTTAGCTAGACGACTTATCGAATTGAAGATATTGACGTCGCAGGGGGGAAAAGGGAGGTTCGTGAAAAGGGGATGAATCGTGGAACTTGTCTCGCGCAATCGTTGTGTCGAGGTTTGCGTGTGATTGCGTGCGTGTCCCCCCTGCAGATAAAGCGGATGACATCCCGGGGCCCATCACCTTTGAGGTGTCCGAAGACACTGTGCGCGTCAGGTGGCAGGAGCCCAAGGCGCCCAATGGCATGATCATCCTGTATGA
Source organism: Osmerus eperlanus (assembly GCF_963692335.1). Lineage (NCBI taxonomy): Eukaryota > Metazoa > Chordata > Actinopteri > Osmeriformes > Osmeridae > Osmerus > Osmerus eperlanus. The sequence continues at coordinate 5,507,064 of NC_085033.1, forward strand.
GGTCCACTACAGGAGACTGGTCGACTCTGAGGTGAGGGTTCGCACCACACGCCCATTGAAGTGAACACAGACACACACAAACGCTTGCATGCACAGTACCTTTCCGCGGATTTTTCATCGTGTGACATTTTAGGCACACTCTCACAGATAAACACTCAAGCATGAATACACCATGCACACATACGCAAACTCCTGAATATGATTTTGATATGGGTTTAACTTGCTTTGCTAACATTACAGACATGCGAGTACTTCAATTTTGCCGAGAAACTACAGTCTGTATTACGGAGTATCGGAGCTCTCTGTGTCCTTCTGAGGAAAACAGTAGCACTGCATTTTAGTTAGTTACCATGGTGACGGCAGTGCACCTAGTGTCTCTGGGCTGAAGACTTGTTTACCTTCGAAAACAAACAGAAAAACTAAACACTTGGTGGAGATGTTCCGCCTCAGCAACATGTTTTCGACCAAGCCTTCTCAACACGGGTTTGGTGTGTGTTAATGGGCGATACGGGCCGGTGCTTTGACAACTCACCAAAATATCTCATTTCATCTGGTTTGTATTTTGAGAATGTTGTTTTTCAGGCCCTTTTGGACATCTGCCCCCGTGTCTCTTTCCCATGGCTCCTCCTCCTCACCTGGTGCCTGGGTTTCTGTCCGCAGGAGTCCCACCACTGTGTGTCCAGGAACAGCTACCGGGAGGCCAAGGGCTGCAAGCTGCGCGTGGTGCACCATGGGAACTACACAGTGCGGATCCGCGCCACCTCGCTGGCGGGTAATGGCTCCTGGACCGAGCCCAGCTACTTCTACGTTCAGGACCCCCGTAAGCGCCACCGCCGTTTCACAGCATCACGAGATTGTCGCTGTCCTCGACCGCGTGGGCTTTCATAAACTCCTAGTTATGGGATAGGTGTGATGGGACAATCCAGCTTTCTGCCAGGGCTCATTGCGACTCTGCACAGTCTAGTACACAGATGATCAACGTTTTGATCGTTTTCGAAACAGTCTGTTTTGGTATCTCTCTCTCTGAGGGGGTCAGATGGCTGAGCGGTTAGTGAATCGGGCTAGTAATCAGAAGGTTGCCGGCCAAATTACGTTGTGTCCTTGGGCAAGGCACTTCACCCTACTTGCCTCGGGGAGAATGTCCCCGTACTTACTGTAAGTCGCTCTGGATAAGAGCGTCTGCTAAATAACTAAATGTAAATGTCTCATTTCCAGTGTATATTTTGCACATGCAGAATGTCCACGTACAACGCTTTACTGACGTTGAACTCTTGTCTTGGATGCGTGGTTGTGTGTGTCAGGGGGGGACCTGGACGGCGTGGTGAGGATCATCATCGGGCCGGTCATCTGCATCATCCTGCTGATTCTGGTAGCCGCCGGAGGGTTCTTCATGTTCAAGAAGAAGTACGTGTTTTTAGTCCCTTTATCGCTCGCTTTGGCGAGGAGCCGCACACGTGTGTGTGTGTCGTTGTCGGGTTCCAACACTTCGTTGTGTTTCTGCTCAGGCAAACCCAGGGCCCGAGCGGACCCATCTACGCCTCGTCCAACCCCGAGTACCTCAGCGCCAACGACGGTAAGGACAGACCTCCTCCTCGTCCCCTCGTCTTAGGGGCGTCCCCGGAAGAGCTTGTCGACGTCACACTGACATACACGGAACATCGAAACGTGACACGCGTTTTAGAACTGTTTGACTGCAGATCAAGCAGTCGCAAGTTCAGAAGAAAGCGACCCTACACGGTGGGGGGGGTACCCCACCGTAGGGTCGCTTTGGATGAAAGCGTCAATGAATATTTCCCCGTACATCAGAATAATAACCACCATATACTGCAGAGCGATACAACGTTATACATCGCGACTGATCGTGACCGCTAAACGGACATGCTGACATGGTGTGTGTGTTCTGCAGTGTACGAGCCTGACGACTGGGAGGTACCGAGAGACAAGATCAACATCCTGCGTGAGCTGGGCCAGGGCTCGTTCGGCATGGTGTACGAAGGCATCGCCAAGGACATCGTCAAGGGCGAGGGCGAGTCGCACGTGGCGGTGAAGACGGTCAACGAGTCGGCCAGCCTGCGCGAGCGGATCGAGTTCCTCAACGAGGCCTCGGTCATGAAGGCCTTCACGTGTCACCATGTGGTAAGGACACCTGCACGGGAGGAGCTGGACACAGCCTCCTCCCCCCCCCCCCCCCCGCCCACCAGGGCTGCGCAGCGCTGTAAAACACACGTACCTAACACCTGAAGTAAAAAGAGAACAGTCATGCAGGAAGCAAAACAGGTTCTGGGTTCATCCGATTGTTCAGGAAGAGCTGCGCCTGTATTAGAGGACTCTGAAATGTTGTGTAGGTAGCTAGATTCATTAGGCCTGTCATATTTGCATTTTTTTATATTCACGGATCCAGAAAATTCCGGATCTGTGAAAGAGCAGATATACAAATAGCAGAGTGCTATGTCTGCAGGGGGACTTCAAGAACCAATAACAGTCCTCGGATTATCATCATAAGTGTCCTGTTTGCCACCGGTGTTCCGGTAAAGAAAGAACACACAGCCTTCAGGAAGGAGACAGTTAGAGGAGGAGAGGAAGTGGGGGGGGATCAAGGTATCACTGATCCGGTCGGTTTAGAAGCACGTTGACTTTGCTTTTGTCCTCGAGAATCAAAAAATCTGGGGAAGTGAAAGAAGGCCATCATATGATAATAATAATAAAACATTTTATTTAAACGCGCCTTTCTCGGCACTCAAGGACACCGCACAGGATACAAAATCCATTTAAAAACAGCAAAATAAAGAATACAACAACATTAAAAACAACAGAAGAAGGCAGAGTAATTGACATTAAATGGAATATGCAGTTTTAAACAGATGGGTTTTGAGTTCCGATTTGAAATGGGGGAATGAATCAGTATTTCTGAGTTGGGGTGGTTGTGAATTCCAGAAACGGGGAGCAGAGCGGCTGAATGCTCTACTCCCCATGGTGGTGAGACGGGCAGAGGGGACAGACAGGTGTATGGAGGAAGAGGATCTGAGGGAGCGGGATGTAGTGGGACCCTGGAGGAGATGAGATAAATATGGGGGGGGTGAGGTTGTGGATGGCCTTGAATGTAAACGGGAGGATTTTGAATTGTATACGGAACTGAACCGGGAGCCAGTGGAGCTGTCGCAAGACAGGAATGATGCCATGCGTGGCTTTGTGGGGCTCGGAATAGATGGTATTCAGAGGTGCGAGGACGTTCCCTGCTGAGAAGGGATGTCGCTATAACAACAAATGGGGCTCCAGCCATTTATTTCATGATGTACATGTCCTCATGTACTTCATGATGCATGCCCTTGGTCAGGAATCCTGCACAAGACCTGTTTGAATTGTGTGTGTACTTCTGTCCGTCTGTGTGTGTGTTTGTGCTAGTCCACGTCAATGAGGTCACTAATGGGCTGATCCTACAATGCCGAGGGGGTATATTTATTTACAGTTACTTTAAATTTCCCACGGCCATTGTATCACTGCCCTATTTTCTTGTTGTTTGTTCAATCTCCTTCACTTGAACAACAAAGGTAACCTGCTTCATCTGGTACGGACCAGAGTATACAGATACACCACACTGTGTTTTATGTCTGTCTTGATAACCGTATTTGGTCACATCCTTCCTCCCAGGTGAGACTTATGGGCGTGGTGTCGAAGGGCCAGCCCACGTTGGTCGTCATGGAGTTGATGACCCACGGCGACCTGAAGAGCTACCTGCGCTGTCTCCGGCCCGACTCTGAGGTAACCGCTCCACTGGGTCGAGAGGTGCACAGCAGGATTTGTATGATCTCGCACGAATGAAAACGAGCGCTGTGATCTAAAGCCAACTAAAGAGCGCCCCGTTTCTAAACCGGCTGAACAAATTCGCCAGTAGAGTAAACGACTTTTGGGTGTGAAGGGAGACAGTGTCTGACAGCTGCCCCGTGTTCCAGAACAACCCGGGCCGCCCCCCGCCCACGCTGAAGGAGATGATCCAGATGGCGGCGGAGATCGCGGACGGGATGGCCTACCTCAACGCCAAGAAGTTTGTCCACAGAGACCTGGCGGCCAGGAACTGCATGGTGGCGCAAGACCTCACTGTCAAGATAGGAGGTACGCCCCCTCTGAACGCCAAGTTCCACGATGAGTCAAAGACAGCTGGTTCATGACCAGATACTAGTGTCCTACCCCACAGTGTGCTAGTTACTAATCAGCCATCTCCTGTGTGTGTGCCTGTGTGTGTGTGTGTCTTAGACTTCGGCATGACGCGGGACATCTATGAGACGGATTACTACAGGAAAGGAGGAAAGGGCCTCCTCCCTGTCAGATGGATGGCGCCCGAGTCCCTCAAGGACGGCGTGTTCACCGCCCACTCAGACTGCTGGTGAGTGTGTGTGTGTGTGTGTGTGTGTGTGTGTGTGTGTGTGTGTGTGTGTGTGAGTGTGTGTGTGTGTTTGGGTTGTGTGATAAGCTGGACACGACAAGAAAGCCAACCTTTAAGCCAAAGAGGTTTTCCTTTTTTACCTTAAACAACCTCTACTTTCTAAGAAGGAAGGACTTATCCCACAGGTAAAGATGATCTCATTGACCGTCCTCCTGTGTCCTCTCAAACCCTGTGTGTGTGTGTGTGTGTGTGTGTGCCGTGTTTTTTTGTCACTTGCGGTGCCACAGGTCGTTCGGGGTGGTGTTATGGGAGATTAGCACCTTGGCAGAGCAGCCATACCAGGGCCTGTCCAACGAGCAGGTGCTGAAGTTTGTCATGGATGGCGGTTACCTGGATCGCCCCGACAACTGTGCAGACAGACTGTAAGTAGACTGTAAACTCGTTTTTGTAACTGCGGCGCGGGGGCACTCGCGGACAACACTCTCTTAAGGTTTGCCAGCGACGGTCAGAGACACGCCGTTTAGGTTCCCAGCGCTACTTTGCTCACTCAGAATGTGCAATCCAGATGGATTGGTTGGATTGCATGCAAGTCATTGTCAAGCAATAAGAAACAGACACTTTTGTAAACAGACGAGAGGGTGAAGCTGTGAGCTTCCTTAGCTCAGTGGAAAGCAGAAAACGTAGAACAAGTATTATTTTAAAAACATTAAGTAATAATAGTCGAAATTCCTACAATGACGTCAATTCAATGACATCCCCTCAAGTATTATTTAAAAAACATTAAATAATAATAATCAAAATTCCTACAATGACATCATTTCAATGACATCCCTTCCTCCTCCCCCAGACACAACCTGATGCAGATGTGCTGGCAGTACAACCCCAAGATGCGGCCCATGTTCCAGGAGATCATCGAGATGCTCCGGGAGGACCTGCACCCGTCCTTCCAGGAGGTGTCCTTCTACTACAGCGAGGAGAACAAGCCGCCCGAGACGGAGGACTTTGACCTGGACCTGGAGAACATGGAGAGCATCCCACTGGACCCGTGCTCCTACTCCCACCGGGGGGAGGAGGGCTCGGACCACGACGAGGCGGGCTCCTCGGTGGGCCTGCGGGCCAGCTACGAGGAGCACATCCCCTACACGCACATGAACGGCGGGAAAACGAACGGACGAATACTAGCCCTCCCCCGCTCCAGCCCCTCCTAACATACCCTTTCATCCCTTCCCCCGCCCCCGCCCCCACACACAGATGCATAGATATAAATATATATATTTTTGTTTCGTTCTGTCATTTTTATACAGATGTCACTTTTATCACTCTCTTCAGAGGTCCCTCGAAGCATATCTCAGGATGTTTTTTTTTTCTTCTTCTCAAGATGCCACATACACACACACACTACAGTACGTCCACTCAGGACAGGACTAAGACCAAGCTCTCGCTCCTCTTTCTAGTCCATGATTGGGTTTTGTTTTGTTAGTTTTTTTTTTGTCGTTTTTATATATTGCCAAGTTTGCAAGACTGGGCGGATGGATGGATACAACTGTGAAATAAACTCTTTGACAACCAGAAGGCTGCTAAACCCATGACTCAAAGACAGTCGCCCCCCCCCCCCCCCCCCCCCCCTTATCCCTTGCTATGTACAGTATGAATGGGTTTTTCTCCCTGGGTTGTCTGGTTAAAAGTGCTCTTCTCTGTCTGTGGCCTACATCCTCGTCATGGAAGTGTGTCTGAATTGTTGTACTTAATGTGTCGTCGAAAACCAGTCACTGATGTTTTAATGGCCTTGGGAACTGTCAAATGGTTCAAGGATGTCCATCGTCGAACAAACTCTTATCTACTGGAGAAGCTAGTTTAAGACTCCACACCCTGCAGTATTCCAAACATCACACACACAAATGAACAGATATATCTTTTGGGTTATATTATTAATTTATTTACTTTTCTCATTTTCTTTTTTGAGTTTTCACATTTACAGCTGAAGGATATTTAAATGGTTTCAAGAAAAAAACAAAAAAAAAAAACATTTGACAAACGAGTTCCTCCAATTGACCAATAGCTGCTTCTTTGGTATATTTTAGTGGGTATAGAAGATATAAATATATAAATATATTATTGATGTTTTTGTACATAGACGATATGTTGTCATTCATGAGGTATTTCCGGTCGTAGAATGTTTTTACATGTTAGTCTTATGTTTATTTTGTTTTCTAATTCAGAAATCATACTAATTATCATTTTTGACTTTTTGATCAACCAACAGCACTTGGTCTTTATTTTCTATAAGATGCACGGAAAGCAGGAGTAATGGCGTCTATGGCTTCAGATGTCTGCCCTTGAATATCAAGATCAAATAAAAAATCTGCTGTAAATAAAGCAGCAAGGTGCATTCATGACTAGAGACTGAAACATTTCTCTTCTCTTTCCTCACATCATGCTCCTTACAAAAGGCACTTGTTCACTGGTAGGCACTGGTATCTTAGCAAAAGGTAAAAAAAAGTACAGCTCCAATATTCCTCAGATGATTTCCTCCCAATATCTTTATGGAAAAGGTTTGTCTCTATGGAACTTGTGCCATCTCCAACAGTTCAAACATGCTGCTTATTTTCCTGCAATGTGTTCCCATTACCACATGAGGTCAGTGTTTCCAATACTGATCATTACTCAAACTGGACTCCCCAGTGCAATGCCTATCCGCACAAAATCTCCACATACAAGTTATTTTGCGTAAAACTCCTCAAGGTTGACATGTTGATCACGTGTCTAGATACAGCTTGTCACTGGATCTCAGTTTTGTATATTTTGCATGATTGATGCTGACCTTTTTTTTTACACACGTAGTTGACCTATTAAGTGAGTAAACACATTCCAAATGTCATGTGACAGCTCTAGTCCAGCAGCACATTGTGTCTATCAAGTTCTCCAGTGCTAGTTACACTCACAGCCCTGACATGACCATGGCCTCTGTCTTTTATTTTCTCCCAATAGCCTATTTCTTGTATCCTAACTGTGCTCATAAAGGCAGATCTTGATGGCTCACTGGGTCATTGGGTTAACGCCGAGACAAGACAGATTCAACGGCGGTGCCTTCATATTTTTCAAGGATTCAGACAACATTTGATACAAACAATTGGAACAGAAATGTGAACATATAGCAACACGTTTATTTCACAGATTTCTCAAATGTGATTTTCCAATAGAATCTGATAAAGGAGTACTTTGGTAACAACTCTTCTTTCTGTGCGTCTCTCGGCTGCCTTCTCTCTGTCCACCCTGGTTCTTCTGCTTCCTCTTCATCTCCTCATCCCCCCACTGGATGACCTCGTCCCAGCCGTTCCAGCTCAACCAGTACTCGTCATCCGCCCAGGACACGCCGGCCTCCAAGTTCACACTCCTCTTACGACGGAATGGCATGGCGCCCTGGTCTGGTAGGGGTGAGCTACTATACCAGCGTGGGTCCCTTTCCTGTATTTGTTTCTTCCCTGTCAGGGTCGGAGGAGGGCACCGGAGCTTGGACCCACCCTGGCCCTTCTGACGTCCCTTTGAACCTTTCTTCTTAGTGGGTTCCTTCCCCTGACTTTTCCCCTTACTCCCATTGGGAAGGGGAGGAGCAGGGTTCGAGGTTGAGGAGGTGTAGGGGATCCACTCCTCCCTCCTCTTAGGTGGAACCCTGCCCCCTCCAAGAGGGGCTCGGCCTGGCTCTGCTGACCCGCCTCCAGGCAGGCGAATGCTAACAATTGTCTCATTGCTTCCTGAGAGTCGATCGCTGCCTCTGTTCTTGACTTCGGTCTTCAGTGGTGCCTTGCCTCTCCTCAGGATGGTGACTCTAGCAGGCTCAGGGTCCCTAACCTTGCAAATGGAGCGAGGGCTCCTATCCCCACAGCCATGCTCTGCTTTGAGCCCAATTGATACTTTACTCTTACCTCTCTGTATTGCAACGTCGCCGGTTGCTGAGTTCAAAGAGTCCACCCACACCTTCCCAGAGTCTCTCTTTAGTGTGTGCTCAACCATCTTTGCAAAGGTTTCCCTCTGCTCAGGCTTCATGTCTGTTTTTCTTTCCCTGCATACGCCAGTCATCTTCAAAACATATATACACTTTGTTTAGGGAAAAACTATTAGAAGATATGGTGTTTGAATAGACATGTATATATTTATTTGTTAACTTATCAATAAAGCTAGATAGTAAAAAGCTAAATTTTTCAGAGCTTGTTTTTATTTTTACAAATAAGTAGGCTAGTTGTCTAGAATAAAATAATTTTAAAATAAATTAAATGTCTTACCTTATACTACTCTGACATTGCTCCTATTGTAGCGGTAAATTGTTTGTGATTGAAGCAATGAACAAACAACTTGTATTTTATTTGGTTTCCATGGTCACTGTCGGAAGCTAACTATATGGTGACGTATGAGGCTCCCCATAGAATTTTGGGATCACGGATTTGTGTTTGCAGTTGTTTAAAGTATATCATTCGTGGCCAATTTTAAACTGGGATGGTAAAATGAAGATTTTCCTGTAATTTATGAAAAAGTTGTTAACATTTTATTGTGCGAAATGTCTCTTTAAATAGCAGGTCTTGTGGAATTAACTTCGCGGAATGTCCTGCATTCAACCGTTTTACGAAAAACGATTCCCATAATGCTTTGAGAGGGAAGGAAACACTCATCCAGGGTTGGAATTTCCTCACTTCATTTTTGTCTGTCTGTGCACTTGTTCGCCAGAAACATCACAGGGCACTTTGTAGCCTAGCCATTACACTTATCACTTTTTCTGGACCTACGCATTTGATGCAAAGTTACACTTTTATATTTCTTTACCCATCGCGCCGGGATTATTTCGATTTTAAGGTAGGCTACAAGACTTGACAATTCTTTTGACATGAGGGATTTCATTGTATTTAGACATGTTGATTTTTTCAAGGAAATATCTATTAGAAACTAAAAGATTTCAGATTTTTTTTAAAATGTTTATCGACGAAACATGTAGGACAGCACTTGAGTATTTTGCAGGGACTGGTTGGCTAGCTAAGCTAGTGTTTTGATCTCCAAGCAGTACGCCTGGAAAAAAAGTTATCCACTGATTTAGCTTATGCTAAACTGTTCTACAAACAACGTGTGTTTTTAGTTCGAAGACTGAAAGTTGTCTTCGGTGAAGGGCTGATATGCTTTACAGCATCTTTAGTCTATTCCTTTTCCATATGAAGCCATCAGACCATAGGTAAACATGCACCTGTTATTTCCGGTCACGTCTGGCAATTTCCCTTTATCAGGTGTTCCTTATTGGGATTTAATGTGGTAAAATGTACCTTCCGTTCATCATGTGGATGATGATGATGATGATCTAATTAGACACAAACGATTGAAACATGTTTCAGTATCACCCATGTCTCATGTCGTACTTTGCCCTCAGCGCACTGTACAGTTGAACAAGGTGGTGGATGCTGATGTGTACGGGTTTGAGGCTACATGAGTAGAACTAGACGGGCCATGTTCTATGTGCGGCATCGTTCTACTAAATCTGATGCACTTGATGCTAAAGTGAGAGGAAAAAAGCCGGGGGCAGACCAGTCATTAAAGTGCCAGTTGCATTTTCCTGTCCAGAACCCCCTGATGGTAGGTCACATGGTTCATGATTATAATTAGGCCGAGCTGTGCCTGGCCTCACACTGCATTACACACACCTCACATAATTCCTCTATGCCCTGAAGGATTTACGTTCTTCATAAGGTTTCACTTGCGCACACACACTTCCAATTCATAGATTTAGATTTTGTTAATATGTAAACTGTCAAGGCTGCAGCCAGCATGTTGAGAATGTAGTGGTCATGATGATGTAGCAGCAATGAACTCATTGGAATGGGAGGTTGTTTGAATACCAAACAACTGAACCAACATTTAAGGAAACCCATTAACTTGAGATAACAGTCCTGTGTGTAGGCAATTCATTTTTTCACTGTTACTGAGCAAGTAAATAGTGACATGTTAATTAACCATTTGTTTCCGTGCAGCTCTAGACTAAATAGTCAGGCCTACTTCATAAAACTGATACTGTCCCACTGTACTGTAGAGTAAAAATGTTCACAAGGCTAGTAAAGGTAAACTTCATTAGTTATTATTAAGACACAGTTGAACTTAGCAAAACTGTTTTCTTTTTTTTTTCTTTTTTTTTCTTTAAAATCTGGGATACTTGGCAGACTTGCTGGTCTTGTTTTGACTAGTAAAGGGACTGACCTGTATTTCATGCTAGTCAGATGACTGGGTAGAGGTGTGGCTAACACTCAATGGGAGGGGTGGAGCCCAAATCACAAAAAAATGGCTAAACATAAGACAGTGTTGCCTCATAAAAGTTGCTATACCCAACAAACATGTAGGCCTATTACATGGAAACGTTGCCAAGGCTAGACTGTTGGCTTTGTTAAATAGGTTTCATAGTCCATAGCCTAGATTTCGTTTTTTTCATTTGTGGTGCGGGTGTGAGCTTTAGTTTGTTGGGTGCCAGACCGTATCATTCATATGTCCTCTCTTGTACAGCAGAAAGAAACATTGTGTACATAGCAGGTTTGCTTGAGGCTGTAGTAAGCAAGTTAGGTGTGTTACCAACCACAGTGTGTTTTGTCATTCAACTAGTGCTGCTCTTTCCTTTCACATTCTCATGTTACCAGACTCCCTGATTTCAACCCCACTGGCCTTGCTCACATCACCCTGACAACCTGGCAGGTTACTCCAGACACATCCTCTTGCCAAGAACACATTCATATAGAAAAGACAACTTTTTATCCTCTCCCAGTTGTCAATTATATGAAGAGATCTGAAAATACTTCTGTATTTCCTTCAATAGGAAGTTCTGAGAAGAGCCTTCATATAAGGGTATGTTGGTTTCTCCAATTGCCATGACTTGGACTGTATCGACCAAATAAGTGCTAACCTTAGCCTATTTCTTAAGCTTTTGGAGTATGTTTGATTTTGATCACACTGCAGTTATTGGACTGATTTGTTTACGTTGAGTAAGAAGCATTCTCCAAGCATAAGTATTGGAACATGTTCAATCTGTAAGCTATTTCTACTGATGATTTACAGTTGAGGGTAGGGCACATTCTCACACACAAACACACACACACACACATTCAATAAATAGGTGACATTGGCCTGTTTGCTTTATCTGGGACACAGTTTTGCTTCTTGGCTGAGATTGCCATCAATAGGCTATTTAGCTCTGGGTCAATGTGGTTCAGTAGAACTCAGCATTAGTGTTCCAGCTTGAAAACCTTTTTCTGCAGTCTTTACGCTTTCTAAACACTCTTCACTGATATATCAATTGCTCAACAGCGAAAATCTATCTAGCTACATCCATTATTGCTACAATTAAGGGATATCCTTATTGATGGATGTTGACTTGGGACTGAACTCTAAAAGGGGGTTTGTCCCCCAACCTGCTGCCTCGCCCAGCTCAGATATGTATCTGAGTGCACAGGTGAGATAAGAGGCATCAAGCAACCCAAGCATGATCTTAGCTACTGTACTGTGCGACATATTGTCCAAGTGTGTCCCTTTTTGAATGAATGGAGATAAAGGGATAGTTTTTTTCCAGGATTTTTCTGATCCATCCTAGCATATGTTCCGGTCTGTGTTTGTTTTAAGCCTAATGTTTATTTTCTCTCTTGGCTATGTGCTTCTGAGCTGGTCTGACTTGAGATGAGCTGTCTGCCAAACCAGTTTGCGACTCCACAGGGCAACATCTGTTTTGGAGTTGCAACAGACTGTCACGAACACAACATTCATTCTCTGATCCTTTCCCATGCAGGTCTTATTTAGGGTTTGATTGATGGAAATGAGTCAGCAGTAACTGAGGGACCATTTCGCGAGGTAGGTTTCTATTTCTAGGTAGCCAATCGTCACTACCCAATCCCAGTCCTTTGTGTTTATGTCTCTCTTACTCCCCTTTCTGTCGCTCTCTCTCTCTGTGTCTTGTCCAGGGGACAGCCGTAGTCCCCCAGCCTCCCCATGGCCTCCTCAACACCCCCCTCAGCCCCGGCATGACCGTCATGTCTGCACGACCCAGCCCAGAGCTCGACACCTCCACTCTCCACACCAGCTTCAGGTAGGCGTTGGTATCCCCGAGTGCGCATAGCGACAGCAAGCAAATCCGACGGTGTTACTCGTGTACTCAAGTCGAGTCCCCCTCTTCCCAGATCCCGCCCCGTGCCGATGGAAGAGCTCGACGGCCCGAGGGCCAAGCTGTTTGCCGAAGAAGCCGCCGTTTCCCCGGCCCCTGCCGTCGCGGCGGACTCCATCAACCCAGAAGGTCAGACAGTGCCTGCAGGATGAGGACGTGTTGACAGGCTCCCTCAGAGTTCCAGCCAGCAGACATCTGACTGGGAGTGTGAGCGCTGTTAGGCTCCGCTCAGCAGGCCACTCTCTCTCTCCCTCTCTCTCCCTCCCTCCCTCAGAGTTGAAACAACAGGGAATTCTGACCCTCCAAATCAACCACTTTACCATTATTCTCATTACTATTATTATTTTACGACCACCACTCCTATTAGAACGTTCTACTATTCTACTCCATGACAACACACACACACACACATGAAACCTGTCGATCGTGTTGATCTGTAGAGCTTGCTGTAGAGCTTGTGAGCACCATGCCATGTTCCCCCCCCCCCCCCCCCCACCACGCAGATTCCCACTACGTGGCCCTGCAAGGCGAGCTGGAGGCCGACGCCCAGGACCTGGAGGAGGAGTCATGGAGCGTGGCGGTGGAGCAGCCATACCTCAAGAGCCTCGGCAAGGAGGAGGTCAAGAGACAGGACGTCATCTACGGTGGGTGGGGCCCCGCCTGAGGGGCAGCCCATGGGGGGGGGGGGGGGGGGGGGGGAGGAATGTAAGGTCAGACCGCTGTCTGCTGACCACAGTTCTGACAGGTTTGACCACAGTGGGGAAACGAACACACTCGTGCCGCAGAACGGAAAAGGTAGCCGCTTGACGTGTGATTGGTGGACCGGGAGGTGTAAATGCCAGCGATGGTCACCGTGCGTGTCGTGTGTCGTGCCCTTCAGAGCTGATCGTGACGGAGCTCCACCACGTGCGCACGCTCAAGCTGCTGCTGCGGGTGTACCTGCACGAGCTGCAGGGGGCCCTGCAGATGGAGGAGGCCAAGCTGGAGCGCCTGTTCCCCGCCGTGCACACCCTGCTGCAGCTCCACCAGGCGCTGCTGGATCACCTCAAGCACCGCAGGCTGCAGGCTCTGGAGCCCCACAGCTCCGTCAACTACCGCATCTCCCACCTGGGGGATATCCTCATCGCTCAGGTAACCCGGGGAGGGGAGGGGAGGGGAGAGGGAGGGGGGCGGTGTGGGCTCCTGGTTATAGAGGCGTTTGGGGGAACGGTCGTCGTTTCGCATTCTCTCCCTTTTGGTTCTGCTTCCCTTTCTTTGATTCGTTCTGGGTTTTGCTGCCTCCTCCTAACCCGGTTTAGTTTTCCTTCTCTCGACCTTCACTTTCTGTTATTAACTCTTATCTATCTTGAGTTTCTTTCTCTTTCTTCTTTTTCTCTCTCCATGCTGAGCTGTCAACAACATTTCAGGTGTCCTCAAGAATGGTTGGTATGATCGGAGGGAGGGACCTTCCCTCCCTGAGGGAGGAATGATGCTGTATCACTGACGAGGAACACTTCACTTCCCCTCCGCGTCTCTTTCACTGCTAAACCACGATATCAGGAAACAAAGCGACCCTTTAGAATACTCTTCCCAAACCCCTCACCAGCCAAACCTGCCTCAGTTGCTTCAGCAGGACCAGCAAGGAGTCTGTCACACTGTGCACAATGTATTAACCAGCATACTTTGCAGATGTGACCTACAAGCTTTCAAACATCCTGTACTGAAATTCTGTTCATTTGAGTGGACAGGCTGGGGGGTTCCCGTGGGAGGACGTCTGTAGTTGGGTGTGCGTTTGAAGGGAAACCGTTTGTGTGACTCTCTCTCTTTTGTAATTAGCTTTGGATAAAAGCGTCTGCTAAATGACTACATGTAAATGTCATGTAAATGTGTGGCGTCCTCTTTGTGTAGTTCTCAGGTGAGCAGGGGGAGAGGATGAGGGACAGCTACGGTGTGTTCTGCGGTCACCACAACGACGCCATCAGCCTCTACAAAGAGCAGCTCCAGAACAACAAGAAGTTCCAGAACTTGATACGGGTGAGGAAGCGTACTTCTGCGGAAGCGATTTTTTTTCTGAGAGCGTTTCAGCAACAGCGCTCGAGGAAATGTCAGTAAAGTCACATTATTGACCGGAGGGGTTATTTGTTTTTCACATTTGTGTAGAAAATCAGTCAGTTGCCCATCGTACGGCGGCGGGGGATCCCAGAGTGCATTCTGTTAGTGACACAGCGAATTACAAAGTACCCAGTTTTGGTGGAACGCATCATTCAGTACACTGAAGGTAACCATCCAGCCAAGCATTCACCCCACCTTCCCCTCTAATACCATAAAGACAGTGGTGCGGTCCGCGCCATACACAGGCTCACATTGTATACCCACAAGGATTCACACAATATAAAAGTAGTGGTAAGCGGATGCAGCTGGGAGGAAGGGGGCCTTGGCAAGTGGACAGTACTGTATGCTTACCATATTAGACAACACTGTGTACAGGTTAGTTATAGCAGGTATACTATACCTTAGTGTCCTGCAGACCTCTTCAGTCCACTGTATGGAATATGCTATCTCTGAATATATGTCTCTGTATATGATATCAGATATACTGTGTCTAATGAAGCGGATTATTACAGTTGTTCTTGTCCACTTCCTCTCCACACACGCGCGGCAGCAGACACGGAGGAGCATGAGTCTCTTGTGCAGGCCCTGGGCCTCATCAAGGACACCATCTCCCAGGTGGACTCCCAGGTCCACGAGTACGAGACGGCGGCCCGGCTGAGGGAGATAGCGTCCCGGCTGGAGCCCAAGCCCCAGGGCCGGACGAAGGACGGCAGGGCCTTCCGCCGCGAGGACGTCGCCCGCCGCACGCTCCTCCACGAGGGGCCGCTCACCTGGAAGGCACCCTCCGGCCGACAGAAAGGTGAGCCCAGCGGGGCCGGGTCCCACTCCAGCCCCATCAGATATCTGGAGTCAACTCTGTACCGGATGGTGCAAGACAGGTCTCTGCTGTACTCTGAACCATATGGAAACAATAAGTGTTTTTTTAAGTGGTCCATCAGTATTGTGGGGGGGGCCTGAGTTGAATGTGTGTTCTGGAGGCTGGCTGGAGGTGTCGCTGACGTAACCGTCTCGTCTCCTCAGACATCCATGTTGTGCTGCTGTCAGACGTGCTCCTGATGTTACAAGACAAGGACCAGAAGCTGACGTTCGCCATCCTGGTGGGTCTCGCACGACTCCCGTCGAGAATCGGAAAAGCTCCATTGTCTGTGACCATGTTATTGGATGGCCTGATTGGCGAACATGCTGATGTAGCTGCGCTTGGCGTCCCCTCAGGACAACAAGCCGTCGGTGGTGTCCCTCCAGAGGCTCATCGTCAGGGAGATGGCTCTGGAGGGCCGCGGCATGTTCCTCATCTGCGCCACGTCCAGCATGCCGGAGATGTACGAGATCTACGCGGGCTCCAAACAGGAGTGTGAAACCTGGATGACCCTCATACGGGGTGCCGTGGACAGGTAGGAGAGGGAGAGAGGGGGGGAGAGAGGGAGAGGGGGGGGGAGGGAGAGGGAGAGGGAGAGGGAGAGGGAGAGGGAGAGGGAGAGGGAGAGGGAGAGGGAGAGGGAGAGGGAGAGGGAGAGGGAGAGGGAGAGGGAGAGAGGGAGGGAGGGAGGGAGGGGGAGGGAGGGAGGGGACACAGGGAGGTTGAGGACAAAACAAAAACACTGACCATGTATGGTGCCCTTTGTAAGTATTGGTATGAATGTTTTTAATTGTTCTGGCTCTAATACAGACCAAAATGTCCTCGCCCTAAAGCTAACTGTTTGCATTTCATCCACCATAGTCATTCATTCAAAGCCAGAGTACTGCACTACAACATGAATTGCTTCACTGTCCTAATATTTACCCGGGGCACTGGGGAGGATTCTGTCTGGCTTGCAGACCATTGACCACAATATGTAAAAGGAGATTGTCTATGGGATTGGTGGACTGTGTGTGTTCTAGTTGTCCAGAGGGGGAGGAGGAGCTGTGCAGTGAGCAGGAGGAGGCAGCCAGAGTTTCCAGACTGAAAGACTTCCAGGGTGAGAGACAGACGCGAGGCCCGTCAACACATTTCCCCCCCATCAAGGAGGAGGAAAACTCTTTTCATATTTTTTGTTTAAGGATTCGCTGCGATTCGTTCTGTGTCAGCATCGTACAATTTGAATGGCAGCTGGATTGACCCCGTTTCTTCTCAGAGCGCCTGTTGGAGAAGGATGCCCAGGTCGTCCTGAGCCTGGCGGAGAAGCTGCAGATCTTCACCGAGTTTGCCGAGCTGGTGCCGGGCGTGGAGGACGCCACCTCCCACTCCCGCCTGCTGCTGACGGGCCACGCCTCCGACCTCCAGCAGGGGGAGCAGCTGCTCCGGGGAGCCATCACCGACGGTAGGGGAGGGCACACGCAACAAAGCTCTTAGTTTAGCATCTGGACCACAGAACAAGAATACCAGCTCAAGAACAATATGTGCTTTGAGAATTCGAATTTATAAATGACATTTCGGTCCCACAGGGGAATAATCAATATCAATTAAATACAGATGGTAAAAAAAAGAAATGCCTTGGGACATTGTTGACTGTGGCATTGGTATATTGTGTGTATCTAATGTGTATTCTCAGTGGAGACCCTCCAGAATCTTCTGTTGTCCACCTGGAGGATGCCCTCCCCTCCCAGGGAGGAGAGCCAGGACATGGGGGGGGTCAGGAGGGCTGACACCTTCGGGGGCATCGACTGCAAGTCCTCCAACACACCAGTCAAGAGTACAGCGTTTTATTGTCAACCCCTCATACCACACCAATCCTTCTCTCTCTTCTCTACTCTGTATACTCTAAATACTATCTCTTTTCTTTCGAAGCATCTTACACCCAAGTTACAGTTGTCATGGAAATGTTAGTGGGGTTTACAATTCTGTATTATGTTGGTGTACTTTGTAATTGGGTATTTCTGCATGCCATTTCCTCATTGGCTGTCCCGATGCGTGTCTTCCCAGATGGCAGTGTGGATGAGAGGCCTGCCAGCGACGAGGGCAGCCCCGTGGAGGGAGTTCTGTGTTTGACCTCCGACCCCCAGCTTCAGAACCCCGACCCCTCGGAGAGCGTTGAACTGTCGGTGAGCTGGAGTAGACTCCCTGGGAGGCAAAAGTGAGAGGGTCACTGGGAGTTGTAGTCCTGAACCTGTGTGTTCTTCTGTGTCTCAAGGCTGATGAAACTACATCCTTCTGGGACCCTGCCTGCTCCAGTGTCTTCCCCGAGGCTGAGGTAACTAATCCTGGATGACCCATAAACACTGTCATTTAAATGGCTCTTTCTAGGGTGGTGAGCCCAAAGCCAAGTCGTATTAATAGTGTTGCGTTAGAACGTATTATAGCTGGAACATACAGCCCACATTATTTACGGTTAAGCTGAATATTGAACTTGCTGGTTTAAATGCAGTGTATTTTCTGTTTTTCGCTCTCATTTTCTGTCCGTCTCTAGTTCTTCGACAGAGTGCTGAAGCTCTCCCAGAGGCTGTACAGCCTGCAGGTGTGCCACCTCACAGCTCCCACCAGTCCAATCACCCCCCAACTTCTACACACGCCTATTTCACACAGCGCGCTCACGCTCCCCCCCCGCACCCCCCTTTGCAGGCCATCGTCTCCCAGCAGGACAGCCACATGGCCCTGCTGTCGTCGGAGCGCGAGCGACCGGCCCGCCAGCGCGGCAGCGTGCTCCTGGAGCAGGAGAAGCAGAGGAACCTGGAGAAGCAGCGCGAGGAGCTGGCCAGCTTCCACAAGCTGCAGGCGCAGCAGCGGCAGGAGCAGGCGCGCTGGGAGCGCGAGGCGGAGCGCCAGCGGCTGCAGGCGGAGGAGGCCGAGGCCCAGCTCCGCCTGCGGGAGGAGGAGAGCCAGCGGCGGGCCGAGCTGCTGGCGGAGGAGAGGGCGGAGCTTGAGGGGCAGCGGGAGGCGTACCAGCATGACCTGGAGAGGCTGAGGGAGTCGACGAAGGCCGTGGAGAAGGAGAGGGAGCGGCTGGAGATGCAGAAGAAGCTGAAGAAGCACAACACCATCTCCAACCCCGGACACTTCAACTATGAGGCGGCAGCACAGGTGGGGGAACTTCGGGGGCGGGGGGGGTGCGGGGGGTTCAGGGCTCCATGTCTGGAACCTGTGGGGTATTTTCTGGACTATGGTGGCGTGATTGTTTTAATTCTGTGAATTTTTTACTGAAAGATGGAGCAATGAGGGTTTGAAAAATTTAAGTGAAAACACTATGTACTCAGATGTTAACAGCTGAATGTAGACTGACGATATTCAGTTCTCTGTATCACCAAGATCCTTCATCTCTCTTTGTGCTCCTGATGTCTGATAAGACCTCCATGGAGAGGAACGTTGTCACGGTCTTTGTCATCTAATCTCTCCAGCTGCAAATAAGCATTGATAACTTTGAAACATTTAGTCTGGGTCCTTGGCAAGATAGTAGCTTTGCACTCTTGACTATTCAAACTCAAAAGTACTACAAACAAATATAGGCACACATTTTTATGAAAGAACACTTGTATGACACAGCTCCTTCTGAGTGTCCTAACCGTATCGTATCTCTGTCTCTCAGAACCTCACCAGCCACCAGTCCTTCCGGGGAGATCTCCTCACGGGCCCCCGAGACGCCAACCTCTCCCTCCGGCCCACGAGGACGCGTGTCCGGCCTAGCATCCCCAGCATACCCGTCAGTGGAGCCTTCCTGGAGGTGCCCCCCGAGGTGCCTCCCCGCAAGGAGAGCATCAGCCCCCTGCCGGTCAAGGTTGAGGTGCCCCTCCACCTGGTCAGCACCACCAACCAGGCCTTCAAGCCGGGGCAGGTCCAGCAGCAGATCCCCACCAAGCTGGCGGCCCTCAGCAAGGGCAAGGAGAAGAGCGCCAAGGCCAAGGGCTCTCACCAGCGTACGCACAGTGCAGGTCAGAGGCATGCTGGGAACTTGCTTTGTAGTTCTTTTGAGGGATTGTCGAAATTCCAAGTGGCGAAGGAGTCTTATTGTCTTTTTGAAGTGATCGGTGGGTTCAAGTGAGGCCGTCTTGTTAAAAGACGTGGTATCCTATGATCCACGGTCATGTCTTTTTGGGGGGCCAGATTCTGACGCCGTCTCATTCTTCCTCCAGCCACCATAGAAGTGAGTCAGGTGCTGCCAATCCGGGTGACGGTAAAAGAAGGTGGAAGTCTACGGGCCAAAAGGACCGAGAGCCCAAAAAGCATCCGCCATTCTGGTAAGACATGACCAGGGGCCAGGAGTTGGCAGGTTCAGTACAGCATGCCTGTCGAAACTCCTGGACCTCTGATTCCATAAGGTTGTGTGGATATATGCTTCCTCTCAGTGTCCATGCATGGTCTCGATGTACATTGAATATGAAAAGATTGCTGCATTACATGGAACCATTTCAATGAGCATTTGTTGAAGAACCAAGTTTGGTCAAGTTCTGTTCGGAACCCTAAATGGTTCTTTCTGACCTGAAAAGGGTCCAGACGTGAAACCGTACCAACCTGAAAGTGGTTCTATCATCTCTTTTTAGAGTGTCAACATTAAGCTGTGATAACTCTTTTGCGCACGTGTGGCAGATTGTTTCAGAGCCCCTGAGGTGCCCGCCAACGTCAAGCCGTCTCAGTCCTTCAGCGTCCACAAGAGGAGCAGCCTGGACTCTCCGCCCGAGCCCCCTCCCTTCCCCAAAGACATCACCCAGCCCAGCCAGGAGACAGTGGTCTTCCTGTAAGACCGCTCACACGACGACAGAACCAGGAACAACATCCCCAATGAGGAGATGGATGATCAATGGAAGCAGACAAAGAATGAATACAGTATGAAGACTTAAGTCGGTACACACACTTTAAACGGTGCACGTTAACACCATGAAACGCGGTGAGAAAACATGTTGTGAGTGATGATTGAAAGCACAGAAAAGCTTTGTTTTTAGCCTTTAATATTGGACTGTAAAGATGAATCGAACCCGAATTCTAGCAATAGGTTGATTTTGAAGAGTTCCATTGTACCAAAGACCTTTTTCTCCTTATGTGCTTTTGTCGTCTTTTACAAAGTAGACCGAAACCTTCAGCACTCTTTAGTCTTTAAATCTTTTTAAATATACGCTTTTTCAAATGTTAAAGTGGTTGCCTTGTTTGCCTGCGCGCAGATTTGAAGTGCCATGCACATTGTGTGTAAAATGAAGCTCTTTTAAATTGTACGGGTGGTCTTCCAGTTAACGATATGTCTTAATCAAATTATGCTGAATTTAGGGAACTAAATGTACCTCTTACTGTAGGTATGAGGACACTATGGGCATTTTATATTTGTCTATATTTTACAATGTGAATAATTACTTATTTTAAATGCCAATTCATTGTGGTTTCTCTTCTGTTGTGGACAATCTCATTGCATTTTGTGCACTTCTTCGTGCTGTCAAACACTATTTCTGCCATAGTATCAACACTAAACATGGATGTTGTTAATCAATGTTCAGTTTGAATAATTTCACCACAGGCAGCTGCCTTTTACAGTATAAGTAACAATGTACAGAAAAATGGTCTGACAGTAAGACTGAGTCAGTCAGGATAAGCATAGGAAACGGACTAGAGCCAAGATTGTAAATAATGTTAAGATAAATGAAATGTTTTCATTCAGCAGAATGCATTGGGACAACACTCTATGCCAAGGTTTGGTTGCCATCCGTGCCACCCTGTTGAGTCATGATCCATAGCTCATGGTTGGAATAAAAAGAATAGATTCTGAATTTTGGTTTTGTTGTTTGTATGGACAGTTTGAGGAAAACCCTTTCTTGTTTCAGCACGATCCCCTAATTAAGTTCCATACAGAAATGTCTGTTTGAGAAATGTTTGTCGTGTTTGGTAAGGAAGAACTTGACTGACTGGCCTGCAGGGACAGAGCCCTGATGTAAAGTATAACAGATGTCAATCGTATCTTCCTGAACCACAAACTAAACGAGCGTACGTTTATAGATTGTCAAATGCGTTCCAGTCCTCGTAACAATCGTCTCTCACTGATCGGACCAGGCACTCGAGTTGTGTCACTTTAACACATTCTATGGAGATGCAGGGCTTCTGCACTTCCTCCTATACTCATGCTCATCCCAAAACTACAGCCAATCCCAGGCAAGGTTTCTGTGGTCGGTCTAGTTCTGTCCACGGGCATGGGTGCAGGGGACTATTGCTCCTGATGCAGGGGAAAGGGAGAGTCCAGATCACTGCTCGGTCTCACAGACACTCCATCCATACAGCTCCAACCACAGCCCGGCGCTCCAGCCCTCCCTCGGCTCTCCTTAAGTCAGTCTCTCTCACACACACACTCAAGATTATGGGCCTGTTAAAAGACTTGGGCCATTCTGTGCAGTGTCTGAAGTAAAATAGTCGTTGATCTTATCTGAGAGTTCCTCACATCCTCTATAAAACAGAGCAGATGGGTTTCATAGATCTGTATCCCAGGAGAATGAGACGGTCATTAAGGCTGGTGTGTTTATGTATAACTTCAAGGGATATTCAGCTTAGACATCCAAGCCTAACCTCTGCTGGGTCCCTTCACATTTCCCTATAGTTACATTTCATATTATTGTAACTTACTGCTTGATAAATAGGCTACATCAATTTCACCTACACCATTACTCATGGTATTGGAAAAAAGATATATACACATGCATACATATACACATATCAAATTAAAACAGACACCAAAAATCAAATGCTTTGTTTCTTTATTATATTTAGTCCTCAATTGAGGTATTTAAAAACTGCTTGGTGACATCAAACATCCTGTCTGTCAAACCTTTGAGCAGTGGAATCAGCAAGACGTCTCAACCAATCCTGTTAACCCCTTCGCTGGTGTTGACCCCTGACCTATGCAGGCTGTTACTATGGATCCAGTAATAACTATGTGTCTCCTCAGTACACGCTTGTGCTGACAACCAATATGACTGATTATATACGTATGACTACTGACTTGGTTAGGCATGATCACTTGGTGAAAAGCAAAGAACAAAGCTACAGAATATACTTGATCTATTGCTCCCATCCTCAGGTCACAAATAGAAAAAAGGCAAAGAAAGCATGTGGAATACACAATGACATCATTGAATTCCAGTGTTTTCAAGCCCTACACGATAATATATAGATGGACAACACTGAATCAAATCAATTCTGAATCAAAGGAAGTTGCAACTGTCAACAATCTCCGATTGACGCCATGACTTTGAAAACAAATCACTGTGCAAATGTAGAGTAAGTATTCACTACCTAGTTCCACGACCATTGGTTACGAGATATCAGCAACATTGAAACATAATTGTTCTCCTCATTGTTACAAACGGCAGCACAGTGAGTACAGTACTGTTTTCAGACAGTTACACACACACACACACACATTCAATCTCAAAGGCCCAAATATTTTTTTTAAGACATAACAAAACCTACTGGAAAACAGCATTTTCACTGCTGAACCACCGACTGTGTGTAATATTTGACCATACACTGTGTTTCTGACTGGGTCAAACCCACATCATGCTAAATAAAATCAAATAAATCCAGATGTTCAATACAATATTAGCTTCAGACCCCTACTCAATAGTCATCTGATACGTTTGGCTAACTCAGATGTAGTGACAGCACCACAAGGGGATGATACTGGAGATATCTTGCTGGTGGGCCAGACCACCCCTGATTGGATAATGAAAGAGGCGAGTGAAGGCAAGAATAGCCAGTCAGGCTTCTAATGCTGGAACATCTCATTCACAGTAAGCGGCGATGTCTAGTCTGCAAAAGGGGATTGGCGTAGAAGTAAAACCGGAGAGGACTTAAGTGTTGTTGGGGCCCGTTTAATCTTTCTCTATGGGTTGTGTGCCATTCCAACTCACGAGAGTGAAGAACACATGAAGGGGGGAGATGGGTGAGTGTTAGTACACACACAGTGATCACCTGGACCTAGCCTGACTTCCATTCGAAGCCTGCCGACTCTGCCCCTGCGAGGGAACACGACAGCTGGGAGAAAAAGTGTCCTTTTTCTCTCCATCCCTTCACACCAAGTACACTTTAGTGTTCATAATGAGTTTACATTACTAACAGAGTTCAATCAAGCAACAACAACAACAACAAAAAACGTATGAAATGAATGTAGAAATTGGTATCCTAGAAGTCCCTTATTCTGATTTGCTGGCCTCTTTCTCAGGAGGGGGTGTGTCCTGGCGTGGAGGAGGAGGATCCTCATCGCTCTGATTGGTTTCCTCAAGGCCATGTGGATCGGGATTGGCCAAGGGATCATCCTTTGGGTTTATGGCTGGAGCTTGGGTGCAGTTGATTGGTGCAAGGACTATGGGAGGCTAGAAAGGTTGAAAAAACAAAAAGGTGAGTTTGGACCATAGTATAAAAGGAAGAAAGTAAAAGTCTATTGACAAAACAAGAAAGGAAGATACACAGATAAAAGAGGATAAGCAGCAGAACCTTTACAGTGATCCTTCTGTCAACAGTAGATTATAGATCATGTAAATGCATACTTCAGTCTATGTTATTAGGTCCACACCTGCATTTGACAAAGAACAGCTAATAGGAGAAATGTTTTCAAATTGGTGACTGAAGTGTTTTCAAAGGTTGGTTTAGAAAACTACATTTTGGAAAAGGTATGTTATTCATACCAGTTAAAAAAAAAATCATACTGATGTTGGTAGAACTCAAACAGGAATATGTGTGCTGTATTTCACTTAAATCCCCAAAAGTCTCTACTGAGCAAATATACTTCCAGAAGAATCCCTGTAGGGTAAGCAATAAAACAACATAAAACACAAACAATATTGGAAGTAAAACTAAAATAAAAACTCCAAGCAGGGGGAAAAAGCTCAAAGTTTGACAGAAGATAAATAAACAAAGACTTCTAACTGATGAGTCATCTTCAAAAGATGTCGGAAAAAGGGGAATATCATTTAAGATTTTAAAAAAGTACCCTAAAAAAAGGACCAACTGGGAAACGTATATTAAGAGTATGAACAGGACTAAGTGAAGCCTGGATAAGATACCTGCAGCGACATTCACAGTCAGTAGCAGAGCCCTCACCGCCAGACTAGACACCCACAGTGCAATGAGAGAGGGGGAGGGGGAGAGGGGGGGATGAGGGGGAGGTGAACAGCAAAACAGAAAAGAACCAGTTGGAAAATAATAGGGTGTATAACCTCTTATTCTGCGGAGAGGCAGGGGGAGGGAGGGAGGACGGGCTTGTGTTTACTCAACTTGAAATTCTAAAGCGTTAATATTGACTAGAGGGGGGTATTGCCGTTTGTCCACAGGGGGTTGAGGGAGACGGGTGCATCATATCAAACTGGTATTCACCACAAAGCCACTCCCCGTCCAGAAGAGGGGCAGCTCCCTGCGCCACAGCGCCACCGCCAGGCTGCTGAGCAGAGTGCAGGGCACCAGGTACAGGAGGGCGGGTTGGCCCTGCTGCATCAGAGCCAGCGCCACGAACGTGATGAGCAGGCCAATGCCATACCCTGGAAGAGAGAGAGAGAGGTCAGAGGCCTGGACTCAACCAACCAGAATGTTGGAGGGGGGACACACTTCGCTGCATTGATCAGAAATGGTTGATAAGCCTGGTCGAAACTAGTCAGGGGTCATTATTAGAACAGTTGCTACTCCCTAGATTGTTATGGCTCGATCCCTTCTGAAACGTAACAGAACAGGAGAGTACAGGGGAGAGACAGGGAACTATGTACCGATGGTGCAGGCCAGGAAGTAGATGCGGGAGGAATGCATGAGGATGTCAAACCTGTGACAGTACACTACAAGCAGACCTGGTTCAAACACAGAAATAGAATTATTAGACACGTTACTGGTTATATTATTCACAGGTATCAGATAAGATTTGAGCTTAACTGGCTGCTTTAACTCTACTCAGATATACAGTTCACCACAGTTCAACACTTGACATATTTGAGCAGACTGTGTGTGTGTGTGTGTGTGTGTGTGTGTGTGTGTATGAGCATGTGTGTTACCTGGTACCAAGATGTCCCCGAAGCCCAAGAGTGAGAAGGGCCGGTCACATAGCGACAAGGGGGAGGAGTTTAGCCTGGGCACTTTCAGCACCATAGGAAGCTGTAAACCACAATAGAGAGATGGAGAGCGACAGGGAGCTGAGCAACACACCCCACACATTCACTTCTACTTCTAACGTGTAACTATACAGACAGTCTACAGATGAGGGTTGTAAACGGCATGTTTCCGGACTCAGCACTGAGGCGGTCCGCGTGTACACCCTCAGGGGGACGGGAGGAGCCCTCTCGTGGGGGCCAGCGCACGCACCTTCTCGTGAGTGGAGGAGTCGGAGGGGCCAGCAGCTACCTCCACCATGATGCTCTCTCCACTCTGTCCACAAGGTGACACAAAGGAAAGGATTCAACATGAATGGGCTCGGCTCAACCATTCAACCGTGCATAACGTCATTTATCCTTTTATTTCCGTTTGATGCGAAAGACAAGTGACCTCCTCTTACCTTGGTGAAGAGGGGGGTTACAAACACAAAGAAAATGTCGTATACAAAAAGGACCACGAGCAGTAAGGTGCAGGCCTGCAGAGATCAGACAGGGGGGGAACACACCGTGAGCGTCTGGGCCACGAAGAGGACGAGAAAACGAGTTGGTTGGTAACCTCCTCCAGTTGGGTGTCTGACGGTTTGGTTTCTTGAAAGAGCCGGTGTGTCTTTGTTCAAACATGTGTTGCTGTGTGTGGGGTGTGGTGTTCACCTTGAATGTGGGCAGTCTGATGGTTTTGAGCATGTAGAGGCAGAAAGCTATGCCCAGAGCGTCCTGCAGCACCCATGCCCACCTAGAAGAGACAGAGAAGAAAGTGAAGAGACAGAGATGAATTATTCACAGAGGAGAGAGAAAGAACAAATACACATAGAACTCCGCCGGACGGCTGGACCATACATCCTCATCACTGCTACTCCCCTCCAGAACCAGACATGACGCACACACACACATCCAGAAAATACAAACAAGTCACTGTGACAGCCTCTACGTGTGTTCAGGCCCCGGCCCTGTGACAGCCTCTACGTGTGTTCAGGCCCCGGCCCTGTGACAGCCTCTACGTGTGTTCAGGCCCCGGCCCTGTGACAGCCTCTACGTGTGTTCAGGCCCCGGCCCTGTGACAGCCTCTACGTGTGTTCAGGCCCCGGCCCTGTGACAGCCTCTACGTGTGTTCAGGCCCCGGCCCTGTGACAGGGAGAGGCGTCGCTGCGGGGTGAGAGGCGGGTGGGGGACTCACTGGTCCTCGTTGCGGAACACCCCCCAGGTCACGCTGACGCTGATGCAGAACGCCGACAGCAGCAGCATGCGCACCTGGGGACGCTTGTGACAATACGGCAGGTTGTTCTCCGGGATCCTGTAGGGCGCACGCACGCACACACACACACACACACACACACACACAGTCATTGGGTAAGATATGAAGGACACGCGTATGACACAGATATGAAAGACAGCATAACTATTGGACGTGGGGGATCTGACCTGCACTTTCCAAAGGGGAGTCTTCTGACGAAAGGCCAGAGACAGCTGTACAGCCCCACTGATGAGGCCAGGCAGAAGATAGCTATGATCATGTAGACTGCCCCGGGGGAGAAACAGGAGACCACACAGACAGACGTGAGCAGAGGAACTTGGACCTGGGAGTAAGCGGAGTTCCTTGGGTGTTGATTTCGGACGACGCCCACAGGTGAAGTGGCTCATGAGGGTTTAGTGAAGGATCTAGACGTCAACACGGTTCACCATGTCGTAGTCTAGACCCTCCACTAGTAGGACCTATCCAAACCCATGGTCTGTAGGGGTTTAGTGTAGGGCCTGGGGGGGGTAGATGTGGGAGGGGGTCCAGAGGTGCCTGTGCTTACCTAAGTGATCGTAGAAGAAGTACAGCAGCACCAGCATGCTGCAGCACATGACCACAAACACGCAGATCATGATGGGCGTCACGTCCACCGTCTCCTCGTCCTGCTTCTCCGAGCTGTCGTCCCTCTTGTGCTTCATGTAGCGTCTGCCGGAGGAGGAGGGGCCAGAGGAGGGGGAGGAAGGAGAGGAGCGAGGAGAGGGGAGGGGATAGAGAGTCGGAGAAAAGATGGGAGAGGGAGGAGAGGTGAAGAAAAGAAGACGAGAGAGGAGGAGAGAGAGCGCAGCGTGTCAGTCACCAGGCCCCCTGTGGCCGAGAGCAAGAGACCCTGACCTTGTCCTGGATCACCGTGATCACTCAGCGGAGAGGGCCGAGATGGGACCGACAGCTATGCTGCTCAGTGCTCACTCTGGTCACCTTGAGGCATTCCCCTAACGACCGAGTCATTTGACGCTCGCCTCGGCCTTTTGGAAGCTTTATTCAGAACACTGCTGTGCTGTGGACAGCCTATGAGAACTGGCTAACAACAAGCATGGCAACACTCCCGTTCATGACGATGACACGAAAATAGTTGAGACACTGATACCTAATCTTGGAAGAGACGGCTTATAGCAGTCATAGCAACGGTGTACATTAAAGGCTGCTCTACATAGTTCTGTGTTTATAGTGGATCCGTTTGTGCATGAAGCTCTGTGTGTTTCGTTTTGAATAAATGTCTTTTGAATAAATGTACTTTTTACTTTTGTATCAGACATTAAAAGTGTTGTCACTTTTTCAAAAGTGATAGCTTGATGAATTGATGTCAACGATGAGCAAAATTATTTCCCCTTTTCACTGTTAACGCACTTCTGTAACATTCTGCATTTTTCCATGCAGACGAAACTGAGAAATTCTCCAGGAGACTATTTCCTAAATCAACAAACTGATTTGAGTTTGTCAACTTCAAAGAGAGCATTCCAGTAGTGTCTTAACGTCCATCTTACTTCTTGATGTCCCTGCTTCCTGCCCAGTAGCCCCCTATGGCCACGGTTCCCACCGCCATGAGGAAGATGATCACCATGTTGTAGTCCAAGACCGGCTCCTTGGGAGCATACATGGCAACCTCTCTCCCCTTCCTGAAAGTCTGCAGGGGCATAAACAATAACAAGGTTTAAGACTCTCTCATAGGCACATGATACTTTATTTATGGTTGCTGACAATCTGCTATGGCCGTCTTCTATTTTCGTGATGGAAAAAGATGCTCCTTTTTTTCACTGCTGCAGTAATGGTTCAGTTTCCCCTCAGGGCTCAGAGGAGTACAAATCCTCCCTCTTCCTTTCACCCCCAGTTCATATTGTAGTGAGTAATGATCTGTGGGATGCTATTATGATGGCGTTCTTGGTTCCGAAGGAATGCACTTGTAAGCAGGTTTTAGTGGCGCGGATGCTAAGTGTGCAGACGTCTCCTTCTGTTCCAGGAAGCCTCTTACCTTGCTGATGTCCAGCATATCTCTGTAGCTGAGCAGTGCTACAGGGATGTCTATCTCTTCATATTGGCTCTTGTTTCCTGCTGGGGGTGTCTGTAACAGGAATTCAGAATTGACCGGTATTATTTTATATTTATCACTGATGTATATGTTTGTAACAAATTCACACGTTTGTATTGTTTTTCAAAGTGGACCAAAGCACTAGCAGAAGTGGTAATAAATGAATGAAATTAAAAAACAGGACAACACACAGTAATGGTCACCACTGAAATACATTGTTTGCTTTAGATGTAGTGTATTTTGGGGACTACTGGCATCCAGTCTCCATGCATTCTTGTCGAGAATAATGAAAGATATGTTCACTTTGATATTCTCTTTTAGTGGGCAATCAGAGGGATGTGAGAGAGAAGATGGTGAATTGATAACTGGGCATTCAGTTCAGGGAGTGTTGGGAACGACTCACCAGTCTGTCTTTGCTGACAATCAGCAACCCCTTGGCACCGTTGAGCTGTGCCAATCGGACCTTCTCGTAGAAGGTACAGTTGCCCCTCATCACCATGGGAATGCGGTTAGGGAAGCCCCCTTCTGGCACGTCAGAGGGCAAGCACAGGACCGACTCTGTCAGGTCATAGATCTGGAGACGGGACTGAAAAAGCACACACACACACACACACACAGAGGTATGAATTGACACAGGTATCATTAGAATATTGTTTAATGACAATAGAACTGTACAATTCGAGAGGGTGCATGCTTAGTCTTAGAATTGTAACTATAAACATTCCTGAATCCTTTCTAGTATTTAAAACGTACTGCTTTGTTGAGGTCCTGAGGTAATCGTGCCCATTGTGAGTTGAAGAATATGCAGTAATCTTTTCCTCTGCTCTTGCCCTTGTCACTGAAATGGGCCATTCCATGCTCACCCATGACCTGTCAGGGAGGGATGAGAATTGGTAGAAGGCAAAACAACAGACTATTAAGAAAGGATGCTACAGCTTCATGAAGATGCAGTAATAAATTAATGGAGCATATTGGAAGTAAATTGTTCACAATCTCTCCATTATCACCATATAGAGACCATATGACTCGTGGTCTTTCCATACATTTTCTGGACTAATTATTCCCGTGTAGATTAAGGAATAATTGAGAGAAAGTCTGTTTTTAGCTTTTTCTAGCTAACAGCACTGTTTAACTTATTGTGTTAATTCCCTTGGACAACCTACGCTGGTTAAAAAGGTTAGCCAAATTAAATAAGACATATTCCTAACGAACTGTCAAGATTAATATAAATGATTTTAATGAGATTAGAAACATAGCAGAACGATGTCTACAGGCTATAGTAGAGGGCCCCCAGTATTCTCAGCGCCCTCACTCGAACACTACTTGTACAGTGATCCTCCGCAAGCTAACGTTAGCGTAGTAGTCATAGCTCGCTAGCACTAGTCGTAGCAAGCAAGCTAATTATTGCAAAAACAAAAGCCCTTCTGTTGTAACCGGCAACATGTCAGCCAATTTACAGATATAAAACCAAATTCCTCTTCCAAAAAATAACATGCCAAAAAACTTACCTTGTGAATAAGAATAGCTGCCCAAACCAGGGTTATTGGAACCCTCATGATGCCTAGCTTGTTGTTATTTCCCCAATAAACCGCACGGTGCTCCACACTCTTTGCCCACCAGCTGTTTGACATTCCCCACCCACATTCTGCAGTGCGCTCACTATTGGTCAACCTTGATCTACGACAATCATCATTGGTTTACATAGCAGTCAATCAAAACTATTAATTGAAAATGGTTTCATTGTAATACGCTGTTAAGGAAAAAAGACATTTGGCTTATTACGTGCCATATTATATTAATGCATTGGACATATTTTTGTTTGTTTGGTTTATTTTCAGGTTGTGTCAACCACCGATGTCATACTCCCAAACAGTAGATGGCGGGGTTGGACATCATAACTGTTGGTTGCACTCTGCCATAACCTCAACAGAAGAAGAAGAAATCAAAGGGGCAAAGGTGAGAGGTCGTGAAAAAAAGCTGAAGAAATGGCGGTGAGTCCAATTTCTTCCTGCACTAGTTTTCTAATACTACTCTTTAACCGATTATTGTGGTCCGGGTTTGATTTACAATCGACTTGGCTAGACCTTAGAAACCAAGAAATGCAGTCTCCGATGCGTTGTCTAAAGTAGCCATCATTTTAAACAACGCATGTGCTGGATAAAGAAGGCTGCTTTGTAATCGAGGAGAAGGATACTGTAAACCAATGGTTCTCAACCCTGGTCCTCAGGTACCCCGTCCTTTACGTTTTAGATGTTTCCCTGCTCCAACACACCTGATTCAAATGAATGGGTCGTTATCTAGTTATGCAGAAGCCTATTAACGACCATTCATTTGAATCAGGTGTGTTGGAACAGGGAAATATATAAAATATGTAAGACAGGGGTCCCTGAGGACCAGGGTTGAGAACCACTGCAGTAAACAGTCATTCAGACCCTGATTTCTTCGAACGATAGTCTTCCTTCTTGGCAGGGATTTATCAGCCACCGTGTAAAATACCGTAAGTATGTACTAAAATTACTTTTCATTGCATCTTCCTGACAGGACAAAGATAAGAAAAAGAAGGAGAGTATATTTGACCTGTCAAAGTACATTGATAAACCAATCCGGGTGAAATTCCAAGGTGGACGAGAGGGTAAGTCACTTTTCACACACTTTTACATTTTTCACATGATCTCCACAAACTGTCAAAATGTTGTTTCGTTTTTTTGCGGCTGCATAATCTCTAATCATCTTGTCTCAGCTAGTGGAGTTCTAAAGGGGTTTGACCCCCTTCTGAATCTTGTGTTGGATGGCACTATTGAATACATGCGCGGTAAGTTTCACAACTGTCATACTCTGGTTTGGATTTATCATGCTTGAAACTCTTAGTTTTGCTAGGAGTTCACAAAAGAAAAGACATTACACACGAATAAAAAGTAGACAAAAGACTGCAGTTTGACTATGTTGACCGTCTTTGTAATCTCCAAACCTCTGTTCTCCACCAAATTTTATTCCAGACCCCGACGACCAGTTCAAGCTAACGGAGGACACCCGGCAGCTGGGTCTGGTGGTGTGTCGAGGGACGTCTGTGGTCCTCATCTGTCCACAGGATGGCATGGAAGCCATACCCAACCCCTTCATCCAGCAACAAGATGGCTAGATTCTTCCTATTTTCCCTCCAATGACTTCACAGAATCTCCCAAGCATCATTTTCACCATGTTGGAAGTCTGTTTTACCCCCCAGTGTTGTGTATTTTGTGTTTGAGAGTGGGAGTTTAGGAGTTTTGTTCACAGATTTAAAAGATTTGAATAGATGTTTAAGTTGAGAGGGTTTTCATTTATGCCTTTAAACAAACAGTTTTTCCTGTGTAGTACTTGTAAAACAAGGTGTTTTCCCCGTTAAAAGCAGTGAACTACTTGCTGATTTATTTTTAACTGTATGTTTTTACGTTAGCACTAAATACATTTACTATTTTCTTTATCAGTGTGGCCTAGTGTTTTTCATGTACATGACATCTGTTTTCTGTGAGTAACTTCAGAGTTACTCTATCTTGTACACACACGCACATCTATGAGGGAATATATGATGTCATTAAGTCCGTCCTACTGAAACTCAGATGTTCTTCAGTTCCTAACCACCGGATGTATCTTTGACTTTGGAAAAGGAATGCTGGAATCGTAACTTGACAATGTAAGTATCTACCATGAGCTATGTTGTTATATG
Organism: Osmerus eperlanus; assembly: GCF_963692335.1. Lineage (NCBI taxonomy): Eukaryota > Metazoa > Chordata > Actinopteri > Osmeriformes > Osmeridae > Osmerus > Osmerus eperlanus. The sequence goes on from NC_085033.1 coordinate 5,539,736, forward strand.
ATTGCGTAGCTTTATTAGAACATTTTGTGGTTTATTAATGTACTTTTAGGGATGCACTGTAAAATTCGTTTCATTTTGGGCTTACCGCTAGCTAGCTATCAAGCTAGGTGACATAAACCCAGTGTACAGTACCTGCCTCTTGACACCTCTAATAGAGATAGCTAGTTAAGACATGGATGAAAAATATAATATACATAAAGTGGTATGTGTTGTGCTCTGTATAACAATACCACTAGGATCCGAGAAGTTTACCTCCCAGCCAGCTGAGATGTCGACTCGCTGAATACCTTGCTAACACGGCGCTAAATGGCTAGCTCTAGTAGTACTGTAGCCTACTAGCAGAGCACACAGGCAGAGTGGTAAAAGGCAGCACCAAATCCAATTGTGTAGGGAACCTAGCTAGACAGCTAACATCGTTATTTATATGTCTGAATATTATAAAGTATTTGGCAAACCTGTTTTGCTAACAGCGAGGGAATTTTATTGATGTCATTGTTGCAGCATTTAATCAAAATCCAATCTAAAATGGTTAGCACTAGTTTCAAACCCGCAGTCTTTTTAATCAGCATGCAAGGGGATGACGTATGTGGCTCTGGAATGCAGTCAGTTCTTACTGCTCCATGTTGACTTTTGCCTAATAAGGAAAAACACTTTGGGGGGGGGTCAGTTTTCACTATGTAGTGCTATTCAGTGTTGTTTAGTTGGATGGTTTACAATTGTTTCTCATGTTTAACACACAGTATCTTAAAATGTTGATTATAACATAAATATTAGCTTCTTACTGTGGTCTCTGTTATGGTCTGTAGATTAATGGCCATGGACTACAATATCCTTCAACGTTTGTTACTCTTTCTTTTTACACTTTCAGTGGGGTTTAAGACAGCACATCACATTCACTGCCAGCAAACCATGGCTGGCTTCAGGCAAGAGGATGTGGAAGTGTTCTATGACATGGGAGAGGAGCTGGGGAGGTAATTAATTAATATTTTTTTCCCGATGAGTTTGACACCATCTTGATTTTAGACTAGTTTGTCAAATGGGATCTTTCCCATGATCTAAAGCTTTTGGGCCAATATAACCTCCATATACAATATACATTTATTTGTATAAGAATGCATTGAGGTTTGTTAAGCAAGAACATTTTTTGTAAGCCCTTTGGAATCAAACTGTGGTAGTGCTCACTGTGAGCTATCTAATAGTTGAGTATCATTGCTTTATATGCCGATGTTGTTGTCTGCAGTGTTGCAGCAAAAAAAAAAAAACATGACATCACTGTCTCTCAATGCACCTATTTGCCCCAAGTCTCAGTAAAGTATTTGTTAAAGGAGAGGGGGGGACATACCTTTCTGGTTTGCTCAGAGGGGAAAAAGGCATGCAAATGTTTAAACAGCTTTTAAACGTTCAGTTTTGTTCTCAACAGACCCATGCGTCCATTTATGTCGCTTTGATCTCGGGAATGCAAGCAGGACTGTTCATTTGCTACTTAAATCAAATGGTGTTGTTATCTCTTCTGTGTGTTGTGGGTACTTGGGGTCCTTCAGAAGAGGAAGTAGCTATTTTGAATATTACCTGCCAGTTGCCGTTCTGTGCCAGTCTTTGTGGTGTGAGCATGTTTGTTGCCTAGATTTTCTCACCGTGTTTCAAAGCCATGGCTTTCCTCTGCGTCCACATCATCACGCCCCTGACATCCCTCTCCTCGCAGCGGGCAGTTCGCCATCGTACGCAAGTGCAAAGAGAAGAGCACCGGCGGCGAGTACGCCGCCAAGTTCATCAAGAAGCGGCGCCTGTCGTCCAGCCGGCGCGGGGTGAGCCGCGAGGAGATCGAGCGGGAGGTCAACATCCTGCGCGAGATCCAGCACAGCAACATCATCACGCTGCATGACATCTTCGAGAACAAGACGGACGTGATCCTGATCCTGGAGCTGGTGTCCGGGGGAGAGCTCTTCGACTTCCTGGCAGAGAAGGAGTCGCTGACCGAGGAGGAGGCCACGCAGTTCCTCAAGCAGATCCTGGATGGCGTTCAGTACCTGCACTCCAAACGTATCGCCCACTTTGACCTGAAGGTGGGGAGTGGCGAGGGTGCAGTGTTTATAAGTTCCTAAGTTATAAATTCAAGTTTGTGCGTCGTCATATAAACCAGCATACATGTAGACACAGATTGAGATTGTTATACATTCAACGGTCGTTCTCTAATGAAATGCAGATGCAATTAAATAGATTTGATTTAGCTGTTTATGGGAAATATCTGTTTTTCATTGTTGTTAAGATGCTGGGTATTATGCTCTATGTTGTGCAGCCGGAAAACATCATGCTGTTGGACAAGAATGTCCCCAACCCCAGAATCAAGTTGATTGACTTTGGGATCGCTCATCAGATCAAAGCAGGAAACGAGTTCAAGAACATCTTTGGGACTCCCGAGTTTGTTGGTGAGACACAAACAAACACATAATCATACACAGTCCACACATCCTTCAGAAAATATCTCCATACGAGATGAATATTACGTATGTTAAGCCCATACAAAGCAGTATCATGTATCCACTTGTGTTGCTCGCCATAATAAATGGAGGTCTGTGTTGTAGCAGAATCCACATCTGGCTTTAATTAAAGCCTGCCTTGTTACGTGCTTGCCTTCCAGCTCCAGAAATAGTCAACTATGAGCCTCTTGGACTTGAAGCAGACATGTGGTAAGCTTTCCAGAGCAGTTTAAAAAACAGATCTGCACAAAATATGAACCCCAATATGAAACTGATCTAGACTGAAAGGACTAAATCTCCCTAACATCCGGTCGACTTGTCCTTTCTCTTGTCTTGCAGGAGCATTGGAGTCATCACGTACATTCTGTGAGTACCTGGTTATCTTCATGAAAAGTTGTGTCCAGATTTGAACTTTGTCCCAGGATCTAAAATGAATGACAACCTCCTTTCTCCTTCGTACAGACTGAGTGGTGCATCACCTTTCCTTGGGGAGACCAAACAGGAGACCCTGACCAACATCTCAGCCGTCAACTATGACTTTGATGAGGAGTACTTCAGCAGCACCAGTGAGCTGGCCAAAGATTTCATCCGTCGTCTTCTGGTGAAGGATCCCAAGTAAGGGCCTTGTCTGGAGTGACATCCTACTAGGACAGGCAGTCCCTAGAGTTTATAGCATATTAGCAATACTAGTGGTTAGACGTAAAGTCAGCCTTTTTACTTTCGTTTTTTTCCTTTACAAATATATATTTTTTGCTACCAGGAAAAGATTGACAATCGATGATAGTCTCCAGCATCCCTGGATCAAGGTGAGGCATTTCCCCGTCCCGGGGGAATCTACCACACACACTGCATGTATGGGTGGCATAGCTCAAGGTATAGACCGTCCATTAACCAAACCCCCCCCCCCCCCCCCCCCCCAGGTGATCAAAAGGAGGAACGTGCGCCAGGAGGAGAGCGGCCGCAAGCCCGAGCGCCGGCGCCTGAAGACCACGCGGCTCAAGGAGTACACCATCAAGTCCCACTCCAGCATGCCGCCCAACAACACCTACGTCAACTTTGAGCGCTTCTCCCAGGTGCTGGAGGAGATCGCGGCGGCCGAGGAGGGCCTGCGGGACCTGGAGCACAACCAGCGCTCCTGCCGGGAGGACGTGGCGGCGCTGCTGTCCATCTACGAGGAGAAGGAGGGCTGGTACAAGGAGGAGAACCAGAGCATCGCCAGCGACCTGAGCCACATCCGCCTGGAGCTGCAGCACACCCAGGCCCAGCGCAGGCAGAGCCAGGAGGAGGCCCGCACCGCCACCCTGGCAGCCAACGCCCTCAAGCGCAAACTGGGGCGTCTGGAGAACCGCTACGAGGCGCTGGCAGAGCAGGTGGCGTCGGAGGTGCGCTGGGTGGAGGAGCTCGTCAGGGGCATGTCTGCAGACAAGGATGGGCTCGGCATGCCTTGAGCCTTTGGCGTCTTGTTCCTTTACATCACGACGGCTGGGTTACAGTACTTTACCGCTCACAGCCTCCAAGCTAACTAGCTACATTGTAATGTTGGACTAGGGTTGAATGTACATAAGAATTATATAAAAATGGTGCATATGGGGAGTATATGGTAGATACAAGTCAATATGTAAAAACCCCTCTGTAGAGACAGACAACAATTTAACTAGTAATTATGATATATAATTTAGTAAGCAAATCTTTTTTTAAGGGTCCATTCCGGTGTTTTCTAAATTAATTTATAAAGATCTTTGTAATGATGTATTAAGTGTTGTGCCTGTCAAGCAGAGTACCCACACATTAATGTAACATACATGAAATATCTTTAAACCTGGACTAATGGGTTGGCTTATAGATTTCCTTACAGAGTCAGGACCAGAACTTGTGGGATACTGTTACTTTCCCAAAGCCATAGAAAAGCATATGTATGTGTCTTGGCCTTATGATTATGCTGTTGGTCTATGAATGAGGCAAGATACAGCCTCACAAAATGTCTTAAAACACATTGGGAATTTTTCTTTCCACATTATTTAATTGAATTTATGTTCATTTTCCATAGAAGTTCCACAACATTTCCATTCCATGAAGTGTGTCCCAGCATGTCATTGTAAAGCTATATTGTTTCTTAGATAATGTTGAACAGAGATATAGACAAAACACACCCTATAAACTCTAAATGCTTTAATGCCTCAGCAAAAAGGTAGTGACGGCATGATCATGAGTATTTCTGCAAAGTTTTGTTTCCAGGGAAATGTCTCTAAGGCAACAGCTGCACAATAGACTTGTAAACCAAGTGTTTGGCTTGGCCCTGGGGCTACTTGCTGCTATTGTACGTAACATTTGTCCCTGTCCCTTTGTCATTATGTACGGTCACACACTATACATTCCATTGTATGTCCTACATCTGTGCAGCATACTCTGTAGCATATCATTCAAAATGCCATTCTTTACTTCCACATAATTCTCTATTTTGCACGTAAGTGATATTGCATTGTTTCAGACTATCTTCTGTTCAATAACTTTGGTATATGTCTAAAAGATAGGCTGATTATGTTTCAGTGATGATTTAATAAGGCAGCTTGGTCAAATAAACACATAAAAATACCTGCAACAGTTTTTCTTGGTCTTTTTTCAATGTGTAGACTTAACAAATATATCACTGTTTTTAGCACTGATGTTGATCAAAGTGGTATATTGAAGGGCAGGGAAGGTAAGTGAAATTTTATAGGCTAGATAAGATGGAAAAAAACAAGTCTAAGAGACAGATTTTGTCATAGCGTAACGATCTTACTCATTTGGACAAAACATGCCTCAGGACAATCATGATCTCTTAGGATGAAATCAGACTTGAGTCACAATAAGGCTCAACCCAAATTGTTGACACGCTACCTGATTCATCAGACAAATTATACAGGAGTCACTAAATCCAATGTGAGGCACTTGAAATAAACCACTTATGTACATCATGCATTATTAGACAATCCCCATGTGGTCCCTAATGGTTTTTTATAAATATAGCGCTTGACTGCAAATGTAAGATGTATTAAGATCTGTTGTAAGCGAAGAAAAGCTCACAACCTCTACTGACTGACAACGAATACTAACTAAAGTTTAAGAAATATTTGAAGTTGAACATATATTCACATTCAGAAGGGGCAGAAACTCCTGTTTAACCACTAGATGTTGCTGATAGACCCAGTTACAGAATAACCAGATTTTGACAGTAAAAAACTGACAAGGCTCTTGTGACATAAAAAAACATATCATTTAAAATCCTGATGAAAATTGTTCACATATTAACCATTTTAGTTATGTAATCGTGGATGATGATGATTCTATAGATGCTAATCTATAGCAACCCCTAAACCTAATTTAAAATCTTAACCTGAACTAGATTTTGTGGAGGGGTGGAATTGGACACACACATACAGTACACACAGATACACACACACATACACACACACACAGACACAAACACATGGAGAGGCTGCACAAATAGGTTGCATGAGCAAATCAACTTTTTGTTTTATTGTTTTTTTTTTATTCATAACAGCAAGAGTCAATTATGGCAACATGAAAATGTGCATAAAACATATCTGAAGACAGAGTAGTACATTATTGTGTAGCATTTCTTAGCAAAAAATTTAAGTGTTGCACTTACAGGTAAAAAGCAGTCAAAGCGTGTGTGCCCTCAGCAGGGAAGAAAGCCCTTGGTTAAGCTGTGAGCGGGCAGGCATCTGCCCAACCAAGAAGCACTGGTTGGTTTGGAGAGAGTGGCGCTTTGGTTCTGTAGCACTTATACAGCGACCTCAAGTCAGAAATATATTGACCTTGACTGAAGACGAATACATTCACTTAAAAAGACAAATCAGTATTTGGTGTGGTGAGCCTTCACCTGCTGAGTACACATGCTTCTAATAGCATTACAACAGTGTGCTGTGAGCCTGCATGTTGACTGTCGTCTTAATGGCTGTGAGAGAAAACCTCTGGGCTGGGTTGCTACTAATATGTTATTATTTGAGATATATTACTGAGCTTCTCTGTATAGTATGTTATCATACAACTGGTGATGACTTGTCGGAAGTTTCATCTCCTCCTCCACCCAAATGTGAATCAATCAACTGTAAATATGTATTTCCATTAAAAGTCCCATATGTACTTATTTATGTTGTGATCTTGTTTTACATTTTAGTTCTTTCACATGCAGTCAAATCAAACCGAAACATAATACAGTTTAGGATAAAATCATAGAATACAGTTTTGGATAGAATATACTCTTGTATTGACTGTACCAGGACCAAACAGGAGCTGATTGGCCAGCTTGGCTATAGAAAAACAGACAGCATCTGTGATGTCATCTTACAGGGGGAGTTGGAGGGAAGGTGAATTGGGGATACAAGTTCCCCTTCCAAATTTTTTGGCATAGTACCTGCCACTGACCAAAGAAGCCGGAAAGCGCATAGCTTTTTTCTAAATGCATCGGCCAAGAAAGTAGTGCCCTTTTTGCAAGCGATTTTGTTTAGCTGGTCTAATTTTAGAATTTTAAATTAATCTAGCAAAATTCCTTATAATTATAGATTTTTTATTCAAAATAATATCTCAATATGATACATGTTTTTCTCTGTTCATTTGACTATATACAGAAGTGCAAAAAGTCGACCTCCGTCCCCTTAGGTTAGGATTCATTCATCTGCAGCATTACTGACTTTACAAACAGTAAAGTCACCGTTCCCACCTTTAATATCACTCTTCACCAAACTTCCAGAAACCCGTCAATCTCACTGTTCATTTTGGCCTGACACTCAGGGCAAACTTAAAAAAAATCAAACGATAGTAAATATTGAAATGGATACAGTAGAAAATAATTTTCACACTAACATGAACATTCTATATTTCAAGACAATATATTTTCAAACATGATCTCGACATGTTACAAGGAATACTTAAGTTGGTTAAAATATTAGTTTTTTTTATCCAGAGCTTCTGCAATTGCTGAAAACTCATTCCTTGCATCAATATCAAAAGTCTTTGATCAACAAAATTAATCGAAAACAAAACTCTTTGAATAAAAACAGACACTCAGCAACATATACTAAGTGAATACTTTAAACTGAGTCAACACATAATCATTTATATGGTTTGAAAAAAGTTATGAATGTCATACTACCTCAAAATCTATAACGGCTATCAATGTTGTCAAGTAATATATAGTAAGGCAAAGAAACATCTACAACTACATACCTCAAATAGATTCAAATCCTTAAGTAATACATAACAGGAAAGTTAAGAGAGTATTGTTAAAGATAGAGCAAGTAACAAACATTAGAAGCTGTATATTGTATGTAAGAACTATAAACTATATACTGTGTCATTGGTGTTCATTGCTTGTGTGGTGATTAAAAGTACATATGATTGGATTGGGTTCTGCAAATTGTCCTACCGTAGCGCAAAACCATAAAGTTAACCCTCACCCTAACTTTAACCTTGGTGTGCACATGAGCTATGAGCCTTGGTAGGACAATCTGACAGGTATGATAAAATGTTAGGACACAGGTGCCATAATCTAAGGCTTTGTTAAAGGTACATTACAATCAATATTGACACAATGTACACCTCTGGTAAAACAAAGCAAAGGGACATCATCTGTGAATGAACTGTGCTTTGGTATCTATGATCAGGTCCAAAAATTAATTTGTCCTCTTAATTTTTTAATTTTTTTTTCTAATTTTTTTCATAAAATATTTTTACACCAAAATGAATGTGAAATTTACAAAGCACTATGATGTTACAATGATGAAACGACTATTTCAAGTCTGTGGTTTGATGACCTAAATGATCTAATTGCCCCTATTATAAAATGACAGTGCTTCTTGTACACACAGTTTTAAAGTCCCTCCACCTTTTTGTGGTGGTGGGTAGGAGGGGGACAGGGAGGTAAGCTCCACCTTCCTCCCACATCACTTTACCGGCTTTTCAGTCAACAGAATTCCAGCTCCCACCAATGAGAAAACATGCTCACCCAATTAGAAAAATCCAACACTGATGCAAAAAACAAAGAAGAAAAGCTAAATAAACACCGGTAATAAGAAAAAGGCACATATGTTTTCATTCTCTTTTTCTTAGAGAGAGAAATCCACAACAAAGAGATCCCTAACTCCTCTGTTCATACCCCTTAAAAAATGCTGCAATGGTACAATGTAAAATAAAATAAAAAACACACTCATTATGAAGATATAATGTTAAAAAAAGAGAAAAATAGAGCCATACAAAACATAGATACCTTCGGTAAACAGAATAACACTGGTGAAATAACACTCTAGTTTGGGGTGGATAGCCTGTGTTGCACACAGCATGATGGATAAAGCTAGCCTGGCTGTGCTTCAAAGGTATACAAGTGTGTTGTCTTACCCAGAACATTCATACGGCCTCGACCCTCATTTCATTTACACTTAGTTTAACTAGAAATCTTTAAACAAAACAAAATACTGTACATGCTCCAATGTTTTGTCCATAATAATGTTCCTTATTACAATTATATTTGTTGTGCCATATTTCAGATTTAAATTCATATTCAAGGTGCACTTTAGCATTTCTTTTGTAAACCATGAAACAAGTCTACATGTTTTTAAATCCAAGCAAAGCACGTAAAAAAAAACGAAAATTATATTCATCTTGGTCTGCCAACGTACCAGCACGGTGTTCTAAGATAAACAAAACAATTCAACTGACTCAACCTCCTGTCTGTGTAAAAAAAAACAAAAAAACACTTCTATAGTTTTGTTAGACACAAAGGCGACGATAGCTGGCACCCCTGGGGGCGAGGGGGGGAGAAAGATCCTGGTATCCAGAGATGAGGCACCTTCTCTGGCCAGGACTATGGCTGCATGTGTCTGGAGGTTGATTAACGAGCGAGAGTAACTGACATTGACCCTGTGTCACGTCTGGGTTGGAGACATTTTTGGTGACAATGAGAACATCGTTCCAGACCAGCTAAGAGACGCCATCTTTTTTTTTTTTCTGTCTCCGTCGCTTTGACATTCCCAGCGTTATTATGTACATAAAGGCTGAACTCTTTTGGCTTGGACGGCGCCAGCACACATTCATTTGATCTGCAAGACAAGCGGTCAAGGATTACTTTTCTAAAAGGAGCAGTCAGGTTAGATGGATTTAGAAATAAAGAAAAGGGATGAACTCACTGTTCTGAACAGGAACTACATTTGTGTCAGGTACTTGTGGTTACTCAGATGATCGGCAGAGATAATTGGAATCTGTAAATATAGACAGAGCAGAGCAAAACATAGATAATAAAGAAATGTCACCTTTCCCATCTCGAAGATAATAACCCCCCCCCCACCCAGCTTCAATCAAAAAAACAGCAACACAAAACAAAGATCAGCAGAATGTGATATTGGTACATTGCCCAGGTCATTAGGCAGGGGGAATGAGGCTGCTGCATGCTACATCATAGCAGGGGTTTGCGACAAAGCATGTCAAAAGTGGGGGTAACGCCAGCTCATGAACATTTGATATCTGGGCTGGGGGAGAGGGGGGGGGGCTGCTGAGGAGAGGCCAGTGAGGTGAGGTAGCAGGCCCCAATGCAGGTTTCCAGTCCCCCATGGCCCCCCGCCCCCCTGTCTAACTGGTTGATCACCTCTCACCTACACCTCACAGACAAACACAAAATGAAAGAACGACTTCCTTAACACCAGACAGCCTGAAGGTCCATGCCCTTCCTCTGGGTCATACTATGTTAGAAACATACTGTACACTGCTGTAGCTTGGCCTGTCTCTCCTTTGTCTTAGAAGACACTTAAAAGTTAAACGATGAAACGATAGTCTATAGCTGAAGCCCTGTGATAATGATGACAGCACCCAGGAAATGTGGCGAAGCTACTTTCTACACAAGCAGCAGCATAGAAAACATAAGCTTAGCACCAAAGGCCACAGGTAGCAACTGCTGCACACATTCTATCAATGGCTCTAGGGTAATGGAAAACTACCTCATACATACCAATTGCATGTATTCGTTGGTAGTCAACTTTGATAAGGAAGAGTCCTCAAAATAAGAAAGGACAAAAATCGAGGTTAAAACGAGGTCAAACATGTTATGGTATACAGTACGTCCCCCCCGACAACAGTACAAGCTTGTTTTCAACCGCACACACAAGTTACACTGAACAAGGCACCGCTGTAGTACTCGTTTGAGCTGTTGGCTGTTGTACAAGAGAGGTGTGATCAACAATAACAACAATAACAACAACAGCCAGTGTGGGCCAACGAGAGGGAGACCATCAACACTCCGCCCCCCCCCCCCACCCCATTCCCTGCTGTCAGACACAACTGTTCACAGACAGACCCTCCTCAGAAGAAGGGAGAAAGACAGAGAGACAGAGACACAGAAAGGGTGTGCGTTTGAGAGAGAGGGAGAGACACAGACCGGAGGTGTATTAGAGAGAGAGAGTAGGGGCCGTTGAGGGGCAAACCTGATTGGTGGCGGTTGCGAAGGGAACGCTTGTGGCAGATGTGGTGGCGGCGGACACATTGGCCGGCGTAGCCCCGTGCATCATGGGAACTTTTGTTCAGAGAGAGAATCAGGTAAGCGTCAATACACAGGGGAGCAGTGTCGCTATAGTTATATCGGCATCAGGCAAATAGGCTAGGAGAGAGAGGGAGGGGAGAAGGTGTGGAGGTACTGGAGAGGGTTGGTCTTGGGGTGAAGGTGAGGGGGTGGGGGTGAGAGGTACTCAAGCGTGGATTAGAGGAACCTAATGCCTGGGAGGAGGTGGTGAGAGTCGGGGGAGGAGGGGTTACAAGCATGATAGTGAGGGTTCTAAGGGTAGGGATGGGAGGTACATGAGGGTGGGTTTGAGGTACAAGGGTGAGGTTGAGAGGTATAAACATGAGTGTGAGGGGTACATGGGTGAGGTTGAGGGGTACAAGGGTGCAGGTTCTAGTACAGAAATATCACAATAAGGTTAAACCAGTCAAAAGTCAAGGTTATCAACATAATTCAACAAAAGACATGGATTGGTCAAAACTATGCAGGCCACAGAAGAGACAATGTACAATAATAGATATCACAAAGGAAAAGTACTTAAAATCCATTTAAGTTAAATTTAAGAAAATCCCTTTTGTGGTACCTCAAAGGTCAAATTGAACACACTAAAATTCATCAGTTCACATACAGTATCCCAACAACCCACACCGTGGCTCACGTCACCAAAATCCATGGTTGGTTCAAAGAATAGATCTAATGAGGATTAGTCTTATCTACCATATTTTATTGATTTATATGAGGGATGGATATAAAATCTAAGAAAAACTGAAAACACATGCTCAGATAATGAGGCGTAATTCCTCAATAGGATGGATTTTGATGACGTGCGAGTCACTTGTCAAGATTAAAGGTGATTGGAGGAAGAGAGCAGGAACCTACCAATGCTCGCTGTAGGTGTCATGCACAATATTGAGCCTGGCCATCATGCAGTGCGACAGGAAGTGGATTGGATTGGACAGTGGGGGGAGGGGGGGTGGGGGAGAGAAATGATAACAGCCCATCACAAGGTTGGTTAGAGTCGAGGAGGAGGAGATAAGAAGGATAAACGTTAACACAGGTCCGGACAGCAGCGGAACATGACATCTGATGATCATCAGTGACTCGACAGGCATGTAGGTGAAGCCAGCTTGTGAACCATCGAGCCAATCATATCAGTGGAAGGAACGCATCACCCAATCTGGCGCTTTTGTCTGAGGTGTCAATGCAAATGCATTTTGTGTGCGAAAGATGCCAATAACAGTCGTGCACAATGATCCTAGTCCATAATGATGATAATAGGATATTACTGTACACACACGCACACTCATAGACAGAAGCGGAGAAAGAGAGTTCAGCAGCGGTGATTGGAAGCAAGTCAAACTGTATGTTGCCAAACTGATGCATTTGAATCAAATCAACCAATCCTGCCAGACACTCATCTGAACCCACACAAGTGGGCCAGTTTCACCCTGGATTACATCCTGTTTTTAACGTCAAACTACACTTACGAGGCCACCACATACAGTAGCCTACAATAACTTCAGATACACTGAATATAATACAGTCATTGTTTGTTTTAGTGCCAGTCATAGTCCACTGAGCACAGGTAAATTCAAATGATATGCTGCGGATTCTTCCTTTTCTCACTAATCCAACATCATTACACACACACACACACACACACACACACACACACACACACACACACACACACACACACACACACACACATACACATACCATGAGCAACTGTGTGTGGGAAGCCTCTCGCCCATTCAACATTAATTTACAGCTGTAGACCAGCAGAGTGGGATGAGCACATGATTGGTGCCCCGCTGGCATTGGGTGCTGTGCGTGGCGGGCGCTCCTACCTGAGGGCAGGAAAGCAGCCTGCTGCTGGAACTGCATGTTGGCCAGGGCCTGTTGGTACTGGAGCATGCCAGTGTTAAACATGGCGGCCGATGCCCCGTTGGCCTTCTCCATGGCGGCCCGCTTGGGCAGGGGTGCTGCCATGACACTATGGGGGATGCCCTGCCCAGCCGGGCACAGTGGGGGAGGGGGGTGAGAGAGGCAGAGAGAGTGAGAGAGGGGTGGGGGGAGCAGGCAGAAGGGAGAGAAAAAGAAAGGCAGAGACAGGAAGAGAGGCAGAAAACGAGAGAGAGAGAGACAGAGAGACAGAGGGGCAGAGGAAGAGAGAGGGGGCGAGGCAGAAAAAGCCAAGAAGAGAGGTGCGTGGGGGAGGTGAGAAAACAAAGGATAAATCAAAGAAGAAAAAAAAAAGAATGGTAGTCACGTTAGAGGACATCGTACAACTGCATCATAACATTATGTAACCTTGTGTTACACGTCATCATCATTAGCAAGCAAGCAGCAGTCTACACAACTAGCCTCTACGCAAGCAAGAGCAATGGATGCTAACCTGGAGCAACTGACTTCCTCACAAGCAATCATCATTACATGACTTCTATCAGTAGGCACACTGTGAAAACAGTCACTTATTGATGTCTTTCTGTGACTTTCTAGATGCAAAAGAAGCAAGCGATATTCAGTCAAAACAACTGTGCTAAAGAGGAGAAACCGAAAAGAAGCCCAGAGAGAAGAAGCTGCAGTGCTAGCTCCACCATCAACTTTCGGAGACATGTTGAAACAATAGTTCACTCCCGCTGGGTTGTCAAAAAAGGTCTGATGCCAAGAATGTGACAAAATGGCTTCTGAATGTTTTGTATGCAAAATAACCCTTTTTCGGTTGGGTAAGTTTCTATCTGAACACCTTTGCGGATCAGAACCAGTCATGGTTCCAAACAGCACCTTAAGGAGCTAAGAAGTTTTATGCAATGTTTTTTTTCTCTTCTTATGGTTAACATATTGCTCTGTATTACAGTGTATACAGAGAGAGCTGTGCTAAGTGAATATATTTACTGACATCAGACCACTTTTGAGGTATGAATAGTTAAATCAGCTGTGGTAATGAGATGAACTATGAGTTCCAAGGTGTCTCCAAAGAGGCATCCCCATCTGTTTGACTGTGTTAACCTGGGTCTCCATCCCTCCCAATTACACATGCACTAACACATAAACATGCATACAACCGATTTAGCTACCAAAAACTGAACATCAATTTGTACAGAAAACCTAGAGCCATGCTAGCATTTAAAAAAGCTACACTTCCCTAGCCCTCTCCTACTAAGCGATTAGAGTCAATAGGCTAATAGCAATGAACTGATTGTGGCTCTTGTCGTCATCACAAATTCACACAGGTCTGAATTCGTGTTTGGGAGTGGTGGAGTGTGGATTTTTTGGGATGAGGGGGGGGGGGGGGGGCAGTTGGACATAAACACAGAGCTATGCCCGCCACAGTCCAGTTGAGAAGCCAGGAAACCACAATCACTTCATCATTGGCCAGAATGAAAGAGCAACAGGAGGAAAGACACACATATTGCCATAAAACAACAAGGAACAAAGGTTGCTAGGTATATATTAGTTTCAAACATTGCACTAAGACAAAGCCACATGCCAAGCTAAAAGGTGAAAGGTCATAGTACCAGGTCATAGGCTGCGTCGAGGGGTCGCTTCAGTGATTTGACAGCCGACTGAGTCTTAATTAGCAGGCAGCGAGCACATGATGGCAATGGGCCAATGGGGTTCAAGCGCATTAACATAAACCAGCAAGCAGAGGTGCATCATGGGGGCAGCAGTGCAGTTTGGGTATAGGTGAGAAAAAAACAAAAACAAATAAAAAAACAAATCATTGGAATGCAATATACAAGGGGATAACAAGGCATGCACAATGTAGAAAACACTCTAGCTAGCTAGCTTGCCACTACTGCTGCGGTACAATATCATGATCAGTTCAATCCTAACTATCTATTCTAGATAACATTTACTTTAACGTAAAAATGATGGTCAAGAAGTAAAAGTAAAAAAGAAAATTCACTTCCATTATTTCAATCTTAGGTAAAAAACAATGAGATGTGGCGCTAGTGGTATTGACACGACACTACTGTCACTGTAAACAGCATATTCATCACCACATTACAATAAAGAACTAAAATAGTTTATGTAACTTTAACTGCGGATGATGCAGATAGGAAAATAACAATAACAGCACTTGTATTGAGAAACAAAGATGACAGTTGACAGTTGACAGTCACAGGTTGAACTGGGCTTTATCAATCACTAGTTTTATGATGTGAGTCTACCACAGAAGCACAATGAAACACATTTCTGTGAGGGGGAACTGAGACAGGGGAAGCATACATTCAAAGACAAGAGGATGTAGTTACAGTTAAGATAAGCCAAACCAGGAAGTGCCCACAGTATTCTTTCTGTCTGGCTGTTGGATAATGTCCTCAGACAGTTTGGATGTGTGCCTCATTCTGGACTAGGATGAAATAAAGAAGGTCTAGACAGTAGTAACCTATTCTCGAATAGGTTGATCAAACCAAGGCATTTATAAAGAAGGATGTCAGAGGTTCAATCCTTACTGTGTTATCCCGCTGCACTAGAATTCCCAGCGTTCTCCCTGTGGGACTCCCTTCCTGGTCTATGTATATTCCTCGAATAAAACCAGGAAGGCATCCACCCGATTGTATTAATTGGAAGACCTGGGTCACTTTCAAAGACCAATTACTTGAAAGTATTTGAAAGTTACATTTAGTTTCCTCACAGTGTTTGCAAATAGTAAGTGACCCAGGTCCCTTAGTTGAAAAACTTCCTGAAGTGAGAAGTATACAGTTTGATATCACTGTCACAACCTTCTTCATGTCCTCCTAGCTCTAGAAGGCACCCAGAAAGTTCAAGAAGGTTTCCAGTCTCCCTCTGCTCTGTGTGTAGGTGCGTGTGTCGTGCTCCAGTCAGAAATGACCCATAGACACCGATTTCGGGGGTTAAAGCCGTTTAACCTTGCCTTCCATCAAGGTCTATGGGCACCTCTTCCCCCCTGCGTGTGAGTATGGCAAAGTATGTATATATGTGTGTGTGTGTCAGGGTGTGTGTGGCCCCGCGGCAGCGTGTCGCCCTGGGCTGACTCACCATGGCGGCGGCGGCCGTGGCCTGGTTCACCTGGTGTTGGGCGGCCTTGATCTTGGCCTGAAGGTGGGCCGGAGGGTGGAAGTACTTGCACTTCTCTCTGGAACAGCGGCCCTTGATGTAGTCCATGCAGACGGTCACCGTGTTGTCGTTGGTGTCGATCATGGTGCTGTCGGCCGGATGGGCGAAGCGACAGTCGTTCTCCCCCCGGGAACAGTTTCCGCGTTGGTACTCACGGCATACCTGGGACACACACGCGCGCACACACACACACACACACACATACATACATACACAACAACCAAAACAGACACTGAGTGCGCATGGTGCTTGTTAGACAGCAGGGGGCAGTGTCTCTTGGACCGACGTATCAGCACACCTGACCTGCTTAAGGAGCTGCGGCAGCCTGGGGGACTGTCTGACTTCCTGTTTGTACCTGTATCTCATGGATGTGAGTGTTTGCGTTTGGATGAGCGAGTGCCGTGTGTGTGCCTGACCTCCAGTCTGTCCGTCCTCAGTAGCTTCTGGGCGGCGGCCGCAGCGTTGGGGCCCTGGCTGAGGGAGGGGTTGCTGGTCATGAGGACCTGGCCGCTGGGCATGATCTCCTGGGTCATCAGCCCAGGGGACATGGGGCCCAGGTAGGGGTTGAAGGCTGCCGCCGCGTTGGGATTGGTGGCCAGGCCGGGGGCGACGGAGAACATGGGCTGAGGGCGGAGGGAATACGGCATGAGTCAGTGACAACTACTCATGATACGCCAGCGGCTGTCCAGCATGATTATATGTTTGTTTGTATGTTTGGGCATGTGTGTGTGTGTGTGTGTGAGAGAGATAGAACAGTAGGTTAGTATGTGTGTGTGTGTGTGTGTGTGTGAAAGAGAGAGCATTGTGTGTAACCCTGGGCAACCCTGTGTATACTGGTATTGGATATTTTGCATATTTGTAGTTTGTATATTTTGTATGTTTCCTCTTCTTGCCTGTTGCAACGCCTCCATTTCAACTTGTGGATCCATAAAGTACCTACTGCCACCTACTATCTACAATCTATGTTCATATGTGCGTGTTTGGATGTGAGATGGAAAATGTTGGTATATGTGTGGGTGTGTGGGTGTGAGAGAGAGTATGTTCGTACATGTGTGTGGGTGTGTGAGAGAGAGTATGTCAGTACGTGTGTGTGTCCACGTCTCCTACCATGGGCGGTAACTGGGTCCCAGGCATCATGACGTTGGCCAGCTGCATCTGCTGGGCCAACATGACCATGTTCTTCTGCTGGATCAGGTTGTTCCTGCCGTTGATCTCCAGCTGGGTCTTTAGGTGGGGCGGGGGGTGAAGGTACTTACAGTTCTCCCTGGAGCAGCGACCCTGAATGGGGTGGAGGAGGGGGTTGGAGAGGGAAGGAGAAACGGTAGGGAGATGGAGAGAAAGAGAAGGGTGAGACACAGGTGCAACGGATTCAGACATGTATTGCTATTGAGCAAATAAACGCAATGGAAGCAGTTTGGACATCCAGATAGTTGTTTAAAGACCACTGACACTAGACCTGGTTCAGCTCAGGTCTGGACCCAGCTCTGCTCCATCTCAATCACAAGCGCTCTATTTCTGCTCTGTACAGGGTGGGGGTTATAAATGTGTGGGTGTCAGGTCAAAGGAGGTCTTCCTGAATGCCATGGTAGGCCTGCTGGTATCTAGACATTCATCCGGGCGCCCAATCAGGCTGGATGGTCATTGGATATAAATACAGTCCATGTGATCCAGATATTATGTGTCGTGAGTCATTCTGAGGTCACACTTTTAAACCGACAGATAATTAACGAAGAGAGATCCTTTTTTGCTGTATGCCATGAGTATCCATTTATACCAAGGACATACATGAGGAGCCTTGGTAGCAGAAAGTCTGGTGGACCGGGGTCAAGATAGTTTGGGATGGTCAGACACGCAAATGCACACGCACACACTGCGAGCAAACACACGCACACGCACACTGGGGTCATGTTCATGCAACAGGTGGCGGACACACGTCACACACAGCCCTGTCCTTTAGGGAAGATATTTATTTACTTGCATTCCAGTGGCACAGCTGAGCTGACTGATGTAGGCTTCCCTCAAACACATAACGCAGTCTTAATGGGTCGTGTCTCAACTCTCATGGCCACTTGCCTTAGGACATAGTGTGTGTGTGTGTGTGTGTGTGTGTGTGTGTGTGTGTGTGTGTGTGTGTGTGTGTGTGTGTGTGTGTGTGTGTGTGTGTGTGTGTGTGAAAGAGTGAGGAACAGAGAGAAAGACAAAGAGAGAGAATTCATTTGACACTCCACAGCAGTTCCGTCCCACATTTTCACAACTTAGAGGTGTTAGCCTGTTAGCCTGCTAGCCAGTTAGCCTGCGAGTCTGCCACGCAGTTTCCCAGCGAGTCTGTTACTAAGTATGTCCACTCCTGTCTTCTAGATGTGCATGTGATGTATATTTACTATGGGTATTAGATTAGCGACTGTCAAATGCATGACTGGAGCTTGGAGTTCATGCACAAACACACGCACCCAAACAAACACACACACAAATTGAGAAGAGTTTATGACCTTATAACAGTAACTAATATTAGTCAAAACCTAACCCACATGGAGTCGCTCTGATAGAACCTTAAAGGATGGTGTTAATGTTTTAAAATAAGGTAATAGAGAGGAAATGTGGAAGGAGAGAGTAAGACCTTGAGTAAGAAAGAAAAAAAGAAAAACAATGAGAAAGAAACAGAAAAAAAGAAAGAGGAAGGAAGGAAGTACTGGAGTCAACAAGTTCAGCACAGGTGCAATAGTTTATCTCGAGCCCCACCAAGCCATTTGAGTATTCAAGCTAAGACAACTGCTTGTCTGTGGGCCGACATTCCTAAAGATTCTCACATCGATAACAGAAAAAGAGAAAGGGTTGGAGTGGGGGTTGGGAGGTAACCTGGCTGGTTATTTGACAGCTCAGCAAGGCTGGTGGTGGTAGCATGCGAAGAGAGAGATGTTTGTGTGTATGT
This sequence comes from Osmerus eperlanus, assembly GCF_963692335.1. Lineage (NCBI taxonomy): Eukaryota > Metazoa > Chordata > Actinopteri > Osmeriformes > Osmeridae > Osmerus > Osmerus eperlanus. The sequence goes on from NC_085033.1 coordinate 5,558,775, forward strand.
GTGTGCGTGCGTGCGTGATGGGGAAAGGGGAAGGCGGAGGCTGCGCATGGGGGGCAGTAGCGTTACAGAAGGCATGGAGGATCACATTGCGTTCACCCCACCTGACCCTGTCTGTCCCGTGGTGGATTTATGGGTGACGATGGCGGGTGACGAGGGGGTGGACTACAAACCTCCACAGGCTTTCATCAGTGTCAATCATCTCTCCCTCTTTTCAGCAGATTACAGGCTGTTTGGAACAGGACGGTTTGCGAGAATGGGGAAATGATGTGAGAAAACGATAAGGAAGCAAGTGTGAGAGAGATGGAGAGAGAGAGAGAGAGCTAGAGAGAAAGTGTGAGAGTGAGGCAGTGGGAGGGAGAGAGAGAGGCAGTGAGAGAGAGGGACAGAGAGAGAGACAATGACAGTGAGAAGGAAAGAGAAAGGCAGTAAGTGAGAGAGAGACAGAGAGAGAGAGAGACAGAGAGACAGAGAGAGAGAGAGAGAGAGAGAGAGAGAGAGAGAGAGAGAGAGAGAGAGAGAGAGAGAGAGAGAGAGAGAGAGAGAGAATGGGAGGAAGGAAGGGAGACAGACAGAGAGAAAATGGAGGAAGGGAGAGAGAGAGAGAGAGAGAGAGAGAGAGAGAGAGAGAGAGAGAGAGAGAGAGAGAGAGAGAGAGAGAGAGAGAGAGAGAGAGAGAGAGAGAGAGAGAGAGAGAGAGAGAGAGAGATTTAGAGAGAGTGCAGCAGAGACAAAGTGACTCTCTGGCACAGAAGCCTCAGTCTGTGTCAGGGAAATTCTAGAACCTGCAGGAGAAGTCGTTAGTGTGGGTCAAACCATCGCAAAGAGGGGGAGAAGAAGGGGAAGAAAGGGAGAAAGAAAGATAGAGACAGATAGAGAGAGGAAAAAAGCGAAAGAGAGTGAGGGAAAGAGAGATTGGTACCGTAGGGAGAACGAAAGAGACAGATTGCGAGAGACAGAGCATTATGGGGCGAGATGGATGAAATAGAGAGGAGGCAGACTCTCTCTCTTCTCACATGATGTTTTTGAGCCACCACTGTTATTACATCAGGGGCCTTGAGACACAGACACTGTGTCCACGGCAACAGACCAGCTTAGTGTTTCAGCCCTAACAACAACAACGAAATTCCTGCCTAATTCACTCACAGATATAGGGAAGTCCGCCACAAACACCGCAGATCTAAACCCTCTGCGGCAATATTAAGTTAGATGCTTATCTTGGAGAGCCACAGGGATGTCCACTTGGCCCAGTTGGGTTGGCGTTCAATTGTACTGTCACAATCTGACTCTCTACTTAACCCGCACCCCACCCTGCCCATCCACAGTTTAAAAAAAGAAGACATAACACAACATTTGAGGGGGAATCATCTGAAGCATGTGACCTGACTTCTCTCACTTCTGTTCCTAATGACCCTGTACACAGTATCATGGTTTTCACTCTGTTCCATTAGATCCACATTAGGATAAAGCTGCTCCTATGCTGTTCGTCGTCTGTGTAAGAGCTAGCAGCTGGGTCTTATAAATAGCATCTGGAACGAACCTTGCAGGCAGGGGAGGTTCGGATGTTGACGTGTCTCTCCTGAAAGCTAGCTCTATGACAACCCTAGTCTCCCCAGAGGAGATCAATTAGTTATACTTATGATTAGACGTAATCATATATTATTATGCCTTGACTGGAAATTGTTCAGGTCAAAGGCCCAGAGATTTTCTTGGCCATGTGACCTGGCCAGGTAAAACAATTGGCCGAGGGGGTGAGGTGCAGTAATCTTATTGGGCACTTGAGGTAGGTGAGTTGACCATGGGATACAGCGATATAGCTGGTCTCTTTCTCTTCTATAATTTGCTCGTTTAAGATACTCTTACTACACACACACACACACACCCTGCGTTGACTAAATGCAGGTTTTAAACAAACAATGAATCATCTTGCAAAGAATGTTGGGTGGGTCTGGCTCTTTTCCTTTTGGGGGGAGAGTGTGAAAATGAATGTGTGAGGATGTAGATAGTGCATGGATACTAATTTGAGTATCAAGATGAATATGTTTATCAGGGATGTGATTCATTGTGGTAAACTTGATACACAGTGGAACAAAGACACCAACGACTGCCGGGAATTCTAGTCATGACTGAGCACCAGTAGACACAACTTCATCAAACACAGATACAGACAAACACACACACACACATACATACAGACAGACTGACACAGACACAAACAGACAGGTAGACAAACGAACACACACACAGAGCAGACTTTCATGGCTAGGGACCTCTTGTGTCCAGTAGGCTTTAGGAGGTATGGTAAATACAGAGAGTGTTAATCTTTGATAAGAGCCGGGACAGCCCCTCTGTGGTGAATTCATTCTCTCTCTCTCTCTCTCTCTCTCTCTCTCTCTCTCTCATCTCATCTCTCTCTCTCTCTCTCTCTCCTCTCTCTCTCTCTTTCTCTCTCTCTCTCTCTCTCTCTCTCCTCTCTCTCTCTCTCTCTCTCTCTCTCTCTCTCTCTCTCTCTCTCTCTCTCTCTCTCTCACTCACTCACTCACTCACTCACTCACTCACTCACTCACTCACTCACTCACTCACACACACACCTGCTCTACTCTCAGCCAACACCAACTAAGGTCACCACACCACAACGTTCTCACCCAAGCTGGGTGTTGGCTGTCAAAAATGTCACATGCCAGGTGTCCTCACCACCAACACAAAAACACAAAAACACGCGCACAGACAGATCTCAGTTCAGACAGAAGACGTTCCACACCACTGTCCCATATTTCCCCTGTGTACGTATACTCAGAAGGATTGCTCCCGTCTCTGAGAGATAACGAGCTTAGCTCACAAACCCATTCGTCCCCTCTGAAAAACAATCGCCAGAGCTGCGGATCGATCCGTGTTGCGTGCGGCTCTTTATTAAAACCATCAAACACTCAAGACCTTTAATCACAAGCCCAGCTTCCATGTAGCTACTGCTGTGCTCATGGTTGACAAGGCCCCCACATAACCCCACCCCACGAGGGACAAAAAACAACACAGAGTTTCCGTTTGTTGAAAGGTGAAGTATATACTGTATTCTGAGACCTCCATGCCTGCTGTTGAGCTCTGGATGAGGCCCAGAGCATGGAGAGAGGTTGTACAGGACGCTATACTGGTTCAGTCAGGGAAACTGAGGTCAGAGTAAGGAGCCTGCAGGAAAGAAAACATGCTCTGTCTTTGTACTCTCTCTCTCTCTCTCTCTGCCTCTCTGGCTCTTTCTCTCTGGCTCTCTCTCATCTCTCGCTCTCTCTCTCTGTCTTGTTTTTCTGCCTTTTCCCCTCTCTCTCTTTTGCTCTCTCTACCCTCTCTCTTTTGCTCTTTGTCTCTCTCTCTCTCGCTCTCTCCTCCCTCTCTCGCTATTGTGCAGAGTTGGCTCTCTCTGCAGTCCACTCACCAAACAGATTTGTCCAAACAGTGCCTGCACAGTAATGGTAGCTTGGCAACCTGCCTTTGGAAACTTCAAAAGATGGAAAGTTGAAAGACGGAGGTCTCTTTTTGACTTCAGTCCCTCCCTCTCTCTCTCTCTTTCTACCTTTCTGTCTCTCCTTTCCAACTCTATCCTTCCATTGCTCGAAAGTCATGGCGAGACATTCCCAGAACAGGATAACTGGTCATTAGTTTGAAGAACCCTGTTATCCTTGTGTGAGATTATAAATGTAAGTAATCGGATCATCATTGGCTCTAATCCACCAGTGGGTCTAATCCCACTGTGAACTCCCCAAATCCGCTTTAGCATCAGATTATCTCATTATAGTTTGGCAGTGGCATGGCATGTGTGTGTGCAGGAAATGGGAGAGAGGGGGGAGGAGCGGGTGAGAGAGGGGGGTGGAGAAAGAGAGAAAGAGAGAGCTGAGGGCAGGGCCCATCTGAAGAGGAGCCACAGGGTAGACAGGTCCAGACACTGACTAAGACTAGGAGAAGGAATGCACGAAAGGAGGAGTGATAAGACAGCAGGTGGGGGCGGTGCACCCTACCTGCTCTCTCTCTCTCTCTCTCTCTCTCTCTCTCTCTCTCTCTCTCTCTCTCTCTCTCTGTCTCTCTCTCTCTCTCTGTCTCTCTCTCTCTCTCTCTCTCTCTCTCTCTCTCTCTCTCTCTCTCTCTCTCTCTCTCTCTGTC